>NC_132876.1:68856568-69165980 GCF_048164855.1 Canis lupus baileyi | reverse complement strand
AATGGGGGAAATATTTGAATAGGTATTTCACAAAGAAAAATGTATGAATGGTCAATAAACACAAGAAAAAGTACTTGACATCATTAATCATCTGGAAAATGCATAATAAAACTACAATGAGATACTACTATACACCATAATGGCTAAAATTTTAAAGACAGACCATAACCAAGTGTTGGAGAAGATGAAGAGCAAATGGAATTCTTATACATTACTGATGTGAATATAAAATGGTACAAATGCTTTAGAGAATTGTTTGGCAGTTTCTTATAAGTTTAAATATACATCTGCCCCGAATGTCTAGAAATTCTACTTCTAGATATTTACCAAAAAGAAAAATGAGAGCATATGTTTACAAAAAGACTTATACTAGAATGTTTATTGCAGCTTTAGTCATACTAGCCAAAAATCATAAACAATCCAAATGTTCAGTAACAGAAAGGATAAACTGCAACAGAATACTATTCAGTAATGAAAAGGAGAAAACTTAAAAAAAAAGATTTATTTACTTATTCATGAGAGACACACACAGAGAGAGGCAGAGACACAGGCAGAGGGAGAAGCAGGTTCCATGGAAGGATCCCAATGTGGGACTCAATCCTGGGACTCCAGGATCATGCCCTGAGCCAAAGACAGACACTCAACCGCTGAGCCACTGAGCTACCCAGGCATCCTTTTTTTAAAGATTTTATTTATGAAAAGGAGAAAACTTGATATGCCCAATAACATGGATAAATCTCAAAAACATGCTGAGCAAAAGAAGCACTACATAAAAACTGCTCCTTACAAGCTATAGATTTTGAAGTAAATGTTGGCTAATAAATCCAGTAACAAATAATGCATTTTACTTTAAGGAGAGAACCAGGTAATGCAAAAATAGATGCATGGGTTAAGAGTGTTCATCACAAGTGCTTATAATATCAAAAAACTGAAAACAATCTAAATGTCCATTGAGAAAAATAGTGTTTCATCCATACAATGGAATGCTACACAGCCCTTTAAAATGACAGTATAATCTATGTCGATTGACAGAGAAAAGTGTCCAGAACATACTGCTGAGTATAAACAAAAAGGATTACAAAACAGCAAGAAATAAGGAATAAGAAATGTCTCATCTATCACATTGCTAAGGATGAAAAAAGACAAATACCAAAATTGGCAAATATATAGGGAAAACATACTTTCATACATTATTGGTAAGAGTATAAATTAGTAGAATCTAGAAGGCTATCTGACTATATTATTAAAATTCTAAATGTGCATACCATTTATCACAGCAATACATTTCTAAAATTTATCCTACAGAAATATTCACATAGGTGCACAGATATGTGTACAAAGAACATAGTAGTATTTGTGATAAATGTTAGAACAAATGAAATGCCTATTAGTAGGTTTGGCTTGGGATATGAGGAAAAAGAGAAGATATTGATCAAAGGATATAACCTTTCAGTTATAAGATGAATAAGTTCTGGCAATATATATTCTGGCAATATAATATATATAATATATTATATACTTGAAATTTGCTGAGAGTAATTATCAAGTGTTCTCACCACACACAAAAATGTAACTATAGAAGGTATGTTAATTGATTTAATTGTGGTAATCATTTCACAGTGCATACATATATCAAAATGTCACATTGTACACCTTAAATATATACAATTTTTATTTGTCAAAATAGATAAATAAAAATACCTTTTAAATGAATGGCTTAAGAACCCAAATAGCCAATATAATCTTGAGAAAAGAGAGGAAAGGGCAGCCTGGGTGGCTTAGGGGCTTAGCACTGCCTTCAGCCCAGGGCGTGATCCTGGAGACCTGGGATCGAGTCCCACGTCAGGCTCCTTGCATGGAGCCTGCTTCTCCCTCTGCCTGTGTCTTTGCCTCTGTGTGTGTGTGTGTGTGTCTCTACGAATAAATAAATTAAATCTTTAAAAAAAAATAAAAGAGAGTAAAGCTGGAGGCATCATACTCTCTGATTTCAAACTATGTCAGAAAGCTATAGTAATCAAAACAGTGTGGTATTGGCATAAAAAACATGTAGATCAACGGAACAGATTAGAGAGCCCAGAAATAAACTCACACACATATGTTCAATTAATTTATGACACAGGAGCCAATAACACACAATGGGGAAAGGATAGTCTGTTCAATAAATGGTGCTGGGAAAACTGGGCAGCCACATGCAAAAGAATGAAACTGGATTGCTTTCTTACACCATACACAAAATTCATTAAAGATTTGAGGGTAAGACCTGAAACCATAAAATTCCTAGGAGAAAATATAAGCAGCAAGTTCCATGACATCGGTCTTGGCCAATGGATTTGACACCAAAAGTAAAGGCAACAAAAGCAGAAAGAAATATGTGGGACTACAAACTAAAAATCTTCTGCACAGCCAGGGAAACCATCAACAAAATGAAAATGGGACTTACTGAATGAGAGAAAATATTTGCAAATCATATAGCTCATAGGGATTAATATCCTAAATATATAAAGAACTCATAAAACTCAATAGTAAAAAAAATCCAATTAAAAAATGAGCAGAAAAAAAATGAGCAGAAGATCTGAACAGACATTTCTCCAAAGAAGACATACAGATGGCTAGTAGGTATATGAAAAGATGCTCAACATCACTAATCATTAGGGAAATGCAAATCAAAATTACAATGATACCACCTCATGTCTGTTAGAATGGCTATTATCAAAAAGACAAGAGAGGGGAGGGGAAAAAAGACAAGAGATAATAAGTGTTGGCAAGGATGGGGAGAAAAGGCAACCCTTGTGCACAACTGATGGGAATGTAAATTGGTACAGCCATTATGGCATATAGTATGGAGGTTCTCAAAAATTAAAAATAGAACTACCATGTGACCCAGGAACGCTACTTCTAGGTCTTTATCTGAAGAAAATGAAAACACTAACTTGAAAAGATACATGCATGCCATGTTCATTGCAGCATTATTTATAATAGCCAAGATACAGAAACAACCAAAGTGTCCACTGATGGATAAATGGATAAAGTCGTTGGATATATATATATAATGGAATATTACTGAGCCATAAAATGAATGAAATCTTGCCATCTATGACAAAAATCTCATCTGTGACAACATGGATAGACTTTGAGGGCATTATGCTAAGAGAAATAAGTCAGACAGAAAAAGATAAAAACCATATGATCTCATTTGTGTGTGGAATCTTAAACAAACAAACAAACAACCTCATTGATACAGAGAGCAGATTGGTGGCTGCCAGAGGTAGGGAAGAGAGAGTGGGTAAAATGGGTGAAGGGGGTCTCCAGGTACAAACACCCAGTTGTAAAATAAACCACTGGGATGTAATGTACAGCATGGTACTATAGTTAATAATACTGTATTGCATATTTGAAAGCTGCTGAGAGTAAATCTTTTTTTTAAGATTTTATTTATTTATTCATGAGAGACACACACAGAGAGAGAGAGAGAGAGAGAGAGGCAGAGACACAGGCAGAGGGAGAAGCAGGCTCCATGCAGGGAGCCCAATATGAGACTCAATCCCAGGACTCCAGGATCACACCCTGGGCCAAAGGCAGGCGCTAAACTGCTGAGCCACCCAGGGACCCCCGAGAGTAAATCTTAAAAATTCTCATCACAAGAAAAAAATTTCATAACTATGTATGATGACAGATGTTAACTAGTGTGGTGATCATTTTGCAATATACACAAGTAAGGGATCATTATGTTGTACACCTGAGACTAATATAATGTTACATGTAAATTACATCTCAATTTTAAAAATTAAATTAAAATTTAAAAAGTAATGCATTGATGTTATATGTAGTAAAATGATAAAAATGTCCTAAGTAATATTATGTAAAAAAGGAAGTTGCAAATAGTGTATAAAATGTATTTTGTGCCTATTATTATAAAAATTGTATAAAAATATATACATAGGCAAAATTCTGGAAGACTTACACCAAATTCTTAACAGTGGTTATCTCGGAATGATAGGATTACAAGAGCCTTATACTACCTAGGTTGTAGATTTAGGTTGTGAAGCAAATCTTTTATAATATATATTACTTTTAAAATAATTAGAGCACATGTTTTGGAAAAAAACGGAGGGGTTATGGATCTGAAGGGCAATTGCAAAAGGATTAAGATAGTGAGGAAGTTCGAACAATCTGAAGTTGAGGACAGAGAATGAAATAATAGAATTTTATATTTGCAAGTAGAGTAATTCTGGGAAATGACCAAACCTCGCATCTGGTAGAACAATTTTGCAGCAGAAGTAGCATGGAGAAGAAGAACGCTAGCTGGTCAGGGAACTATGAAGCTAGAGTGTTGCTTGGCCAATTGAATCACAGAGCACTGTGACTGGCCAGCAGGTAAAGGGCAGCAGTTTGGGTAGATGGGAGAAAACAAGCCAGATATCCAAGTCCTCAGAGAATATAAGGAAATAAAAAAAGAAGTTAATAAGTGACTATATCAAGAAGAAATAAAAGGTAGTACTGCCAGAAGGCATGAGCCTCAAAGGAGGAACTTTTCATCTGAGGGTAAAAAATGAGGATGATGTCTTCTGTGAAGCAAATAAAATGACTAACGACTTAAAAAGAAATTAGTAACTCTGCAATATTGGTGAGGTATAAGAATATGCACACTCTCATTTATGGTTGGTAAGAATGCACATAAGAACAAACCTTCTGATAACAATTTGGCAGTACTTATCAAATTTCTTAATGTTCATGCCATCTGATTCAGCAGTTCCAATTCCATAAATCTATCCTACAAATATATAACACATACAACAAACATACATGTAAGGATGAACATTGTGGTATTGTTTGTAACAGCAAAAAAACTGGAAACAACATAACCCTTCATCAGTAAGTAACATTGATTAAATAAAATTATGGGAGGCTCCCACTCAAGAGCCATGGTAATAAGGGGGGCATACTTAGGGGGAAAAGCAAAGCTTCAGTTAAAAAAAAAAGTAGAGGGATAATTAGAGGAGGAAGTCTAGAGTACAATAGAGTGTGTCCACAATGGAATTAGCTTTCCAGAAAACACAGTGCAAAGAATTGGCACGAGAGACAATGGTAAGCGGATGAATGGGGGTAAGGGAAAGCATAGAAGGGTAGCAGGAAGCCCAAAGAGGTTCAAGAAAGAGTGAATACACAGGCAAATGATCAAAGAGGCTTGCAGGATAAACTGGCTTTCAGGTTAACTGGACCATTCGACCTAAAATGCCCTTCCTCCACCCTTGATAGTCTAGGAAACCCCTATTCAATCATTATGTTTCAGATCAAAAGTCACCTTTCAATGAGGCTTTCCTTGATACCCTGTGGTAGAGTTAATGAAATCCTTTCCTCAAGTCCCACAGCAATTATACAACCACTATTATAGGATATATCACTTCTGATTAGGAGTACTTAACATGAGGTTTACACATGGGCATCAGGGAGAGTGCCCACATATCCCTTCAAATTTTACGTAAAATTCTGTATATTTCTCTGCAATTTGCGGGGGTGTGGGAGGAAAGTCCATAGTTTTGTTTGTGTGGGGTTTTTTTTTTTTTTAGTTTTTTCTTTATTTTTTAAAGTAATCTCTACCCCCAATGTGGCACTCACGACCCCAAGATCAAGGGTTGCATGTTCTACCAAATGAACCAGCCAGGTGCCCCTCAAAGACCATAATTTTGGGGGGGGTTGTTGTTTTTTGTATATTTTTTTATTGGAGTTCGATTTGCCAACATATAGTATAATACCCAGTGCTCATCCCGTCTAGTGCCCCCATCAGGGCCCGTCACCCAATCACCCCATCCCCCCACCACCTCCCCTTCCACTACCCCTTGTTCTTTCCCAAAGTTAGGAGTCTCTCATGTTTTGTCACCCTCTCTGATTTTGCTCACTCATTTTTTTTCCTTTCCCCTTTATTCCCTTTCACTATTTTTTATATTCCCCAAATGAATGAGACCATATAATGTTTGTCCTTCTCCGATTGACTTACTTCACTCAGCATAATACCCTCCAGTTCCATCCACGTCAAAGCAAATGGTGGGTATTTGTCGTTTCTAATGGCTGAGTAATATTCCACTGTATACATATACCACATCTTCTTTATCCATTTATCTTTCAATGGACACTGAGGCTCCTTCCACAATTTGGCTATTGTGGACATTGCTGCTATAAACATTGGAGTGCAGGTAAGACCACAGTTTTTGATCAAATTCTTAATCACTGTAAGGTAACTTGTTTGTCAAACATTTTGTGAGCAATCTAATATATGCCAGGCACTATAAATACAGACATGAAACAAAAAGGTACCTACACTTAAAAAGGTTACAGATGAGAGAGAGAAGTAAACAAAGGATTAAAAAATAGCAAAATAGTATGAAACATAAAAGAAGCCTAGAAGAAAGACACATACTTAGTGAAGACCTACATAAATGAAGAGATATACCATGTTCTTAGTTGGGAACACTCAATAATGTAAAGACACCAACTCTTTCCAAATTAAGTTGAAAGTTGAATGTAATCTCAACAAGATCTTCTAGTGGAATTTATTGACTGATACTAGAAATTCTTGTGGAAGGAAAAATGAGCCAGATTGGCCAAGAAATATTTTAAATACAACAAGGAAAAACTTGCCCTATCACATCTAAATGTATGATAAAGCCATGGTGGTAACTTTATTTTTTAGAGGGGGGAGGGGCAGAGGGAGAGGGAAAGAGAGAGAATCCTATGTAGGCTCCAAGCACAGTGCAGAGCCCAATGCAAGACTCAGTCTCAGGACCCTGAGATCATGACCTGAGCCAAAATCAAGAGTCAGATGCTTAGCCAACTGAGCCACCCAGGCACCCCTATAGTAGTAATTTTAATATTGATATGATATTAATATTGATATTGCTGTAGGTGCAAATAAATGCATTAGTGAGACACAAGAGATGGTTCAGAAACAGACTCATGTGTTTAAGGGAATTTCATATGAGATAAAGGCAGTATTTCAAATCACTGGAGAAAGTCAATACTGTTGGGACAATTAGCTATCTGTTTGGAAAAAAGTTAGAGCAATATCTCACACTACTCACAGAAATAAATTCTAGACAATTTAAGCACGGTTGGAGCACCTGGGTGGCTCAGTTAAGTGTCTGCCTTCGGCTCAGGTCATGATCCCAGGGTCCTGTGATGCAGCCTTGCGTTGGGCTCCCTGCTCAGGTGAGAGCCTGCTTCTCCCTCTCCCTCTGCCTCTGCCTGCCACTCTACCACCTGCTTGTTCTCTCTCTCTCTCTCTCTCTCTCCAATAAATAAATAAAATCTTTAAAAAAATTCTAGACAGTTTAATAAAACCTAAAAATACAACTTAGAAACTACCTGTATTGAACAAATATTTCTTAGATATGAAACAAAGGCATAAGTCATAAAAGAAAAAATTAAGAAATTGAATATCATCAAAATTATGAACTTCTGCTCTTCTAAAGATACTTCTAAGTAAACAAAAAGACATGCTACAGACTGAGAAAATATTTGCAAACCACACATCTGATAAAGGATTTGTACTCAGAATTCTAAAAACTTGATAATAACAAAACAAATAATCCAATTTTTAAGTGGGCTAAAGATTTAAACAGACACTATATCAAAGATGCTCAACATCACTAGTCATTAGGAAAATATAAATTTAAAAAGTGAGATATTATTACCCCTATTCCAACGTCCTGAAAAAAACTGACACTACCAAGTGCTGGGGAACTAGAAGTAATTGGATCTCTCACTTGTTGCCCAAAGGAATGCAAAATTGGACCGCCACTTTGGAAAACAGTTTGACAGTCTCTTAGAAAGTTAAACATAGAGATCCCTGGGTGGTGCAGCGGTTTAGCGCCTGCCTTTGGCCCAGGGCGCAATCCTGGAGACCCGGGATCGAATCCCACGTCCGGCCCCCGGTGCATAGAGCCTGCTTCTCCCTCTGCCTATGTCTCTGCCTCTCTCTCTCTGTGACTATCATAAATAAATAAAAATTAAAAAAAGAAAGTTAAGCATACATTGACTATACAATCCAGCAATCCCCTGTCCTAGGCATTCACCCAAGTAAAATGAAATCTTAGCTCACACAAGAACCTGATGCTGATGTTTACAGTGGTTATATTTATAATCACCAAACACTGGAAACAACTAGAATAACCCAAACCTCAACTGAGGAATGGAAAAACAAACTGTGATACACTCATACATTGGGGTCTACTCAGCAATGAAAAGGAACAAACTACTGATAGGAGCAACAATATGGATATTGCTTCTCCCTCTGCCTGTGTTTCTGCCTCTCTCCCTGTGGCTCTCATGAATAAATAAATAAAATCTTTAAAAAAAATAAAGAGGAACTAGTGAATTTCTTGAAGGGATGGTATGATCTTATATCTCAACTATAGTGGTTGTTACACAACTGTATGCTTTGTCAAAACTTGCAGAAATGTACACTAAAAAGGGGGAATATAGGGACACCTGGGTGGCTAAGTGGTTGAGGGTCTGCCTTCAGCTCATGTTGTGATCCTGGGGTCCTGGGACTGAGGGCTCCCCATGGGGGGCCTTCTGCCTATGTCTCTGCCTCTCTCTGTGTGTCTCTCATAAATAAATAAATAAATAAATAAATAAATAAATAAATAAATCTTTTTTAAAGGGTGATTTACTATATATAAATTATAACTTAATACAAATGAAAAAATATATAATTCTAGCACACATGCATGTACACACACACACAAGCTTAGAAATGTATAAGAACAATAGAACACAAAGAAACTTTTGGAGGTGATGGACATATTAATTACTTTGGCTGTGGTGATAGTTTTATGGGTGTGAACATATCTCAAAAACTCATCCAATTATATCCTTTAAGTACATACAGTTTATTGTACATCAATTATACCTCAATAAAGCTGTAAAAGAAAGGAGAAAGAAATGTATGAGAAGAAAATATAAGTAAATGTGTTTAAAACGTTGGAGTGGTGACGGCCTTCTTAAACAAGACAATAAAAGCAAAAGCCATAAAGGAAAAGAATGATATATTTGACTATATCAAAAATTTAAGTTTATATTCTAAATATATTTCTATTCTAAATAAATATAAAAGAAGAGTAGATTAGAAGAAAACATGTGTAACATATGTAGACAATGGACGACTAATGTTAATATAAAGAACTCCTACACATCAATAATAAAAAGCAAACAACCCAATAGGAACATGAGAAAAAGATATAATGAGTAAACAATAAGGGGAAATACAAATTTTTTTTAGATTTATTTTCGTTGAGAGGGAGAGTGAGAGTAGGGGGAGGGGCAGAGGGACAGAATCTTCAAGCAGACTCTTCACCTAGCCTGGAGCCAAACATGGGGTTTGATCCCATGACCCATAAGATCACGACCATAGCTGAACTCCAGAGGTGGCGTTTAACCAACTGAGCCACCTAGGCACCCTGGGAAATGCAAATATTAATAAACACAGGAAAGGAGGATACACAAATTGACTAGTAATCAAAGAACTATGAATTAAAACATCATTTTTTGCTTAACAGATCAACAAAAGTTTAAGAAGATTAATAGCAAGTGTTGGCAGTGGTCTAGAGAAATAGGTGCTCTCACATACTATTGTTGTTGGAAGTATTTGGCCTTTGGTGAGCAATTTTGTTTGATCTATTAAAATGTAAAATGTGCATACCCTTCAACTCAGTAGTTCTGTTCTTCATTACCAATCTTAGAGAAACACTTGAATATGTCCACAAAAAGTTTAATGGGAAAAAACCAAAAAAGCTAGAAACTATACCTCAAGGATTCTCAAGCTGTAAGTAGTAAAGATCTAAGGTTTGGGAAATTTTTTATTTGGTAAATTTCCAACCTGTTACAGACTGATACCTTTGTAAAGTAGAGAAAAAAGAACTACTAGAAAAGTAACTGTGTACTTGGATGTCACAGCAACATAAAATTGGTAAAATGTTTTATAAATGTTTATTCTTGACTTCTGTACTTATCTCATTGTGGACTGTAATAATTCATGACCAACACCAGTCCATGGAATACAGTTTGAGTACTACTGATCTAAATGTCCATCAAAAGGGAAATAGGAATTGCCACATGGCCCAGCAATTCCATATATATATCCAAAAGAATTAGAAGGGCTTGAACAGATATTTGTATGCCCATGTTCACAGCAGCATTGTTCATGATAGCCAAAAAGTGGAAGCAACGCAAGTGTTCACTGATGGGTAGTTAGATAAACAAAAAGTAGTATATACATACAATGGAATATCATTCAACCTTAAAAAGGAAGAAACTCTGATACATGCCATGACATGGATAAACCTTGAAGACATTATGCTAAGTGAAATAAGCCAGTCACAAGAAAATAAATTCTGTATGATTCCACCAACATGATGTACTTAAAACAGTCAAATCTATAGAGATAGAAAGTAGGATGGTGGTTGCCAACAGCTGGGGAGAGGAGACAGTAGGAATTATTGTTTAATAGTTATAGAATTTCAGTTTGGGAAGATGAAAAAAATCCTGCAGATGGATGGTGGTCGTAACACCACAAGGTACTTAATAATGCTGAACTGTACACATAAATTTTTTTTTTTAGAGACAGAGAGAGAGAGTGCAAGAGAGCACAAGCAGGTGGAAGTGCAGAGAGGGATAAAAAGACAGAGAATCTTCAAGTAGACTCTACAACCAGTGCAGAACCTCATGCAGGGCTCAACCCACAACCCTGAGACCATGACCTGAGCTGAAAAAAAAAAAAAGGTCACTCAAGTGACTGAGCTACTCTGGTGTCTGTTATTAAAATGGTAAGTCTGGGGCACCTGGGTGGCTCAGTGGTTAAGCGTCAGCCTTTGGCTCAGGTTGTGATCCTGGGGTCTTGGGATTGAGTCCCGCATTGGGCTCCCCTTAGGGAGCCTGCTTCTCCCTCTCCCTATGCCTCTGCCTCTCTCTCTCTGTCTCTGTCTGTCTGTCTCTCTCTCTGTCTCTCATGAATGAATAAAGTCTTTAAAAAAAAACAAAAATAAAATGGTAAATTTTATGTCACGTTTATTTTGCCACAATTTAAAAAGGGAAATGGGAAATGGTATATGCATACTATAAAATACTGTGCAGCATGTTCCATGTCAGAATCACTGATTTACCTCATTCTCTTAGGCATATTGCAAGCTGCAGAATGAAGCAGAGTATGATATTTACATAGCAAAAACCAAAAACAATATTTCTATTTTTAAATACAAAGAAAATGATCTGGAAGAATAAATACTAACTTGATAACATCAGTTTCCTCTGGGACAGGTACTTGCATCAGGGGGGTGGGAAGGAGAACTGTTTGACTTGAACAACAGAAAACATATTCAGGTATCACTTGAATAATTAAAATGTTTTTTATGAAAAATTAAAAGAATGGGTCAACCACAGAAAATATGTAGTCCCGTGGGGATACAGGGTATACAAGAAAGTACATGTGCAAGGAACATACAGAGAGGTCTAATTCCAGCCTGAGAAAAACAAGGAGGCTTCCCGGAGGAAATAGAAAGGAAAGCCTGAAATGAGTCTTGAAAGATGAGAAAGAGATTAGCTAAGGTGAGTGGGGACAAAATGATGGAGAGGGTATTATAGGCAGAGGAAATTGTATGTGTGAAGGTGTGGAGGTACAAGAGAATGTAGTGTGCCCTGAGAACTGGAAATAGTTAACCAGGCTTGAAGCACAAAATCTAGGTAGATGAGTACATAATGCAGCTTTTACACTGAAAACAACAGGAAACATCTAAGGCTTACAGGAGTCATCTCCCTGTACGTTTTAGAAAGATCACTCTAGCTGCTGTGCAGAAAATGAATGGGACAGTAAGTATAAGCAGAAAAAGGCCACTTTGAACGCTACTTTAGTAATCCAGAAGAGAAATGATAAAAGGGGGTGGGAGCTGTTGAAAGAAGAGGAACAAGAAACGGTTTAAATTGGACATTTTAAGGGTTTTTTTTTAAGATTTTATTTATTTGAGAGAGAGAGAGAGAGAGAGAGAGAGAGAGAGAGAGAGGCAGAGACACAGGCAGAGGGAGAAGCAGGCTCCATGCAGGGAGCCCGACGTGGGACTCAATCCCAGGTCTCCAAGATCACGCCCTGGGCCTAAGGCGACACTAAACCGCTAAGCCACCAGGGCTGCCCCATTTTAAGGTTTTTTAAAAAGATTTTATTTATTCATGAGAGACACACAGAGAGAGGCAGAGACATAGGCAGAGGGAGAAGCAGCCTCCCCATGGGGAGCCTGATGCAGACCTTGATCCCAGGACTGGGGGATCATGACCTGAGCCAAAGGCAGAGGCTCAACCACTGAGCCATCCAGGTGTCCTAGACATTTTAAGTTTGAGAAGGATTTCCAAGTGGACATGTTCAATAGGGACTCGGATTATACAGGTCTGGAATTTGTGAGAGATGTCTGATTAAAATCACACATTTGGGGATCAGTTTACTGAGACCACGAGAATTCAAAGTCTCTTCATATCAAAAACCTCACCCTCTCAATTGGCTCAAATATCTCTCAACCTTAAGGGGGGAAAAGTCCTTTCTCAAATCCGTCCTGCCATTCTCTATTCCTTCATAGAAAAATTTAGAGTATTCTTTTTTTTTTTCCTCATAGGCTCTAGGCCCAACATGGGGCTTGAATTCATGACCTGGAGATCGAGTCACATGCTTTACTGACTGAGCCAGCCAGGCACCCCTAGAATATTCTTTTTTTTTTTTTTAACATTCTTGTATGAGCTGTGTACTCAATGTTCTTCCCACTTCCCATCACTCTACGAAAATAGCTATTGCAAAGGTCACTAAATCTAACAGATGCCTTTCAGGCCTCATCTTACTTTGGTGTCTCAGCAGCATTTAATACAGTATTAAATGTGCTCCTTCCTTCCTTCTGTTAATACTGTTCCCTTGGCTTTCAGGATATCTCATTTTCCTGCTTTTCCTTCCCATTCCTCAGTTTCCTTTGTGAACTTCTGCTCTTCTATCTCCTACCTCCTCTTATAATTCAACCAAAGGCAGATAGAATCTTAGGAAACTATCATAGAAGGGTTACAAAATCTATTGCAAATAATCCTGCAAACCTAAAACAAAGATACTTCTCTCTCTACTGTGAGTCAGTATTGAATAAGCATAGCCTTCTGCTGAAGTAGCCCACTGTGGTGGGCTAAATACTAGAAGGTGTCTGCGTCTTAATCCCCAGAACCTGTGAGTGAATAGCTTACTTTACATGGCAAAAGAGATTTTGCAGAAGAAAAATAAAAGACTTTGAAGAGGTGATTAAGTTAAAGATCTTGAGATAAGGGAGATTACCCTGGTGGCCTCAAAATAAGCACAAGGGTTCTTAACTGAAAAAGAAGCAGGAGAGTCAGAGGACAAGTGAAGACAGAAGATCAGAGTAGAGATCTCTGGCTTTAAGGTGGAAGGGGACCATGAGCCAAGGAATGCAGGCAGCCTTTAGAAGCTGGAAAAGACAAGGAATATTCTCCCCTAGAGCCTCCAGAAGGAGCACGGCCATGCCAACAAACTGATTTTAGTTCATAAGGCCTATTTTGGGCTTCTAACTGCCAGAGCTGTAAGATAAATGTATCTGTGTTATTTTAAGCCACTCAGTTTGTGGTAATTTGTTAGAGCAGCAACAGAAAACTAATACACCCACCTTAAAACGAAAAAAATGGAAAAACAAACTAAATATTTTTTTTAAGATTTTATTTATTTATTTATTCATGAGAGACACAGAAAGAGAGGCAGAGACATAGGCAGAGGGAGAAGCAGGCTCCCTGCGGAGCCTGATGCGGGACTCAATCCCTGGACCCTGTGATCACAACCTGAGCCTAAGGCAGACACTCAACCACTGAGCCACCCAGGTATCCCCAAAACTAAAACTCAAGGAAAATACAGTTGGCTTCAAGGAAACTCTCAGGATTCCCCACTGTAACAAGAATCTATTCTCCAGAGTAAGCCTGCCAAAGAGACCACCTAGTGATTTTTCTGCTATCTTGCCTTAAGGACTGTTTGTTGATAGGCTAGGTGATTCTCCCATTCCCATCCTCCAGAAGATAACTTGGTCTGCTTCTTCCCTTCCCCTTGCTCAATCCAGTGGAGGATTTCTCTAGGAAGATGTTAAACTCACCTACGGGCCACCTCTTCCCCGCATGAGGCCGGAGGCCAAGAAAAGGCCAGTGTTATCTAGGAATTCTTACTGATTGGTGGATGACAGCTGAGCGTGTGAATGCTGGGCTCTGATTGGGATCTATATTTATAGGAAATACTCCCCCCATCAGGTGTGTCCCATTGAATGCAGCCAACTACTAATGTTGGAAAACATCATAGATAAGACTGCAACTGAGGAGTCCCAGAGATTCACTATCCTAAGGTCTCTCTAGTCTCTGCTGTGTCCTTTGAAAACAGAGAACGAAAAAATATAGATCACTCACATCATCCATGAAAATCAATTGCAGCTGGATTACAAATGTAAGCAAACACAGAGAAACTACTATACAAGTATTAGAAAACACAGAAGAATGCTTTATGACCTTGGCATATGGAAGACCTTATTAAATAAAACACAGAAATCATGGGATCCCTGGGTGGCGCAGCGGTTAAGCGCCTGCCTTTGGCCCAGGGCGCGATCCTGGAGACCCAGGATCGAATCCCACATCGGGCTCCCGGTGCATGGAGCCTGCTTCTCCCTCTGCCTGTGTCTCTGCACCTCTCTCTCTCTCTCTCTCTGTGACTATCATAAATAAATAAAAATTAAAAAAAAAAAAAACACAGAAATCAAAAGCCAAAAAAGACTGATTAATCTGACCTCAAAACTTAAAACTTCTATTCAATAAGATACCATAAAAAATTAAAAGGCAAGATATAGACTGGGAGAAAATATTTGCAAGATGTATAGTAAAAGACTAATATTTCCCTTTAATTATCCTGGCTAAGAGTAAACCAACACAGAAAAACAAGTAAAGGATATGAGCAAGCATATCTCAGAAAAAATACAAATGGCCAGTAAACATATGAATGGATGTTCAGCTTCTCTATTAATCAGATTACTAAGAATAAAACAATGAGATTCTACTTTCTACCTATCATATTTGCAAAATTTAAAGTTTGGTAATATTCAGTGTTGGGAAGAGTAAGCAGAAATGACAACTTACAAACTGCTGGAGAGAACATAAACTAGTATAGCAATATTGGAGGGACACTGGGAAGTACCTACTAAGATTACAAATGGATATAGTTTATGACACCACTCCTAGATATATGTAGAGAAGATGTTCAGATGTTCTCAGAATGTGGTTCATAGTTCCCTGGTGGTTCCCAAGATCCTTTCAGAGGGTCTATGAGATTCAAAACTATTTTCATAATAGTATTAATATGTCGTTTGCCTTTGGGGGCGCCTGGGTGGCTCAATCAGTTATGCATCCAACTCCTGATTTTGGCTCAGGGTTGTGAGTTTGAGCCCATCAGCCTCTGTGCCCAGCGGATAGTCTGTTCAAGATTCTCTCCCGATCCCTCTGCCCACCCCCGCTACCAGCACTCGCTCTCTCTAAAAATAAATAAATAAATCTTTTTTAAAAAAGAGGGATCCCTGGGTGGCGCAGCCGTTTGGCGCCTGCCTTTGGCCCAGGGTGTGATCCTGGAGACCCCGGATCGAATCCCACATCGGGCTCCCGGTGCATGGAGCCTGCTTCTCCCTCTGCCTGTGTCTCTGCCTCTCTCTCTCTCTCTCTATCATAAATAAATAAATAAATAAATAAATAAATAAATAAATAAATAAATAAATTTATTTTAAAAAAAATAAAAAATAAAAAAGATGTTGCTTGCCTTTTTCTTTTACTGCGTTGATATTTGCACTGTTGATGCAAAAGGAAAGATGAGAAGAAAAAAAAGCAAAGGTGTGTAAAACTGCTGGTGCCTTAAAGCTCATCAAAAGGAGTGGCACTGAACTGTACTGTGTCATTGTATTTTTTCATCATCATACACTTAAGAATGTCCTTGATAAAGCAGTAAAAGTTATTAAGACCTCCATGCCTAAATACATGGCTTTCTAATATTCTGTGTAACAAAACAGGAAGTACAGATAAAACACTTCTATTGCATACTAAAGTACAATGGTTGTCCCATGAAAAAGCACTTGTCAGATGTGAGCTGAAGTCACTTTTTCATGGAATGATGCCATTTTTCTTGAAATAACAACTAACAGATAAACTGTGGCTATTCAGACTTGGATATCTGGCAGGTACTTTCTCAGAAATAAAGTGGGCCTGTCACTGCAAGAAAAACAACTGATAGTATCTGGTGCTAATAGTAAAATTTGAGCTGTTTTTTTTTTTTAATTTTTTATTGGAGTTCAATTTGCCAACATATAGCATAACACCCAGTGATTTGAGCTGTTTTTTAACAAGTTATTTATTTATTTATTTGAGAAAGAGGGAGAGCACGAGCAAGGGAAGAGGCAGAGGCAGTGAGAGAAGCAGACCCCCTACTGAGCAGGGAGCCCAACGTGGGTCTTGATCCCAAGACTCTGGGATCATGATATGAGCTAAAGGCAGACACTTATCGGACTGAGCCACCCAGGCACCCCAAAATTTGAGCTTTCAAGCAAAATTGGAACTTTGGAAAACTTGCACCTCCACCACAGGCTTGGCAGCTTTCCAATACTTAAAGACTTTTCTGGTAAGAGCAGTGGTGATATTAATGTAATTTTTGACACTGTATAATGAACTGTATCAATACTTGAAAGATCTGCATAACTCAGTGAACCAATATTTTCAAATTGCCAATGCATTATGTTATAAAATCCTGCATGGGTAAAAAACATGTTAAAGTACAAGGCAGACCAATGGATTTTAATGTAACAAAATATGAAAAGTTTATTTATATGATTGATATGGTTTCAAAATTCACACTAAAAGTAATCTTTGAGAAACTATCACTTGTTGAGGATTGATGTAAAAAATATCCACAATTACCTAAAAAGGCTATTAAACTACTTGTTTTTCTAATTACACATCTGTGTGATACATACTTCAACCAAAACGTCATAATAGATCAAAGGTAGAAGCAGGTATGAGAACCCAGAGGTCTCCTATTAAGTCTATTAAAGAGACTTTCAGAAAATGTAATGCAATTTTACTGTTCTAATATTTTTTGCTTTGGAAAAGTTATTTTTCATTTAAAAATATTATTTATGTTAACATGTAATGGTTTTACTGCTGTTATTTTTAATGAATATTTTTTCTTTTAATTTGTAATACATTGAACAGTGGTAGATATAAACCCACATAAATAAATATAAGAAATAGTGAAAGGGATTATTAGGGAAAGGAGGGGAACTGAGTGGGTAAAATTAGAGAGGGAGACAAACCATGAGAGACTCCTAACTCTGGGAAAGGAACAAAGGGTAGCGGAAGGGGGGGTGGGGGGGGTGGGGGAGGTTGGGGTAACTGGGTGACGGGCATTGAGGAGGGGACTTGATGAGCACTGGGTGTTCTACTATATGTTGGTATATCGAATTTCAATAAAACAAATTTAAAAAAAGAATAAGAGAAGAAAGTAGCTTTGTACAGGTTGGGGTTGGGCTAGATAGATGATGGGTATTAAGAGGGTAGTTATGATGAGCACTGGGTATTGAATGTTAAGTGATGAATCACTGAATTCTACTCTTGAAACCAATATTGCACTGTATGTTAACTAACTAGAATTTAAATTTAAAAAATTGAAAAGAAAAAAATAGTCTTAGGAGTCTTTTTGATCCTGAGATCAAAAAGTTTGAGAATTACTGCCTTAGAGAAATTCTGACAAGGAGCTTTGATCAGGAATGTTCATTGCAGTAATACTTATAAAAGCAAAAAATCGGAAAAACCAAGTAGTCTATCAATAAGGAATGGTTAAATAATCCTGTTAATAACCATACCATGGCATATTATGCCACTTAAAAAAAGAAGTGAGGAATCCCTGGGTAGCGCAGCGGTTTAGCACCTGCCTTTGGCCCAGGGCGCGATCCTGGAGACCCGGGATCGAATCCCACATCGGGCTCCCGGTGCATGGAGCCTGCTTCTCCCTCTGCCTATGTCTCTGCCTCTCTCTCTCTCTCTCTCTCTGTGACTATCATAAATAAAAATTTAAAAAAAAATGAAGTGAATTTAGATGTAATGAAATAAAAATGTTTCCAAAATAATTTAAAAATTGCAAGACATGTACAGTAAGGTATAGTTTTTGTAGAAATAAAAACACAACATTGTATCTTTTCAACAAATAAACAACTAAGACCTGGAAGGCTACCTAGATACACAGCAAACTGTAAAGAGCTGCTAGCTGTGGGAAGGCAAAGGAGGACTAGGATGTGGGTAATAGCCAAAGTATACTTTAGCCCCATCTATGTGTAATGTTTTCGAGGGTTTTTTTCTTTTTAAAGGAGAATGTACTAGAGCAATTAAAAATAATGAGGAAGAAGGGATAAAGCAATAAGGTCAAGCCCAGACATTGAGGAAGAAAGGGGACTCGCTTTGAGTCCAGGCTGAGAGGACCAGTGTATTTGCTGCAGCGGTTGTGCAGCTCTGGAGTCTAGGAAGGAGGCAAGAGGGGTGAAATCAAGCGACCGAAGGTATGGTTGGCGAAATGGTGATGGCCACCTGGATGGCAGAACTTTCTGGGTCAGCCACCTCCCACTTCCTTCCCAGGATTTAATACAAAGAAGGCCTTCAGGACCGCAGAGGTCAGCCGGAAACGCTTCCGCCATCACGAATCTCGCCCGGATGCCCGCCAATTCTTATCCTATTCCCGGTCCCTGATCCCTATTGCCCTGGCCCTAGGATCTCAGCGGCCACATCCGAGGAAGAGCTCTGGGCAGGAGATCTGCGGGCTAAGGGAATACAGCCTGAATAGCCACGGCACACCGGAAAACAATGAGACACTGAACGTGTGACCGAAAGACAGGGGGCGGAGGGTAGCCAGCAGCTACGTTGCGGGAGGATGCAGTTACCAAATAACCCACAGGAGCTCGGAGGAAACCGACTGATTCTCCCAGGTACTGCGGATAGGCTTCGCTTTCGAAAGCAGCGCCACAGCATTCCCATTGGTCTTCCGTCCCTGCCCAACCAGCAGCTCTCCCTATGGCCCGCCCCTCTATTAAGAGGCCAATCAGAGGAGGGCTTTGTGTTTCCCATTGCAGAGGACCAACTAAAAGCTTGTTCACTTCTGGCTGACGTGTAGACAGCCAACCAGAAGAGCCGAGGCCTGGTGACTCGGCCTCCTAGTTCAGTCACCATCTCGATCTAGGTCCCTGTCCTTCCCACCCCCCCCCACCCCCCCACCCCCCCCCACCCCCGTCCCTGGCTGGAATCTTAAGGTTTGAATCTGAGAGAAATAACAAAAAAAGGAGGTCCAAGCTGGAGAGATGGTGGCTCAAGAGGTAAAGCATATTTCCCAGAGTTTCCAAGGAGGTTGGTTCTGAGTTTAGATGAGTTTGTAATTGAGGTGTCAGCGCTGCTCTGGGGGTTGGCCTCGAGTATTGCCCACCTGAGGCAAGTATTGGTTGAGAGAGCGCCTCAGATAATGCTGCTTCGCCCCCATGCTAACTGCTTCACTTCCCCCCAGAGTCAGGTAGGAAGAAGCCTAGGAACATTAGGGCCTTTAATTAAGTGCTGGTTTATCTACAGTGAGGAGTGTTTAGGGATGCTCAATTAGCGACAAATACTGCTTCTAGAATGACTGAAATGAAGTGTGTGGGGAAACTTTCAAAAACCTGATAGCAGTATCATTACAACTAAAGGTTATCAGAGAATGCTAACAAACTAAGAAATACCATTTTCACCAAATAGTTTGGATAATTATCAGTTGTTTAATATTGTGCCATTCGTCAAAGAAACTTTTGGGCGCAGGGGGGTGGGGGTGGGGGTGGGGGCATGGCAATTTTTCCACTTTTGGTGAAACAGACATTTTCATTTGCTGTAAACCGGAGCTGAAACTGCACGTTTTAAAAGGGTAACTTAATACCTATCAAAATGTAACACACATCCTTTGATCCAGCAATTCGTTCTTTCAAAATCTATCCTACAGAAATACTTAAACACATGAGCAAGTTACTTGTAATAGTGATACTATTATTTGTAATAGTGAATGACTGGAGGCAAACTGAATCACTCAATTGTTTTACAACCATACCACGAAATGTTATGCTGCCATTTAAAAAAAATTAGGTAAATTTCCATATACTAATATGAAAGCAAGTCCACAATACATTGCAAAGTGTAAAAATTAAGTTGCAAAATAGTGCACATAATATTCCATTTTGTTAAAAAACTACATTCAAGTGTGTGGGTATTCGTAATGTGTATATGAGTATGTGTATATTAATACATATCTGTATATATTCACATACACATATCTATGCATAAAAAAAGGTCTGGGAAGACACATACCAAATTAAGTTATTCTGGAGAATGGGTATAGGGAGAGGGAATAAAGAGAAATCTTCACTTTTTACATATTTATGTCTTGTTTGAATTTTGTCAACTAGCATTAATTACTTTTGAATCTTTATCACCACAATGAAACATTTTAACAAAACAGGCACTTTTGTAATAGCAACAATCAGCAAAACTATCATTTCTACATTTTAAATAAGAATAATTTCAGATAGGAATGAGGTGACTATTTCATTCAAAATTTTCAGCTAGAGACCTAGGATAAAATTAGGGCAACTGTAAATCAATTCAACACTGAGCTTCAGTGTGGTACTTATGACCTGATACAACAGGATATGGGCAAACAAAATCTAATCAGGGTAAGTGAAGAGTCATTCATTTCTGGGAGAGAAAACTACATTACAACAAACTCAATCAAATGCAAAAAACTTTGCTTTCACCTTTTTGGTAGCATCACCTCCAGGGTTTACTCAACTCCTTAGGGCAACAGTTGGAAATCATAAAAATTTGAGATTTAAGATACCTCAGATATCATTCAGTCAAATCCCCTCATTTTACAATTGAGAAAACAGGCCCAGATTGGTGAAGCAATTTGCCTGTAGGTGCTATAGCCAGCTAAAAAACATAGCCAGGTCCAGAATGCAGGTTTCTCTTCTAGGTCCTTTCTACTTTCTACTTTCTCAGATCTTCCTGAGTCTATTCTGATGACATGTTATGAAATATTTTAAAGTCTTATGAATATTAGAGTCCCCTATACTTAAATTCTAGAATAAAAATGCATAGCAAAAGAAAAATCTATTAGCACAAATGATCAAAAGCTGACTGTATTTGGACAAATAACATTATTGGTAAAATAACATTTTCTTGAAAAGTAATGAATAGGGGCACCTGGATGGCTCAGTTGGTTAAGTGTCTGCCTTTGGCTCAAGTCATGATCTCAGGGTCCAGGGATTGAGCCCTGCCCTGCCTACCACAGGGCTGCTTGCTCAGGGAGGAGTTGGCTTCTCTCTCTCCCTCTGCCCCTCCCCCCAGCTCATGCTCTATCTCCTGCGCTCTCTTTCTCAAATAAAATAATCTTTTTTTAAAAAAAGAACTACTATTTTATCTAATTTCTAATTGATCTTCAACTGGCAGTGCCTCTTAATCTTTTATGTCTCTATATCACGTAGTTGATGATCTATATACAAACATTTAAAACCACTGTAGGAAAAACCTATTTAAAGAAAACTTGCAGGGATCCCTGGGTGGCTCAAAGGTTTAGCACCTGCCTTCGGCCCAGGGCGAAATCCTGGAGTTCCAGGATCGAGTTCCAGGATCGAGTTCCAGGATCGAGTCCCAGGATGAGTCTCATATCAGGCTCCCTGCATGGAACCGGCTTCTCCCTCTGCCTGTGTCTCTGCCTCTCTCTCTCTCTCTCTCTCAGATAAATAAATAAAATCTTTTTTAAAAAAGAAAGAAAACTTGCTGTGATTTAAAGAATCCTTTATTCTGTGGAATGTTAATAATTACCTAATTTTTTTTTTTGTAAGGAATGAATTTTCTATTCTCAAAAGAATGGATGGCAGGCAGACAGATGGATAGAAAGATAGGCAAGTAGGCAGACAAGAAGGAGAAAGAAAATAAAAGTAAAACTAGGAACAACTATTTTTTTGTACAAGAAAAGTAAAACAAAAGATAAGAGGAATGAAGGGTGATGGGTGGTCGGGAAGGGAGTGGCAGAGAACCACAAGCTAAATTAGTCACAAAGTGTTTATATTTTAAAAGTAAACTTGAATATTGTGATGTATAAATGGACTAACAACCACTTAACCTGCAGGCTATAATTAAAGTAGTGTCCAGTTTTAGACTCTGACTTAGGGACATGTAAGGACCTTGGAGAGATTTCAGAATAATAACGGTAAAAGGGTAAAAAAATGAGCAAAGTGAGGAAAAATTAGAACTGTTACTATGTCTAAGATGAGAAAACCAGGGGTGACTCAAAAGTCCTCAGGAGGGCAGCCTGGGTGGCTCAGCGGTTTAGTGCTGCCTTCGGCCCAGGGCCTGATCCTGGAGACCCAGGATCGAGTCCCACGTAAGGCACCCTGAACGGAGCCTGCTTCTCCCTCTGCCTGTCTCTGCCTCTCCCTCTCCCTCTCTCTCTCTGTGTCTCTAATAAATAAATAAATAAAATCTTTAAAAAAAGAAAAAAAAGTCCTCACGATATGAAAAAATATCCATTTCAGTGAACAGCTGGTCTACACTTCCACAGTAGAAAATAATTTTACTTAAATTATGACAGCATATATTTGAAGATGGAAGTGTCTCACCTAGGATGTCTCATCAAACAAAAACTACATAGAAACCTGAATGCTGTTCACCTCTCCCACCCTTTGCTAGCTCAACTCCTCATCTCAAAGAATGGGTCAAAGGGTAGATAAGGCATCAGAATGTAAAGATTCAGTTTTCTTTTGGGTCTAGCTACATAGCTACTATGTTTAAAATTTTTTGTTAGCCTTTGGCCCCCAGGTCCCAGATGTAAGGTTGTGCTGTTTCTATGCTATGGATAAAAGAGTAACAAATTAGTAACAAATACCTAGATACATGCATAAACTTGAATTCCCATAAAAGAATGCTTATTCTCAGTGTTGATGGGTAAGAGGGCTTGGATTTGGGGTTCTTTCAGGACCCAGTTACTGTGCTAACATGACCCATTTGATTCCAAAGAAAGAATTTAACTGACCTGATATTAAAAAGAAAGAAATAAACTGGACAACTAGATGTGCCTGGACCTCTTATTTTGTTTCTAGCATTTGTCTTATTTAGACATCTCCTACAATAAGGAATAAGCATAAAGTCTATGAAGAAAGAGAATGTAATCATATTTTATTTGTACCATGACCACCCCACCCCACCCCAGTCCAACTTTTAGCATAAGCCTGGGCACACAGAAGGCTAAGAATTGGTACTTGTTAAATGAATGTAATGTGTCTAAAATTCTACAAGTTGCTTTTTCTAGTTATTCTCTAATTCATTCTCTAATGCTGCTGCCTATGAAGGTTGCATTTGTCTCATTACTCTTCCTTTCTCTTATCTCACCGAAACTTTTCTTCCCTATTCCTTCAGATACCTTTAATCATCTAACTCCTAAACTACCAAAACCTCTCAACTTCCTCAATTCATCCCCTACTCTTCTATTTACACCCAAGTACACTGTTATGTCACCTTAATTCATAATGTTTGACCATATCACTTTCTATACCTTCTTTCTCTGCTCAAGTACATGACTAAAACTAGCTTTGACTCCCCAGATAACAAGACTCCTACCTCCTCTCATTCCAAACCTTTACTAAAACCCACTTTGTATAGGAAGCCATTTCAGAACACATCGGTCAGATGAAAATAACCACCTATCAAAAGTTCTCATAGTTGGGTAGCCCGGGTGGCTCAGCAGTGTAGCGCCGGCTTCAGCCCAGGGTGTGATCCTGGAGACCAGGGATGGAGTTCCATGTCAGGCTCCATGCATGGAGCCTGCTTCTCCCTCTGCCTCTCTCTCTCTCTCTGTGTGTCTTTCATGAATAAATAAAATATTTTTAAAAAGTTCTCATAGTTAAGAAAAAAAAGTTCTCAAGAGTTCATTCACTTTTCTGCCTGCATCAAAGCTATTTGAAAGAAAATAGCGTTAGGGTGCCTGGGTGGCTTAGTCAGTTAAGCATCTGCCTTGGGTGCAGGTTGTGATCCCAGGGTCCTGGGATCAAGCCCTGCATCAGGCTCCCTGCTCACAGAGGCGCCTGCTTCTCCCTCTTGCTCTCTGCCCCTCCCCCAACTCATGTTCTCTCTTGCTCACTCTGTTCTCTCTACTAAGTAAATAAGTAAACTTAAAAAAAGAAAATAGTCTCAATTGAAGTATAAAACCTATGAAATAGTGTTTGTAGGTGGTATGTTGGAGGATGAGCACGTGCACACACGTTTACGTACACATATAGCATATGCATATATATGCATACACACACACAATAAATATATTCTGCCCAAATTAGAACCCACAAGCTTAAAACCCAAATTTGCTAAATCTAAACCACAGGTATTGAGCTCTATAGCTACTTCCTGCAAATAGATGCATTACCTCTGACAAAGTCAATTGGGAGTTGCAAAGATAGGTAACTATTGCTACAGGCAGCTAGGATTCTAGTTTTTTTTTTTTATTTAAATGTAAAACTTATCACCTCAGGACACTGACCATGTTGTATGATTTCTGCACAATACCAAGACTATCCTAGACACTAAAAAATACTATATTTACAACTTAAGCAGGAAAACAGAGGCTTGCTTCACAGTGGTTTAATATGAACAGAGTTGAATATGACATTGTCTGACAGAAGAATGAACAGTTTGCTGAATAAAAGCCCCGAGTCAGGATATATACACAGCAGAAATGGGGCCTCAGGCTTTCAGCACTTGTTGCACAATGAAAGAAGAACTCTTAAAAAAAGTCAATAACAGAAGATACAAAAGGCAGCAACAACACCAACACTGGGGAGGTGGGAAAGGGAGCAGAGACTCTCTAGGGGCTACTCAGCCCCTGGTACAGGCTCAGCAGGTGGAGAGCTGATCTGTCTCAGGGAACCTCAACATTTAGAAGGACTCCAAATCCTATGTCAAAATCCAATCCTAATTTCTCTTTTCAGGGTCTTGTCAGACTCCATAATCCTTTTCTCCAAGACCCCATATAGAGAATTCCAATCCTTCCATGATAGAGAGTCTAAGGGAAGAGTCCATACTTTTGACATGACACCAGTTAATTTGCTCCCACCCCACCACTGGAGATGGATATCAGGCCCCAGCAAACAAACCATCACCTCCCAGACAGAAGCCCAGGAAAGCTGCTTCAGACTCTAAGACTTGGGACATCCACACCCAGCTGCTATCTCTAGCTCAAATTCTGGGGAAGATGCTGGAGTTCTACAGGAAACATGTGCAGGCAGTTCAATAACCCTGTGACCAATCTGGGGAGGTCAGTGACAACTCTTGCCCCTGAGCCCCATTCAACAGCTCAAAGTGCTTAGAAGTCAGAGACTGTGGTTTGTTCACGTGCTTCTGCCCCATGGCAGCACTAAATGGGATGGGGGGAAGGGAGAATGGAAGGAGGAGGGTGGTGATACCCTTCCCTACCACTGGGAGGTACCTAGAAAATGATCCACTCCCACCCTTTGGGGAGTTACCTGGCAGTGGTGAGTTGCCCCCACCCCTCAAGCCACCAAACCTGCAAGGCTAACATGTAAAGTAGCAAGGGCTTGGGGAGGAACTGCTGGCCCATACTGACTCACCTGCTGATGAGCAAGAACAGGCAGCCAGAGCGGGGAGCCACAAAAGAGAGGGGCTAGACAATAAGAATTCTCCTACTGCCCTATGGCTTTCTTCTGACTGAAGCAGCCATGATGAGGGGCCCAGAAAACCCACACATCTTGCTCCACACAACAGACTGCTTAAACTCTAGGAGGATTTACTGCCATGAAAAGCAACAAGGAAGAGAAAGTAACAAAAGAAACTGTTGAGAAAACTGGGAGCAGGCCTAGAGAAAACAAGGAGAACATTTAGGTCTCTACCACCTTCCCCAAAAGGAAAAAGTTCATGCAGATAGGAAATGCAGGGTTGTTCCCTGCTCAGCGTTCCTGGTTAAACCTAAGAGTAAGAAAATCCCCTGGACTTGCAGCATCAGTATGTATCCAAGTGTATCCAGCACAAGACCCGCCCCCCCCAT
Organism: Canis lupus baileyi; assembly: GCF_048164855.1. NCBI lineage: Eukaryota > Metazoa > Chordata > Mammalia > Carnivora > Canidae > Canis > Canis lupus. The sequence continues at coordinate 69,139,783 of NC_132876.1, read as the reverse complement.
AAGATTAGCCTTCTGGCATGGGTAAATTGCCTTCTAATCCAATCCCCCCACCCGCACCCCAAGCAAAGGGCATCTGCCTGTGGTTCCCATCTCTCCTTAAAAAAGAGGATCATAGCAGTGTGCCCACGGTGTAGTCAGGTACCAAGAAATATAATGCCAGACAGTTTATCAGGCCAGGGGATGGGCAGCCAACTTCAGATCAAAGAAGGAGAGAGAGGCTTAGTGTAAAAATCAATGTCATTTTCAGCAGGAAAGTAGAGGGCAAGTGGTGAGAGGGGCTCCTACTGGCGCACCTTCCCGGGGACGTAGTTCCTGTCAATTGCCTCCTCCTGCAGGAACATGTGTAGGCAGCGTTCGTTCTGAGCCAGTGGGTGCCCAGCAATTCTATAAAGAGACCAAGATGGTTATCAGTAGTATTTGGGATCAGAGAGAATTCACAGAGTGACAGGGGTGTGGACAGGGGAAGAAGGGCAACGTCAGCTCTTTCAGAGGTTCAAGCAAGAAGAGGACAACAGGGCACCACTCCACCCTAATATTATATAGGAGAAGGGGGACAGAGAGGTAAAGCAGGGAGAAACCACCAAACACATCCAACATGCAGTACTTTCTCAGACCCTGAGGTACAGGATCAGAATTCTGCTCAAAGGAACGGAGTCTTACGATCCAGTCAGCTCAGCACACAACTAGCATCACATCTTATTACAAAGAGGAGACAGACAAAACATATAAAGACCATGATGGCAAAAGCAGCAAGAAGAGTCCCCAAGAACTTGGCTTACTTGTTAATAAACTGCTCGAGGCCCTGCCTCCTTTCTTCAATGAAGGACTCTTCAAAGATCCCTTCATCTCCTCGAAAAGGGAGCTGACGCTTCAAGGCTTTCCCAGGCAGTGGTGGTACTACAATCTGCAGGCAGATGCAAAATATCAACCACATGAGAGAGGATGAAGAGGGAATGAGGTGGTGAAACACTGTATACTTAATTTCCTATTAGGCAAGGTCTATCTTATCCCACAGCCAGCAACTTGTAAGAACTGAGACCATAAGAGCAGCCAAGATGGCTCAGGTCAAAAACCAACTGATTTTATGATAGGACTGGCCTTCTACCTCAAAAGAAAGAAAGGAAATAAACTCAAATATTCCTCACTCTCTTTAACAATCCACTAGCATCCACTAATTTAGCTAGGCCTTCCCTGACACTATACTTTACATTTTTAGCATCTATAGGAGTTTAAGTTATATGACTTTACTAGCCACTGATTCAAGTGATACGTTTTCTTTAAAATTTGTCCTGCACTTCACCGCTTTCAATTCAAGTTTAAAGGGTTATCACCCAGATCCAATGTGTTGGGATTTGATAGTGTTTAGCCCCCCCCACCCCCCCGCTGCCTTTAAGATTTTATAGACTATGATCTTATGCCTTCTCAGGCTATGTAGATATCCTCCTCCTAGGATCCCACACAGGGAATGGGGTCATACCTTACTATCTCGCTCCAGCTCATTCTTTAGCCACTCGAAGTCACTGTAGCGCCGCCGTACACAGGACTCCTTCAGCTTGAAGATAGGTAGGTTTGTCTATGGGGAAGGAAAATGAGAGAAGAGAGATGGTAACTAATGTTCAGCCTGTGGTGGCCACCTGTCACAACCACTTAGGTCCCAAAGAAGAAATAATTCCTGTGAACCATGTTCCTATAACTCCTTTAACACCAGGTAAATTACCTTTAACACCAGGTAAATCACCAGGTAAATTACCAATCCTTACCACATCCAGCCTTGTCACAGTTGGTGATTAGAAGTCCCTTGCTGCTTAGAATTTATCCTAAAAATAGATTTGAAGTCGTATGCAAATATATATGTACAAGGAGTTTCACTGTACTTTATTTGTAATAATTAATTAATGTTCACCAATATGTAATAGGTTAAATAAATTACAGTATGTTTATACAGTGGAATTACTGTACAGCTATAAAGAGAATGTAAACTACATATGAGCCTGTAGGGGAATATATTAAGCATTAAAATCAAGGTACTGAACAGTACATACAGCTTGCCTGTGTGTTGTTTTTTCCTATTTGGTTTTAAAAAGGGATATGTATATTTACCCAAAGAAAATGAAAACACTAATTCAAAAAGATATATGCATGCCTTTGTTTACTGCACATTATTTACAACAGCCAAGATATGGAAGCAACCCAAGCGTCTATCAAGAGATGAGTGGATAAAGATGTGATATACACACAAACACACACACAGAGTGGATAAAGATGTGCTATACACACACACACATACACACATACACACACATATACAGGAATAATACTCAGCCATAAAAAAAGATGAGATCTTGCCATTTGCAACAACCTGGCTAGACATAGAGAGTATTATGCTAAGGGAAATGAGTCAGACAGAGAAAGACAAATACCATTTAATTCACTTACATGTGGAATCTAAAAAATAAAACAAACAAAAAGCAGAAACAGACCCATAAATACAGAGAACAAACTGTTGATTGCCAGAGCGGAGGTGGGTGGAGGTATGGGCAAAATGGGTGAATGAGAGTGGGAGATATAGGCTTCTAGTTATGGAATGAGGGGATCCCTGGGTGGCACAGCGGTTTGGCGCCTGCCTTTGGCCCAGGGTGCGATTCTGGAGACCCGGGATCGAATCCCACGTCGGGCTCCCTGTGCATGGAGCCTGCTTCTCCCTCTGCCTGTGTCTCTGCCTCTCTCTCTCTCTCTCTCTCTCTCTCTGACTATCATAAATAAAAAAAAATTAGTTATGGAATGAATAAGTCATGGGGATAACAGCATAGGGAATATAGTCAATGGTATTGTAATAGTGTTGAATGGTGACAGATGGCAGCTATAGTTGTGGTGAGCATAGCATAATGTAAAACTTGTCAGATCACTATGTGTAACACCTGAAACTAATGTAACATTGTGTGTCAACTATATTTCAACCATAAAGGGGATATGTGGGTGCCAGGGTGGCTCAGTCGGTTAAGCATCCAACTGTTGATCTTGGCTCAGGTCTTGATCCCATGGCTGTTGAGTTTGAGCCCTGTGTTGGGCTCCATGCTAGGCGTGGAGCCTGCTTTACAAAGGGGAGGGAAATATGTGTATATATTTATATTTATGAATAAAATGTTTATTCATAAATAATAGTGATTGAATTTGGAGTATAAGACTAAACACTTGGTTGGAACGGGTGGGAGGGTCACATTTTTCACTGGACGATTTGAATTTATCACATGCTCATATTACATTTTCTTTTTTTTTTAATTTTTATTTATTTATGATGGTCACACAGAGAGAGAGAGAGGCAGAGACACAGGCAGAGGGAGAAGCAGGCTCCATGCACTGGGAGCCCGATATGGGATTCGATCCCGGGTCTCCAGGATTGCGCCCTGGGCCAAAGGCAGGCGCCAAACCGCTGTGCCACCCAGGGATCCCTCATATTACATTTTCAATTGAAAAGTGAATTTAAGTTCCCTGTAAAGAACAATAGAAAAGCACCTCCAAGGTATGCCTTCCTCAGCTTTTCCTATCCAAATTCTCTCCATTCTGCATGTCCCAGCTCAAGTCCCATTTCATCCAGGAAATCTTTCCTGAGAGCACCAGCTTAATTTACTGGTCTCTCTCTCTTCTACACTTCTATGACATTTATACTTTAGTAGTGCCTGACACACTATTGGTTTATGCATCATGTTAGTCTTGCTACTTAACTAAACTGTAATTTCATTGAAATCAGGAGCCGTGACTACTTCTGCATTTCCCTAAATGCAGACTATGCAAATCACTCAGTAAATACTCAATTTATTAATAGAGGCCCTATGTATCTGTTTACCCTCTCCTTGTCTAGAAAGCACAGCAGAAATAGCAATTATATTAAGTTGGCTTACCATTGCCTGCTCTCTGATATAAATCAGCTTATTCCCACATCTTACTCACTGACAATTTTCCCAAGGCTCTAATGGTGACAGGAACTACCAACAAACCAAAAGCCCTGATCCTCACTCCTGTCTACGAGTTCTAAATAGAAACGGCCAACCACATGTATTAAGACTGACTAAATTTCCCAACAGCCAATCCATATCAGCAGATGGAAATAAAAGGAACTTAGTTTCTCTCCTTTATCCACAACTGCCTCAGGGCAGGAAAAGAATATCTTCAAGCTATGTTAGTGCTTCACACAGTCCTCACTACACCATGCTTTGTAGCCCTCATGTCTGGAAATTATCTTTCCAGGATCCAGTTCTAGGTAAAGGTCATCAAAAGCTAAATAACTAACCAACTTACATCAGTTACAACTCTATCCAGGATCAAGGTTCAAGGAATGTCAATAAGTTAAAGGAGGGTGAGATACAGGTAAAGCAATATTTCATTACAACCTTTTCTTTAGGAGAATAAATAAAAAACTGGAAACAGTAGTTTCTTTGGAAAAGGGAACCTCTAGAAAACAGAAGGAAGGAGGAAGACCTGGTTTCTACAGTGTATCTTTTTTTGTATCTTTTGAATTTTGTACCATGTGCATATATTAACCAAACAAAATAAACCTTTATAGAGCACATTCTCAGAATCCTGCAAGAAATCTGCATATGTATCAAATCATCACACAATATACCTTAAACTTACACAATGTTATATGTCAATAACATCTCAATAAAGCTGGGGAAGGAATAATCCTGCATGGAAAAAAGAGTGCTTTGGTATCATCTGATTCTAGGTTTCCACCAGAGTTCATTACAAATACTGTTATCCCCAAACAGAACCTTAACTAGTAGGCTTTTACAGAAGCCTACAGAAGCCAACAGAAGGACCAAAGAAAAGGGGGAAAACTCTGAGTAGATTCTTCCAAGACACAGTGAAACCACCCACTGCCATTTTGTGGACTTCCTCCTTTGACTCACAAAAATCCTATTCTTTCCCTACCCGCATAGGATGATGACAATAATGACCGTTCATCTCAGCACCTAGCCATCCAAGGAAGTGGCTACTGTGTACTAAGTAAAATAATCTCCCAGCTCCATGCTATAAATCATATAAGGAAGACAGGATTGTGTAGTACAGGATATAGGAAGTCCTTTGGCTCTGATCAACACAAAGTCAAGGGAAAGGAAAGAAACAAAGTTCAAGTCCACAGGACAACCGACATTTGAGAGTTCACACACGTCATGTGAAGTCACCAGGACACCTCTCCAGACTCCTCATTTCTTGGGATAGTGGGGGGGGGGATTCTTTCCTGAGCAAAATAAAAGAGAACAGCTTCAGAAATATTTAACTATTAAACTAAGAAAAAGAAAGTCAGTGTTATCTACTTCTACCATACACAATGCCTAACTCTCAAAGCCCATTCTCTAAGTCTCATGTTCCTTTATAATGCCTACCATGATAAACCACCTAAAATAGCAATTAAAAATCAAATATTTCAACTTTTCCCTAAAACTGACTTCAATTAAAATAGTAAAAGCCGAGATGGCCATACAAATTAACATAAACAGTACAAATTAACTCAAACCCAGAGAACCAGGAACTGTCATCAACTCTATCATCACTGTACAATTAAAAATTGTGGAAAAGGCAGATGAAAAGCTTAATGGGTAAAATAAAAAATTGCATACTAAAGCTCTGCAACTAAGCACTGCCAAAGAGACTAAAGTGTAGTGGGAAGAGTATGGTGGGCTTTAGGGTCAGACAGACCTGGGTTCAAATCCCAGCCCTGCCACTTATTAGGTATTTGTAACTGGGCAAGTTACTAAAACTGCATTCCTCCTCAGTTTCCTACCTGTAGAATGTCATTTTTGTAAGGATTTAGAAACGAAAACCTAGTTAAGTGCCTGGCACATAGTAGGCATTAGATGAACAGTCTCTGTTGTTATTAGAATGACTTAAGTAGTCAGGGTGCCTGGGTGGCTCAGTTGATTAAGTGTCTTGACTCTTGGTTTTGGCTCAAGTCATGATCTCAGTGTCTTGAGATCGAGCCCCATGGTTGAGCTCCACGCTCAGCAAGGAGTCGGCTTGGGACTCTCCCTCTTCCTATGCCCCTCCCCACTGCGTGTGCACATGCTCAATCTTTCTCTCTTTCTCTCACTCAAATAAATAAAAACAAATAAATAGAGCTATTTCATTCATAGTCACTAAGACTCTTGGGTAATGCATGGAGACATGGTCTCTAAAACCCCACAGTAGAGAATCCTTACATTGAACAAGTTTTGCCCAGGCTTCCTCAGGTAATTAAGTTTTCTACCACTAATAGTATTTTCAGGGATCTAACTTCCATTCTTCCCCAAAAAAGATGACTCCAAGTACTTTTTTAAAGACGAGTTTTTCTCAATTTTTGCTTTAATTTTCTTTCTTCAGTTTAGACTTTATCAAACTTGGAATTTGGAGATCATCATTTATGAATTAAATTTCAAAGCCCAGGCAGGAGACACACTCTCATTCAATTCATTCATTCATTCAAAAGTGAAACCACATACACTCTTTTAGGTCTTCAAATGCTGTTTGAGCAACATGCTGTCTATAGAGAATATTCTGGCCCTCTAGTCTGAGAAAAAACATAAGAAAAAATAGAAAATGGTTCTCCAACTTTTCTTGCCTGTAACCACTTCAACTGGGCAAAAGAACCTGCAAATCACTACTTTATCTGCACATTCCATCCTTGCAATGTGGACTAAGAATTAGAGAATAAAGTCCTCTGCAGTGCACATTGAAAGAAGCTACCCCTGGGGCAGTCCTGAAATGTCACATATTAAAGTAACCACAGATCATGGTCTTAATCCAAAAAGTTAATCTAAAACAGAAAGGGCAAATGGCCATATGCACACAGAAAGCCCAAATGGTAGCCAATACTCAAATAAACATCCCGGATACTTCAAATCTAAAGGATCAGCACAGGAGAAGAACACCAAGTGACAATCCACCAATCCCAATGCAAAGCCAGGCTTTACCATGAGAACAACATGTGGTACCTGAGAAAACTTAAGAAAAAAACATTTCTCTCCTTCAGATGCTAATTCTACACAAGTCTGGGTAGACTCAATCTCAAGGAGACTCCTTTTCTTATTTCTCCTCTACCAAGCCCGCTGGTCTCCCTTTCCCAGAGTCTATCTTCCCTTTATTCCAGGCTTTGCTTAAGTCCATCACCCCAGGGAGACCTCATTAGGAAGAAATTGGGGCGTCCTGCCCTCCCTCTTCAGATTGACTTCCCACAACCTAGTTTAGTTATGGGACCCAGTGATGTATCACCTTGGCTTTCCATCCCCCAGCCCTCCGCCACTCTGTCTTCCCTCCTTCTGTCGCTACAGTCCTATTTCCCTTTCTTCCTCACTGTAATCTTCTCCATGCTCCCCACCCTATCCAGCCATGCTTCACTTTTTGTCACAGGTACTTATTTGCCCTCACCCCAGTTCGACATCTCCCTCAGGAGTTTTCCATATCCTAGGGCCACAACCTAGTTTGGAGACGTCTCTCTAAACCTATGAAGCCCCTAACCCCCAAATGACCCCTCCAAGTGTTTTCGCCAATGTTAGTCGTCCGCATGGCAGCCCCCCCCGCCCCCGCCCTCCCCGCCCTCCCAGGCCGGCCGGCTGGTCCTCCCTCAGCTGTCTCCCTCACCCCGTGACTCACCCGCATGCGAACCTCATAGGTGGTGAAGCGCGCGCGGCCCACGCCCACCGTCTGTGGATTGAAGATGTCGATCTCCAGGAAGTTACTTGGCGGCCCGTAAGCATCGGTCAGGTCCTGCGGCTTCGAGTTAAGGCGCCGAGTGTCAGCCACTGCTGTGTCCGACATCTTTCCGAAGGAGAGACTGGGACCGGGGAAGGGGGTGGGGGACAGAGGCCGGAGGCAGGAGTGCGCACAGCCCCTCCCGTTTGCAAAATAACCAGCCAACCCACAGACAGCGGCGCCGCGCACGCGCGTCCACGCACGCACGCACGCACGCACGCGCAGGTTCCCTTGGCCCCGGGCCCGGCACCCTGAATAGCAGCCAAGTTGAGGGCTGTAAGTCCCATACTGTGGAGGCCTCATTCAGGCTTCCGGGCGGCGTTTGTGGCTGCCCCGGAACCTGCATCTCCGATACGCAGCGCCCCATATTCTGGGAAGCCCTACAGGCGGAATCTGCCAATCGCTGCTCCCCAACCCAAGAATGGTCTTCTACCGTATATCTATCGGCAGCGGGCACTGCCTCGCAAACCGGGACCTTGCAGTGATAGGCCGAAGCCCCGTGACCTTAATAAGTCAGGGTTTTGCGCGAAAATAGAAGGGTACTCTCAGAGAGTGGGGTTCCAACGATAATACTAAGAATCTAGAACGCAGCCCTGCCACCTGTGCCCCTGGAGGTTTCAGTTCATTCCACACGCAACTGACCATTCAGCAGTATGGTGCCAGGGAAGCAGCCAGAATGGGGTAAATGTGATTGCTCATTCTCACTTTTCAGGAAAATTGGGGCATATCTTCATCCTCCACTTGTTACCACATAAAGCTAACCCCAAGTGTACTAAGATACTATAATTTTTAGCAAAATGAGGACATTTATTTCATATCTTCTATCTCTACACTGCAGAACTCCGTACTTGACACTGCTCAGAGGCTGTTTGCAGCCCATAGCAGAGATAGAATACATGTCTAAATGAGAAAATATCTATGGACATATTGATATTTATGTCACTAATTTACATATGGCCCGCATTAAGGGGTAGTGCCCCACATTAAGGCTGGTGTTTTTAGGTCATTCTTTCTCCTCCCTACACTGCCTGTTCTGCTATTTCCCATGTCACTGATGCCTGAAACCCTTTCAACAGAGTACCAGGCCCTATAATTTCACAGTTAAGTTATTTAATTCAATTTAACTGATACCTACTAAGCAACAACTCATGTGCCAGGAACCATGCTAAACACTAAAGACCTACAGTTGAATAAAGGAGTCTCTGCCCTCAAAGAGTTAACATTCTTTATTGAAAGAATGGGAGACAAGTCAATAAAACTAATGACAAATACAAAATAAGTGAATATTCAAAGCAGGACATAGGACATGAATAATGGAAGGAATTAGGAAAGGCTTTCAGGAGGAAGAAATGTCTGAGTTTGACAGACCTGAAAAGATATAAAGGATAAATAGAAGTGGAAATGGGAAAAGTCAACTTCTTGCAGAGGGAATAGCATATGCAAAGTCATCCTGATAAGAAACAGCATATTTTTAGGCAGTTGTCACCAATTCAGATTGTGTAAAGAAAGTGCTTAGAGAGGTAGGCTGGCTGGGGACAGGGGTGATCCTTCCCCAGGATCATAAAGTGTCAGTGTCATTAAGAATGAAGCAAAGGATCTCTGGCTTTACAAAGTAGGTGATAGGGATCCATTGAAGGCTTTTTTAAAAGAGTTTATTATTTATTTATTTATTTATTTTTAAGAGAGAGCTGCACATGATGGGGGAGGGGCAGAGGGACAAGGACAATCAGACTTCCTGCTGAGCAGGCACCCTGGGATCAAGACCTGAGCCAAAAGCAGAGGCTTGACTTAACTGACTGAACCACCCAGGCATCCCTACACTGAAGGATTTCCAACAGAAAAAAAAACACCATCGTATTTGTGTGTTAGAAGGATTGTTTCCAGGCAACATGGAATGTGTATTTGAATTGAATGAGACTAATTATGAGAGTATCGACAATATGACTTGGAATCAGGTGGTGATGGTGGGAGTGAAGAAAAAGAAAGGACTGATATTGAGAAAATAGGTAAAACTCGTGTCTGAGTAAGTACGGTGGTAGTATAGTTTAGGGCTTAGGCGTGTGAACTATGGACTTAGGATGCTCTGGGTTTAAATCCCTGCTTCCTAGCTGTATGGCCTTGAGCAAGTTATCCAGTTTTCCTCATCTGTAAAATAGAAATGATGAGACTAAAAGCCACCTCTGGGGCTTTTGTGAGAATTAAATGAAACAAAATATGTGTGACCAGTAAGTGTTCAGTTAACTATTAGCTATTATTACTATTTGAGGAGAAAGGAAAGAAATTGAAAATGACTCCTAGTTTTCTGATCTAGGTAACTGGGTGGATGCTGTGGTACCACCAATCAAAATTGAAATTGCAGAAAGAAGAGTAAGTTTCAGAGGGAAGACCAGAAGTTCAGTTTAGAAAAATCTGGGATGTCTGTAGGACACTGTGGTTGAGATGTCCAGCAGGCAGCTGGAAATACTGGTCTGCAGCTTGAGGGTGGGATCAAGGTTAGAGAGAGAGATTTGGGAGTCATTAGCATATAATGGACAAAGAAAAATGTGAAGAGTCAAGGACAGAAGATTTTAAAATTGGTGAAACCAGGCAGTGTTGATGAGAATATAAACCTGTGCGGTTTTTCTGGGAGGCAAATTGGCAGTATATATTTTCAAAAAAACCTTTGACCTCAAGAAACTTGTAATACTGGTTGTCTCTGAGAACAAGAGTCAGGGACGGCAGGGAGAGTTGTTTTTCATTTTTATCGCATTTATGTTCAGGTACTTTTGTATTTAAATTTTTGTCAGTGTTATTTACTGAAACTATTGACTCAAAAATTTCACGTCCAATCATTTATCCTGAGAAAATAATCAGTCACCTAAAGATACCGGTATATGGAGCTTGTCTTTAAGAGTAAACAATAGGGGATCCCTGGGTGGCTCAGCGGTTTAGCGCCTGCCTTTGGCTCAGGGTGTGAGTCCCACATCAGGCTCCTGGCGTGGAGTCTGCTCCGTCTCTCTCTCTCTGTCTTTCATGAATAAATAAATAAAGTCTTTTTAAAAAGAGTAAATAGGGATCCCTGGGTGGTGCAGCGGTTTAGCGCCTGCCTTTGGCCCAGGGCGTGATCCTGGAGACCCGGGATCGAATCCCACGTCGGGCTCCTGGTGCACGGAGCCTGCTTCTCCCTCTGCCTATGTCTCTGCCTCTCTCTCTCTCTCACTGTGTGCCTATCATAAAAAAAAGAGTAAATAGTTGTTCATTTTATGCAATGGAATTTTTGTAGCTATTTTTTTCTAACTTGTAAATGGTCTTAATATGGAGAGTCTCACACAGGAGTAAGTGGGTCCTAGGTTTTATAGACTTTTTATCTCAGTCACTTCCTGCGTAAAATACAGTCTTTTCTATATGGCCAAATTCAGGGTTCTCTTTTGTATCCATTTAAAATGATGTTTTATATCCAATGACATGGAATGATGCCCACGAAAAAGCAAAAAACAAAAAAAAACAAAAAAAAAACAAAAAAAACCTGGTAGAATATATTGTAATGTGATACCATTTGTATTACTGGATATGATATGTATAATAATTTTTGAAGACTGGAAGGCTATAAATCAAAAATCCCAGTAATGGTTACCTCTGTGTGGTGAGGATTCAGTTGGAATTTATGTTTTTATTTATAATTTTCTAAAGGGTATGATTTTTACATAATGAACATATATTCTTTTTTTAATCAGAAAAAAATTTTCCCATTTGGGAAAAACATTAAAGGGTAGGCACAGAAGAGAAGCTTGTGAAGGGGACTGGGAAGAAGTAGTCTGAGAGGTAGAAAGAGAACCAGGAGACAATACTGATCTGAAGGGGAGAGATAAGAAATTTTCCAAAAGGAGCAAGCCAGTACATAGTTAACAGTGTTTAATACAGTGTTAACAGTCAAATAATATAAGGCCTGGGAGCTGTCCATTAAATTTGACAATTGCTTAAATGAGAGCAGTTTCAGTGGAGCACAGGAGGTAGAATCCAGATGGCAGGGGACTGAGAATCTGATCAGAGCTGGAGAAGTGGAAACATTTAGTAGAGACTATTCTTTTGAGAAGCTGGCCCAATAAAGAAATGTGGTAGCTAGAGGGCAATGTGCTGTCGAAAAAGGGTTTGTTTAAAAAGAGAAGAGTCTTGAGTATGTTTAACAGCTGGGGGAGAGGGCTTTCATAGAAAGTAGAAAGTTGAATATGCAGGTAAGGCTTAAAATCAAATAGCCCTAGGAGAATTGTACAAGTTAAATTCATAATGAGAAGTAAATACATAGTCTTTAATAAAAAAGAGAGAAAGATTTGATGGGGGGAGAGTAGAGTAGAAGGTACTGGGCTAATTAAATCCTTTGCAGTAATAACAGATAACAGCTGTTACCAGCTGGCACGCAAGCACACTCACACACACACGCAATTTTTTGCTTTTTGTGAGAGGCACAGAGCTTCACATTTACCAAGTGATGTTGAACAAGGCACAGTTATCCTGTGCCTCAATTATCACACCAAAAAAAAAAAAATCCAGTCAAATCTCTTGGCAAACAGATGACTTCAAAATTCAATGTGAGCAATACCCATTTTTCTCTCTATTGGTTTCTTTGACCGTGCTCATTCTTTGCCAAAAGGAGTCCGGGGGATCGGGGTAGCAAAAGACAGAGATTTGGGATCCTCACATTGGAAGGAATCTCATTAGTTCATCTCATTCCTGCCCATGAGGAATACTATACCTTAAACACCTATCCATCTTCCTGCTCATAAATTTTTCCAAAAGGGGATTGCACAATCTCCAACTTGGTGTTATGCAATTGTACTGACAAGAAATCCTCTCTAGTCTTTATTCAGACTGTCCCGAGGAAATGGAAAATCAAAAGCCCTTATAATTCGGGGGCTTTGTGTTCTTGGGAGCAAGGGTGTGGAATTGCAAGGAGGGAGTAGTGGGAAAATCTGAGTGTAAAAGAGGTAGCGCTATGAGGAAAACCAGAGAGCAGAGAGCTGCACTCATGACGTAAAACCTCTACTCCAGGGAATATGGATCCAGGGTTTAGCTGCCTTGCTGTAGAACCCTGCTTTCTTTCCATACACACCTATCTAGCTGCCTACTACCATTACTGACTTCTCCCCTTCCTGAAGTTCATTTAACCCTAATTTCACCTGGCACCTCCCTAGGGCTAAGTCTCTACTTTAAATCCTTTCTGAAAGTTGTCGGTTCCCTTCCTATGTTGATGAAGTGGCCTTTAAATACCCAGCTTGTCTACTTAATTTGGCAACGGTATTTATTTTACTAAAATCTCTGGATCACCTAGGGGTGAGGGCAATTTGGGAAAAAGTGATGTGGCCTAAGTATGTGAGCATCTATACAGGTTTATGCAGGGTCGCCAAAGACCTAACTCTAGCTGACATGGGTTCATCCTCCAGCTTCCCTACAGATGTTTGTTAATTACCTAATGATTTATCTAGTAAGACCTGGAAAGATAATCATGTTGCAGTTACTCAGCCTTCTTCCCTTAATAAAAGCTAACATTCATCGAACACTTCACCAAATTCCAGGCACTCTTAAGTACTTTAGATATTTTAACTCCACTAATCTTTAAAACAAGCCTATGGCATAGGTGCTATTTTTATATCCGCATTTTATTGGTGATACACAAATTAAGCAATTTGCCCCAAATCACACAGCTAATAAATGATAAAGCTGGGATTTGAACCCAGACAGCCTGGTTTGGGGGCCTAGGTTTTTAACCAGACTCTCAAAGGAGATTCTTTTAACCCTGTATGTTACTACAAAGGAAATAATGAAAAAAAGTTAGAAGAGGAAAAAGGAGAGAAAGCAAAGAAGTACATATGGTGGGAAGGGGTAGAATGTCACTAACAACTGCCCAATAACATTCTGGTGTAAGCTGCTTACTCCTGCCTAGATGTCGTTCTTCATCTGTTTCGTCTTTAGCCTGAAACCTTTTGTGTTAAATTGTTTTCTTAATAACTATGAGAATTTCAAGCCTGTTTAATTCCTGCCCATCATTCAAAGCCAAGTGCAGGTCCCACCTCCTCCATAAAGCCTCCATACTTGTCCAGTCTACAGTAAATTTTAAAAACTTTACAGACTTATTGTCAGTAATTCATTTGGCTCTGACTCCCATTCTTAATTAGCCTTTTGTGTATTTTTGTCTCATCTTACCAACCATACTGTAAACTCCCTAACAGAAGAGACTAAAACTTCTATTTCTCTTGCATCTTGCATCTCCCATAATACCTAATACAGTATGTTGCAAATAATAGACATGGTAAATATTTGTTGTTTGACAGAATGATTGAAAAATCTCAGTCTGTATCAAATCTTGGTTAACCCATGCACCATTTAGTGAAGAACTATGCACTTAATGTGTACTCAGTAAACATTAGCAGTGATTACAAAATCACTCAAGAAGTCTTCATGGAGTTTCTACAGTGTCTAGAGAATGGTACTGTGGGGATAGAAATGAAATAAAGGAACGCAGCTTCTACCTTTGAAGAATTTAGATTAGTCTTCTCTTATTAGCTCAATGCATACTATCTCCCTTCTCTGAATTCCTGCTGCATTTGAAGTCAGGACTAGTGATCACTCACTTGTTGTCTCCCCCAATTCAATTGTAAGCTCTTCAAAGGAAATATATAGCACTGTGCTGGGAACATAATAGAATCATAGAATTGGAAGAGATATTAGAGCTCTCCCTATGATCAAACTTCCCATCCAGCCCTGATCCAACTCTCATTTAATTATATGCTTCCAATATCAGGAATTAATGTATATAGGAAAAACAGGAGGAAGAGTAGTTTCGGGGGCTGTATAATGAGTTGTATTTTTGACTACGTGCAGTTTAATATGATTGTTAGGCAACCAGGTGGAGACAAATAGCTGAAATTCAAGTCTTGATCTCAGGAGAGAGGTCAGGGCTGAAGATAGAGATTTAGGAGTCTTGGCATGCTTGTGTATTGCAGTTGAAACACTAAGATTGAGTAAGACTGCCAAGGACAAGAGAAGAAAGGCACCAAGGACAAAGTCTTTGAGAATTCCTCTACCTAGAAAATGAGAGAAGAAATCAATGAGGTGGAAGAACTGGAAGACAAAGAAGGGAGTTGTTTTTTTTTTTTAAAGATATATGTTTTTTTAATTTATTTATGATAGTCACAGAGAGAGAGAGAGAGAGGCAGAGACATAGGCAGAGGGAGAAGCAGGCTCCATGCACCAGGAGCCCGATGTGGGATTCGATCCGGGTCTCCAGGATCACGCCCTGGGCCAAAGGCAGGCGCCAAACCGCTGCGCCACCCAGGGCTCCCCAAAGAAGGGAGTTGTAAAGAAAGGCTGGTCACCAGAGTCAATGGAGGATGGAGCAATGAAGTTGGAGAGGATAAGACTGAGATACATTTAATCTGGTAATTAAGAAGGCAGACCCATGATAACCCTAAAGAAAACTGTCTTAGTGAAGTAGGTTCTATTTTTACTTTTGTTCCCCATAATGCCTGGCACAATGCCTGGCTTAATGCATATTTGTTGAATAACTGAATAGAGGGTAGCCCCGGTGGCTCAGCAGTTTAGCGCCGCCTTCAGTCCAGAGCATGATCCTGGACACCCGGAATCGAGTCCTACGTCGGGCTCCCTGCATGGAGCCTGCTTCTCCCTCTGCCTGTGTCTCTGTCTCTCTTTCTGTGTCTCTCATGAATAAATAAATAAAATATTTTTAAAAAACCTGAATAGATGGATGAATTGTAGTTCCTGCCAAAAACAGGAGATGATAGGAAAAAGGGAAAAAGCAAACAAGTTACCCCTTTTTTCTCTGAAGAGGAGAAGATGAGTGATAGTTTAGAGAAATGTTAAGGTGAAAAAGAGAGAAGTTGAGGGCTATGATTTTCCTCCCAAAATATGAAGTAAGCTTATCTAAGTATCTCTCACAGATTCCATTCTTAGTTTGATGGAGTAAACTCTCAACAGATAGCAACTATAAACTCTGAATTAAACATACACACACACACATCCCTGAAAGTTCCAGGCAGTGAACAAAAGCAGGCAGTTATTGGAAGGAGGTTGGAACAAGGGAACAGCATTGGACAAGATTTCCATTTTTATGGCTTTAGCCTAAGGGCAGACAGCAGTCACCAGCCATACCACTAAAACTACATTAGGAAACCCTCATCTTTCTAGCCTTGAGAACCAAAAGACTGGGCCTGGGGCAACCACAATTTCTAGGAAGTGAGGGTGTATTTCAGGAAGATATCCTGAGAAAGGGAAACCTAAATTATCTGGATGAATTCTTCCCAAGACTTATCCTGAACCATGCATGCATAGATAGGACAGGCTCGAAGCTACTTCCATCTACAACTAAAACAAACATAACAGATTTGAGTGGCTACCCATGACAGGCAGGCAGAATTTTCAGTTAGAATCTAACCAAGCTAATTGCCTGCTGAAACAAATACAGCCACACTCTTCAGAGGAATATAACAGAATCAGAGTCTTTACAACATAACATTCACTAAGTCTTGGAAACCCTACAAAATTACTCAATATATAAAGAAGCAGGAAAATGTGACCCATTCTTAGGGAAAAGACAATTAATGGAAGCTAACCCTGAAATGATGATGCATGATGAAGAGAGAAAAATATCCCAGTGATGAAGGAAAAGATAGGAAACCTGAGTGGAAAAATAGAAAATATAAAAAAGAACTAAATGGAAATTCTATTACTTAAAAACACAATATCTGAAATAAAAAAAATAACTAGATGGACTTAAAAGCTGAGTTAGATAACAGAGGAAGGAGTTAGTGAACTTGAAGATATAGTAATAAAAAGCATCTGACTTGAAGATGAAAGAGGATTGAGAAAAGTGCACGGAGGCTTGCAGACCTGCAGGACAATATAAAAGGTCTCAAATGTGTATAATTAGAGTCCCTGAAGAAGAGGAAAGAGAGAATGGGTTCAGAAACATTATTAGAAGAAATCATGGTTTAACACTTCCCAAATTTGGAAAAACAAACAAATACACACACACACACACACACACACACACACACACACACACTTACAGGTTCAAGCTCAACAAAGCCCAAACAGGATGAATATGAAGAAAACTGCACCTATGTGTAACCTAATCAAGCTGCTGGTGACCAAAGATCAAGAGAAAATCTTGAAAGCAGTGAAAGAGAGAAAAAGGTACATAATCATTATAATGGTTCCAATAGCAATGGACATAATCATTATAACAATTCCAGTAGCAACGGACTGCTCCTCAGAAATAATGGATGCTAGAAGACAGTAGAAAACATCTGTCAATTTCTTGGGGGGAAAATCACTTTCAACCAGAATTCTATGTTCAGTAAAAATATTCTTTTACTGAATAAAGGCAAAATAAAGACATCTTTAGGTAAAAGAGAGTCTCTCTCATGCTTGCAAGCCTTTATTCGGGGGGGGTCCCTGTGTCTGGAACACACAATCCCTGTCCAAGTCCCCTCCCTAGATTCAGCTTGCCTCATAGAATCCGTCCTGATCTCCCAAGTACAAGTTAGATGCCCCTCGTTTATACACCTATAGCTCCTCGTAGTTCCCCAACCTCAGTATTTATCCTGCTGTCTGTAATTGATTGTTTAATTGCCTGTGAACTCCACTAGACAATACGCTTCATGAGGGCAAACATTTTGCTTTTCTGTAATAGGCCCTCAATCAGTATTTATTGAATAAAAGAGAAAACATCTGATTCCAAAGTAGTTTCTTCTTTCTAACCACCTGGGGCTGTCATCATGGAGAGAAAGGTCTTGACACTAGTATAAGATTCACTATGACTATACTCTCAAACTTTACAGGGAAACATACTGTTCTCTGAAAAACTGCAGCTTTCATTAAACTATCATTAGCCCATGATTAAAATGGGCAGTTACTGTTTGAGGACAATCTAAATGCACTTAACACAGATCCTTGGCAATTAATGCT
This sequence comes from Canis lupus baileyi, assembly GCF_048164855.1. Lineage (NCBI taxonomy): Eukaryota > Metazoa > Chordata > Mammalia > Carnivora > Canidae > Canis > Canis lupus. The sequence goes on along the minus strand of NC_132876.1, from coordinate 69,122,098 downwards.
TGTGAAAGTCCTCATTTTAATACTACTTCAAGATAAATGGCTAGCAATATGGAAAGATTAAACCATGGTACATCCAATTGATAAAATATTATATAGATTTGAAAAGTATATTTATCAACCTGTGTGATAATTTGAAAACATCCTTATATGCTAAGTGGGGGAGAAACCCAAAATACAAAATTATACATATAGTGTTATTATATGCAATTTCTTTTAAAAAAAATCTACATAGAACAGAGGCCCCTGGCTCAATAGAGCATGCAACTCTTGATCTTGCGGTCATGAGTTCAAGCCCCACACTGGCGGTAGATTTTACTTTAAAAAATGTATATAGAAGGAAAAATAACACTGGAAAGAAATAGAGCAAACATTACTATAGTTTTTTCATTGGGTGATGGAACTATGAGTTCCAACCAAATATTTTTCTCTGTATTTTACAAGTTTTCTTGAATAAACATGCATTACTTCTATAGCAACTTCTAAAAGAAAGTCTAAAGGGAGGTACACCAGACCACAATAACAAGGAAAACAGGACTATGTTTAAGCCTTCTTTCTCTTTAACTTATATCTTAATGGCCTGATACCACTTGCAGATTAACTGTGTGCATGACCTTATTGAAGGATGCTATAAGACTGGCCTCAGGAAAAGCAGAAAGGGGATCAACAGTGGAAGCTGCCAGAGGCAGGAGAAAGAGACTAAGCAAAGAGATCAGAGAAAGTAAACATAAAAGAACAGGAACAGAAGGGGGAAGGGAAAAAACAAGAGGATAGGTATACTTTCATACATTGGCATCCATATAAAAAAGAGGAGTTAGTCCTGGATTTTTAGGACAGGCAGAGATAGCATATTTTTCATGTTATTTTATTATTGTGCTTATTAAGAAGTTTGTGTATTTGTGCTCTGTGCCCCCACTATTCCTTCCAGGGTTGGGCTGTGTATTTCTTCAGCCCACACGTGCTGTCATATCTGCCTGATGCTGCCAGGGAAGATCAGCTAGACGCTAGATCTGGACATTCTGGAGCCTACTCTGGGAGCAAATTGCATAACCACGTGCCTATCTATGTGAGCTATAGATTTAGCAAGCTCTGTGGGACAGTCAGGAACCTTCTGGGTGATAAAGGAGATCTGGATGGGAATTCAGGGTATCCCAGAGGCATTTATGAAAAACAAGAAAGTAGATCAGTTCTCTCTGGGTCTAAACCCCATTTACAATACACAGTTCAACTAACTGAACAATGCTGGCTCATAGCCAAGACCATTTTTGTAAGATTTCTGTACTATTCTAATGATCTTGTATACACTTCAGTCATTTTTGAAGCTTTTACTGGGCTAGTGAGATGACTGATAGGGTATTTTAGCTTATTAAAGTGAGGGTGTTGAGATCAGAAATGAATTTCTACATAGTTTGGGTTGACTATCATCATTCCCAGAAACACAGGCTTTCTGGCAACCTTGTCTTTTCTGATAATCCATCTTTTAACCCATCTGGGAACTAGGAACAAGGAGACTTACCCTTAAAAGAAGGACATGTAAAAGGACCAATACAAGATCTTAGCATCATCCATTGGCCTTTGGACACAATTGTCTTAGAGCCCCTGATCATGTCATTTGTAGTATAAAAGATTGTGGCTTCCATTATCCTATACAAGAGTCTTGTACCATCCAATACAGTCCCCACTAGCCACATGTGACCAAGTTTAAATTAAAGTAAAATTAAAAATCAGCTCCTCAGTTTCCTGGCCACATTTCATTTAATAAGCTACCATGTTGGACAGTGCAGATACAGAACATTTCCATCATCATGGAGAGTTATGCTGGACAGCATTGTGAATCTAGGCTCACAGAATGGTGATACTTGGGGACGGAGTATCTCTGTGTCTTCATGTAAATGACTTATTTTTTTCTTAGTTCAAGTTGTCGCTTTGCATTGATATGCTCAGAATAACTAGGGAAGTTGAGGCAGTTCAGCAAACTTGTTAGCTCTCTTCACACACACACAAACACACACACACAGATGAGAATTCTCCTTTAGAGCATGGCTAAATAAATGTGGCATATTCATTAAATGGAATATCATACAACAGTTAAAGGGAATGAGCTACATGTATCAATAAATAAATCTCAAAAACTTTTGTCGTGTGAAAAAAGCCAGTTGCCGAACATAACCATTTACTGCACACAAAACAATATGACATTTTTCCTACTCTTATGTATTTTTTTAAGATCCGGAAGAATACATATGAAACTCATGACAGTGTTAACTTCAGGAAGGGGTAAGGGTAAATGGAATAAGGGATCACAGGGACTTTTAACTCTTTCCTTAATGTTCTAAAATTTTTTTGGAGATTTTAAGTAATTTCTACATGCAATATGGAGCTCAAACTTACAACCCCAAGATGGAGATTCCCATGCTCTACTGACAACCAGCCAGGCACCCCTGTAATGTTCTAAATTTTTAAAGGAAAACATATTCATATATAACTTGTGTAATTACAATTATTAAAACAGAACATGAATTTGTATGCAAAATGTAAATATGTAAAAATATGGTCATGGAAAAAATAAGGGAAGTACACAAAACTCTAATGATAATCGTGTTGACATGGTAGGATCCTGGGTAATTATTTTATCCTATTTTTCTGTTTTTAACAAGTTTTTTGTCTTGTGGCTGTAATGTTAAGACAATAAAGATTTTAAAATACAAAACAAGTACACCTTTATGCTGCAGACATAGTATTATCACATGTCAGGTGTAGCTCTTAAGAGGCAACTGGCTCTGGTACATAATTAGAGCCAGAAATAACAGCTCAACATTATTTATGTAAAAAAAAATTGTCCTTGGTGGCAGTCTCCAAAATTCAATTTGTTAATATAAAACCTCATTCTGCAGCAAATTCATACTGCCAGGCATGCTGGGACCCTACGGTTCCTAAAACCAGAGGTTCCATTGGAATATTTATGAGACTTCCCTTCTTAGGCCTTATGCCCAGGCCACCTGACTGGTTACAGACTGAAAATTGTTCAAATCAAAAATCCCTCCTCTGTGGCATGGAACTCACATCCAAAACCTGCTGCCTGCCAAAAAATCTGGCTTCACCTGCACCCTACCTCCAAGGTGATGTGAGGTAAACATCCATTCAGGCAACAACACTGGGCAGGCTTTTCAGCTTTCAAGTTAGAATGTAAACCCTGTCACCCAACCACCTGTTCATCTGGCCTCCAAAACATATGGATCCTGCCTCAATTGACAACAGAGCATACCAACACTTCTGGCCTTCACCAGAGAAGTGTAGTCAGCTTCTGAGGTCCTGTCAAAAGGCTGGCTGTGAGAAGAGATATTTATGGAATATATTGTAAGGGACAGGGACATTCTATCCATCCACTCCTTTAGGTGGCATTTTAAGTTGTGTCCTCAGATCAAGTTAAAGCACCAGAAGGTTACATGCCTGAACCATATTAGCTCAGCCCCTGCAGAAATGCTTTAATGTTACACCCTTGGCTTTTAGTCAGGGTAGTTACAAGCAAGTAATATGAAAATCTCTTCTGTGTGTGTTATGAAACTGTTACTGAGGACATTGTCCTTTATGTTAATCTCGCATGAGAAATTTCTTATGGAATTTAATGCCAGCAATGAACCATTATGTAGCTGTTAAAAATTATAATTCTGGAAGACTAAATATGAAAGCGTGTTTATGACATGTTCATTGAAAAAACAAGAACACATTATGGTATATAGACTCTAATTGCAGCCATGTAAAATTATTTGTGTCTGTGGATGAAGACTGAGAGCTGATAGGCAAATACAAAAATTGTATGAGGGCAATGGGATTCTAAATGTTTTTTCCAAAATTTTTTTTTAATGTTTTTTCCAAAATTTTTGTTTGCTGTAGTCCTGTCTATTCACCTGGGAGAAAAAAGAATTTAGTGACAGGAAAATCTCTGTCCCTCTTGAGGAGTTGCTATGTGTCTTTCTGACAACAAGAATTACTATGTTCCCCCATCCCCTGGTTGCCCCAAAAGATGTACTTAACATTGGTCATTGCACATTAGCTCCTCCATCCTTTCCATATGCCTCTCACATTCCATTTCTATAATCTCGTGATATTTGAAATCTTTTTTTTTTCAGTAAAGTGCCCCAAATCCCTTATAGGAAGTGGCAAAATATGAAGCATTTTTCCCATTTTAAAAGTTATGCACAATAATAATAAATTGGAAATATATAAGGAAGCAAAAAGAAAAAAGATAACTGCTGTTAACACTTTTTTGGCATTTCTTCCTATTTTTTCTCAATTGTGTTTTAAACAAAATTGTAAGTATATAGCATGTAAAGTATCACATCCTGCTCCTTTCATGTAACTTTAAAATATAAGCATGGAAAAAATTAAATAAAAGTAGAGCATGTTTTCCTAAATTGGAAACTCATCTGGTTGATAACCCTGGTAAATATCATGCCAGTAGAACTTTTTTTTATAAAGATTTTATTTATCTATTTGACAGAGAGAGAACACAAGCAGAAGGAGCGGCAGGCAGAGGGAGAAGCAGGCTCCCCATGGAGCAGGGATCCCCATGTGGGACTAGGCTCCAGAACCTCGGGATCATGACCTGAGCCAAAGGCAGCCACTTAACCAACTGATCCACCCAAGTTCCCCACCAGTAGGACTTTCAAAGCTTAGAACCATTGAGGCCTGCAGGAAGAGTTAAAAACAAAGCTGGAAAGTCAGTTCGGGTAAGCCCAAAACCTGAGATGAAGCTTTGTGGCCCTTATTCCTTCAGTGGGGGGCCAGAACAGAATTGCATGGGTGTGAAGCGTAAGCCCAGGGAAGCTTAAGGCCAGAAGGGCAATCTGGGGTCTTGTGCCCAGATTGGAAATCACAGCGTATGGGATTTCAGAGTTAGGACAGACATTAGCTATCATCTAATACAATGTGCTCATTTACAACTGCAGAAACCAAAGCCAGAAGAGACAAATTGACTTGTGCAGGCTCTGGAGTCAGAATGCCTGGATTTGTCCCTCTGCTCTGTCAGTTAGTAACACTGGACGATAAGTAGATGCCTTTATCTTCTCCAAGTCTCATTTTCCTCGGTGAAAGGAAAATATACCATTTAACTCGCATGCTTCTTGTGTGGATTGGATCAGATAATCCACATAAAGCACTTAGCACAGTACCTAACACATAATAAAAGCTCAGTAAATGTTACTTTTTGATGGTAGTGTAATTATTCTCATGATTCAACTAGTTAGGGACAGTGCTATGACAAGGTCTCACATCTCCCGATGCCAGCTAGCTCTCTTTTCACTGTATTGGACTAACTTTCAGGGTCCAGAAAGAACCGAAAGCTGCCTTGAATTTAGTAGTGGTAGCAACTCAAATCTACTTGGGGCTAAACTCAAAGACTTTAGTCTGGGGTCCACTTCATATAAAAACACCTAGCCTGTGTCTGGAAAATAGTAGGCTCTTAAGAAAGGTGTGTTAATGGAGAAGATTCTTAAAAACAATGACAGGAGGACAGGACTGGCTTCTAAGAGAAGGATGAGAAATCTTTCACAGAGCACATAAAGAAGGACTTAGGAAGAGGACTACTAAAGCTATGTACATTCCATACATGTCTGTGAAGACCAGATACAAGTAGAGGTGGTGCTTCCTGAGATTCCTCCAACTTTCTCATTGTTATTTCTGTTAACCCTTTCATCTTTCCCTGTAGTTACTAGCAAAAACTCCTATACAAACTCTAGGGGTGTGTGTGTGTGTGTGTGTGTGTGTGTGTGTGTGTGATTTTTCAGAGTTGGGGAGGGTAAGAAAAGAGTGGAGAAATATCTATCCCAATTCAAATTAATAAAGCCAATTTGGCAGCAGGGTTGGGGGGGTGGCACCCAGGTAAAAAAGTGGGTGGTGGCAGTGAAAGAGAACTCGAAGAGGAAAAAAACAAGTTGGGAATGGGGAGCCAGCTGAGCCTGTGAACTCTGGGGCTGCAATTGGGGAAAAGGCCTGCCCTCCTACCCCGTCCATATCCTTCCATATCTGTTCATAATTTGTTACTAAAGTGGTTTTAGGGGGGCCTCCTGTTAGTCCTCTTTCCTGACCAATGTCTTTTTTATTTTTCAAGGCTGCCTTGCTAACCCTATCCCTTGACTAACATATATTCTAACGTTCCCACAGTAATAAGGTGAATAACCTTGACATCTCCAGATATGTGTTTTAAAGTAGCGGTGTTTTTATCATTCCACAGATCCTTTAACTCATCCTCCTAAATCATCTGGTCCTCTGGGTTACGGTCATTTTCATCTTTCCAGAATTTCAAGATATGTGCTCATCTCAACAATAAACACTCAATAAATATTTGTTGATTGATTTTGGAGTTTTATCATCTAGTTGGAGAGACAACATGCCGTTGTAAAACAAAAAGCTATGTAACTACAAGCACAAAATTAAAGAATACAAACTGTGTTCATAGAGGTTCAAGAGACATAAAGCAGATAAGTGACCTGTCAGGTTGGGCTCGTCAGGGAAAGTTTCCAAGAGCACGTTAAGTTTTGAGCTTTGAATTGGAAACTTAAGGAGATGATGGACATGAGTTGGTGGAGAGGTGGACCTTTTGAAAGAAATGAACAAGGGAGACAATGTAGGATATAATTCAAGCCAAGACAGGTGCCTGCCCCACCCTGCCATTTCCCTTTCTCAGAAGCTCCGCATGATCTGTCACCACACCTGTTTCAGTTCGAAGACAGCTTCTTGTGACCTGGTGCTCACCAGGCTCTCTCCTGTATCAGATTCACCACTCACGCAGCACATACCATGCACTCCAGGCTGTGCTGCAGGAGGAAGAAGCATATGTAGGAAATGTTTGCAGACATTGTGAGCAACTATGTCCTATCTCTCTAGTCCGGACCTCGGGTAGGCATACATGGTCTTCTATTTACCTTCTACATGACGGATGGAGCACACATGCATTTAGGAGGACAGGGAGGCAGGAATGTGTAGAACCAAGATGGTTATGCTACCATGAGCAGACTAATACTACCTTGAAGGCCCAGCATCCTGCCACCTCTGAAAAATGCCGAGTTGTAGAGCTATCCTTCCAGACAGGAAGAAGATCTTGTCGTCACATTAACACATATCAAGCAACACTGCAAATGGCATAATGCTAGGCATTATACAGACAAGTTAAATTATAGTTTCTGCCTCTGGGAGTTTGCTGTCTAACAGGAAAATTGAGACCTGGCCAGACAGAAAGTACCCATGACACATTTATTTAAAAGTTGTCCAATGTACAAATGTAACGTCATTCAATTCCTGATCCCATTCATTCTACCAGAATTTCTCGAGTGCAACCCCAGGCTAGAGTCACAGAGATATGTAAACTGTGCCTCTTTCCTCAAGGAGTTCAGCTTAGTGGAAGGGACACACAAGTAAAGAAATCATTACAATACACTATGGTTTGTGCAATACAACACAAGCCTGCACAAAGTGCAGAAAAGGGAGAACTACACCTAAGGGGAACAAGGGAGGCTGAATAGGAGTTTTCAGGAGTTTAAGAGACTTGGGGATGGGATGATGAGAGGGAGGACATCCCAGGAAGTAGAGGGAAAGGTAGAAAAGAGCGTGGCATTTCCTGGGAAATAGTACAAAACTCCAACTGATTGGAACTTAGTGTGCGCCATGAAAGATGAAGCAGGAGAGGTGGGAAGTGGCCCTAACCTGAAGACAGGTGTGTACTTTACTAGAGAGTTTGAACTTTATCACATAGGCAATAGGGGAAATCAAAGGATGTTTTAAGCAGGGAAATTCTCTCTCTGGTCACATATAAGTGATATGATCCCAGTTCTGCCTCCTAGTTGTGACTCTGGGCATGTCACTGAATCTCTGGGCATGTCACTGAATCTCTGAACATTGGTGTCTTCACGTATAAAATGGGGTTGATAGCGATACGTACCTTACAGGTTTGATTTGAGGAGTAAAGGAGCTAATGTTTGTAAAGCAATCAGCACAGCACAGCGCTGGGCACACATAAGTGCTCCATACATTTTAGCTACTGTTACCAGGAGTGTTTCTTAGAAGGGTAACTGTGTTTTGTTTTGTTTAAAAAAAAGAAAGGAAAAAAAATAAAAATAAATTTAAAAAGGTAATTTTGTTGGCAGCATGGTAACATAAACCACAGGGGGGAAAAGACTCATGGCAGGAGGTCCTATTAAGATGATATCGCAATTTAATCCAGTGATAAATAAGGTCTGGAACTGGGATCTGGATGCGAGAAATTAAAGAGATGAAAAGGTGAAAGGAAGTCTAGCTTGGAAGACTGGGTAGATCAGGACAACTGTTAACCAAATTCAGAGATACGGGTAGCCAGAGTAGAGGGGTGTGGGTGCAAGAGCAGATAATGCGTCCAGTTTGGGACCTGTTGAATGAGAAGTGAAACCGCCCAAGAAGGCAACCTGGAGAATATCAATATTTGAGGGGACGCCAGAAAAGCCAGTGGAGAAAACTGGTCAGCGATCACAATGTCACCGTGAATTGCAAATGGGGGCTTGAGGGGGATAGAGGAGACACTATCACCAGCATTTGTTTATGTTACACAAGCCATTCACCCAACTCCCAAACATGCATACAGCCTATTTTCTAGTCCGTTCTTGGCTTATTGCCTCTCGGTTTTCTGCTTCTTGTAGAGACCGCGTTTTTCCCTCCTGCCCTCGGTCCTCCGAAAGAGAGAAAGGTCTAGCACTTCTCAACATGGTCACCTAGGCGACCCGGAGTCACCCAGGAGGAGGCGGGAAAGGGGGAAAAGGAGGAAAATAACTTTAAAGAAAAGAAAAAGTCCGCGACGACCTCTAATGATTAAAGTTCCACCTCCCTATATCCTGCCACGCCGCTCTCCAGCCGCCCTACTCGGGCGCCAGGCCGCCAAGTAGGACGGGAAATGTAGTCCCTCGGGCCTACCAGGGTGGCAGGCTGAAAAACTCGGTTTCCCAACTGGCTCTCCAGGCGCGTGCGCAGATGGCTGCTCTGGCGAGTGGTAAACAGAGACGTCAGGCGGGGGCTGCTGCTCGGAGCAAAACAAAAAGGGAACCCGGGGGTGGGGGGGTTGATAGGGAAATTAGTGCGGGAAACAGAGACGCGGGGGCCACCGGGACGTGGGCCCTAATAAGAGTGGAGGGCAGGGAAGAGGCGGGGGGAGGGGCAGCTAGGGGAGGGGCAAGTGACGCGGGGAGCGGGGCGTGGGGGAGGGCAGTGATCCGGGTGGAGGAAATTTGGGAGGAGTGTCCGGGGGGCAGCAACTTAAAAGGGGGAGGGAACTGCGGCTAAGGAGACGTTCCGTGATGGGAGCGCAATGTATGAGGGGATACCATGCCTCAGGTTTAAAAGAGCAGGAAGCTGAGAGGTTGGAGAAAAAGTGTCTTCGCTAGGCGGAGGTTACAGGTGGTGTCTCAGAGAGAGCTCCGAGGCTGTCCGCTTGCAGTCGAGAAGAGTATCAGAGAACTGTGAAGAAGGGACAGCTTGGGGGCTAGCGTCCTGGGTCTAGGGGGAAGTTCGAGACTTTCTGAGGACTGGCAGGAATGTGCCTCCTGGCCCTCGGTGCTTCCCCCCTGGGGGGAGGCATCGCAAGGGACGGTGGCAGGCTCCTCTGAACGCTGAGCGGCGGCGGTCCAACTCCACGTATGGATCCGAGGAATGAGAATTCAGCCACAGAGGCTGCCGCGATCATAGACCTCGATCCCGACTTCGAACCCCAGAGCCGTCCCCGCTCCTGTACCTGGCCCCTTCCCCGACCAGAGCTCACTACTGAGCCGTCTGAGCCACTCGAGCCGCCCGAGGTGGAGCCAGGTTTGGGGGAGAAGGTACACCCGGAGGGGCGCTCAGAGCCGACCCTGTTGCCCTCCCAGCTCCCAGAGCCGGCAGGGGGCCCCCAGCCCGGGATCCTGGGGGCTGTAACAGGTCCTCGGAAGGGAGGCTCCCGCCGGAATGCCTGGGGAAATCAGTCATATGCAGAACTCATCAGCCAGGCCATTGAAAGCGCCCCAGAGAAGCGGCTGACACTCGCCCAGATCTATGAGTGGATGGTCCGCACTGTGCCCTACTTCAAGGACAAGGGTGACAGCAACAGCTCAGCAGGATGGAAGGTAACTATGACCCCCTTACCTCTGTCCCAATACCTTCTGCCCCCTGGGCCCCCTAGCCTCCTTACTGCCATTCTGGGGGGGCCTTTTCCGCACCCACCCCAGAGATCCACCTTTAATCATCAATTACACAAACATTTACTTAAGACATAGTATATGCCATGCTCAGAGCTTGATGTTGGAGGATTGTAGATGAATAAGACACTGTCCTTGCCTTGGAGAAAATCGAATTCTCTGCTCACTGCTCAACACTCCCAGCACTTTGGCTTGGGCTGCCCCAGACACTTATTCCCACAGAGAAGTCTTTATCCTATGTACAGCAGGAACTGTGTGGATTCCCCACATGAACCTAGCCTTCCCTCCTCCCCCACCTCCCATCCCAACACCTTTTCTCCGATTCCTGTGGGATTACTTGGATTCCCCGCTTGCCTCTCAATACCTCAGCATAGAGGTACTGTTCTAGAATGCCTCTACCCAAGAAAAGAGGGTAAAGTGGCATAGATGAAAAAGGTGATATTCATGGGGTAAGGTAGCTGCTCTTATGGACCAGGAGGGGGAAAAAGGACCAGGAGCTGCTACCTACCTCAGTTTACCCTGTAGTGCTAGGAAACTCTCCTGAGTAAGGGGCTATCTAAGTCTGGGGGGGGAGTTTTCATTTACTGATGAGAAACATTAGTTATGAAAGAAAGATAGGGCTCTGGCTTTATTTTTTTAAGGTTTTATTTATTTGAGAGAGAAAGCAAGAGAGAGCATGAGCTGGGGGAGGAGCTGAGGGAGAGGGAGAAGCAGACTCCCTGCTGAGTGGGGAGCCCGATGTGGGGCTCAAACCCAGCACCCTGGGATCATGACCCAAGGCCAAGCGGAAGGCAGACGCTCAACGTGCTGTGCCACCCAGGCACACCACGGGCTCTGACTCTAGAGCACAAGCTTGGGAGGTCCCTTGGGTTTCCATGAAGAAACTGTGAGGAAAGATTTGCTAGAAATTTATCCTGAGGAATATAGGACTCTACTTATGAAATGGGGAGCTTCAACCCCTGGACACCTTGAACCTCCATAGGTGGTGAGATCAGCATACAAGGAAGTACAGAGGGTTGAAGGAGCAGAGGGTCCCCTCCTAGGTATAGGAGATTGAGGTATCAGATCTGCACTCTCCCTAGGAGTTGGGCAGGACAGAAAAGAGGACAGCTGACTGAGACCCTTGGCACTATTTCTGGGTAGACTGCCATGCCACAGTCTCAGCTCATAAAGAGCTCCCCTCCTTGGACCCAGCCTACACAGCTGTTTTTTTATTTTTCCTTAGGTTCATTTTCCAGGGTAGAAGAAATAATCATGAGCTGTTTGTTATGCTGTGGGAGTATAGTCCCTCCTTATAATTTACACTTATTTGAGGATTTTTAGTTTATGAAGTAGTTTTTTTTTTAATTTTTATTTATTTATGATAGTCTCACAGAGAGAGAGAGAGAGGCAGAGACACAGGCAGAGGGAGAAGCAGGCTCCATGCACTGGGAGCCCGACGTGGGATTTGTTCCCGGGTCTCCAGGATCGAGCCCTGGGCCAAAGGCAGGCGCCAAACCGCTGCGCCACCCAGGGATCCCGAAGTAGTTTTTAAATTTTTTGTTTTATGGCTCTTCACAGCAATCCTGCGACTCCACATTTTACATAGTGGGAAACTAAGTTATCAAAAACTCAGGAAACTCACTTTAAAACAGTAAAGCAAGGACTTGAACTCAGGTCTAAGTATAAGTCATATACGCTTTCTGCTAGTCCATGACACCAAATTTTCTTCATTGGAATGATGACGAAGCCGGATCAGACTGAGCTTGGGGCCTCCTGGCCTCTTCATCCCCCTACTCGCACTCCCACCCCACCCCACCCTTATACCCACCCCACTGCAAGGGGTAAGCCTCAGGGTCTGAACTGGCTCCTCTTGTGAATTACCAAGACTACTCCCACCCCACCAGGGGGTGGCACTCACTTAGAATAAGAAAGCTTTGTTAAGGTTGTTTGGGGGAACAATTAGCAGTCACCCCCCCAATACACACACACACACACACACACACACACACACACACACACACTTCCAACAGGGAAGAGAATTATAGGCTTCTAGGGAACTGACCTCTCCAGGTATAAGGTTGTACTATGTACTAGTTCTGAGGTCTAAAGAAGAGGGGATAAACAAATGGGCCCCATGGGAATTGAGTGTAGAGAAAGGAATGGACCTTTTCAGTAGACCCAGAGCTAAAAGACGGAAAGGGAGGAAGTAAGTCACAGTACCAAAAGTTACTAAGGCCGGACAGTCACTGTCTAGATGGGCATATGTCCTTCCTTGAAGGAACGAGGAGTTCCAATGCAGCCAGGGTTAGTAGCCGTTACTGAAGGGTCCGAGGGAGACAAGGAGTTCTTTGGCTAAAGAGCTCTGGAACAAGAAGCTACTTAAGCATCTTTCCCCAGGCAGAGGGTCTCCTTATCTGGAGCACCAGTCAGAGCCTCAGCCTCCTAGTAGCTCCAAGCCCTTCTGGGCTCCTCCCAAGATTCTAAACACTAAAGAGCTCCTGGGAAGTCAAATGCCCCTAAGGTTGGAGATCTTAGGCATAAATTCCGGAGGAGAAGTAGGGGAAAGGAGGTAGGACAGAGAAGGAGGTGGGGGGGGGGGGCACAAAAGGATGATGTAACTATCCTGAGGCAAACCAGTAAAAAGAAGCTGCTCTGGGGGCTCAAGAAGCTGCCAATCTCAGCTCCCTGGGCCCCTGGGCTGGGGGGGAATTTATCTCTAACAGAATATCAGCTGTGAGGGAGAAAGGGAGAATAGAGGGAGGAAAAGAGGGAAGCACAACACAGAGCTTCCAATGCCCAAAGTACTCCACAGCTGATAGAACCTCAGGGGGAGGCTCACTGTTGTCACAAGGGGGCCACCCACCAATAAAACAAGAGGTAATTGATCAAGTACTGGGAGTGTGGCACTCTGAGGGGGCACCATTGGGGGCTGCCTGACTGGACAACACGGTCTGCCACCATGGGCACTTATACTTGATGAGACTAATTGCATGAAATTGTAAAGAATACAATAGAAGTTGGGGGACACCTGGGTGGCTCAGAGGTTGAGCATGAGCATCTGCCTTGGCTCAGGGCATGACCCCCCAGGATCGAGTCCTACATCAGGCTCCTTGCAGGGAGCCTGCTTCTCCCTCTCCCTCTGTCTCTGCCTCTCTCTTTCTGTGTCTCTCATGAATAAATAAATGAAATCTTTTTTTAAAAAAAAAGAATACAATAAAGGTTGGGTAAGATCATGTGGAACAGGTAAAAAAAAAAATACCATACAATAAATTTAGCTGCAGAAGTCAAGCAACTGCTCAATAGAAGAACTTAAGAGGGGACTTAACGCTTGGTCTTGAGGAATTAGCAGAATTTACAGAAGGGAGATCCTTCTTAGTACACGGAGGAAAGGATAAGGGAATGTGCCTCTGAGGCCCAGCGAGGAGCCTGGCCTGAACCTAGTTGAGCATTATCTGTCCAAGGACTGGGAGGAATCAGAAAAACGAAGATCTTCAAATCCTCTGGAGAACAGGACCTCCAACGCCCCATGGGGAGCAGGACACCAGCTCTGCTGAGGTTCCAGCCCCTAAGCCTATTCAGAGAACTGGCTCAAGACAGGGTGGATCAGTCTTAGGCTGATGTTACACCACTGTCCTGTAAATTCCACCCAAGCCTACACTCAAGAAACAGATTGGAGCTGTGGAATTCTTTCCTACCTAATCCTAGTTCTTGCTGAATCAGGAGTGTGTCTGGCTCCCCAATGCCCACCAGCGCCAGACAGCACCCCCCTCCAAACATCTGGGAGGAGTACAGTGCTGGGAGTTTTTCCAGAGTGGGGGCCCAGTGCCCTCTGCAGTAGATTGTTACTCAGGCCCTTGTGAGGAGACATCTGGAGCAGAGGCTGAGCATCTTGTCATTGGGAGGGAACAGCATAGGTTCCCCCTCACCCTCCTCCCCAACACCCCGCACCACCTTCCCCCATCCCACCCAGCCCCGCTTGCAAGCTCCAATCCCCACCCCTACCTTGGCCTGTTTCTGGTAGCTCCAGGTCTCTAGAAATGCCCCTGCTGTGTCCCAGCATGCTTTGAGGCTGGACTACTAACCACTGACCTCCCCTGCATGTACCTCATACCCCTTTCCTGCTGCCTCTGACCCCCTCCCCCAGAACTCCATCCGCCACAACCTGTCCCTGCACAGCAAGTTCATCAAGGTTCACAACGAGGCTACTGGCAAGAGCTCTTGGTGGATGCTGAACCCTGAGGGAGGCAAGAGTGGCAAGGCCCCCCGCCGCCGGGCAGCCTCCATGGATAGCAGCAGCAAGCTGCTTCGGGGCCGCAGCAAGGCCCCCAAGAAGAAACCTGCTGTGCTGCCAGCTCCATCTGAAGGCGCCACTCCAACAAGCCCCGTTGGCCACTTTGCCAAGTGGTCAGGCAGCCCTTGCTCTCGAAACCGCGAAGAAGCAGATGTGTGGACCACCTTCCGTCCACGAAGCAGCTCAAACGCTAGCACCATCAGCACTCGGCACTCCCCCAGGAGGCCAGAGTCTGAGGCGCTGGCAGAGGAGGAGGTGCCAGCCTCAGTCAGCAGCTATGCGGGGGGCGTCCCTCCTACCTTAAATGAAGATCTCGAGCTGTTAGATGGGCTCAATCTCACATCTTCCCATTCCCTGCTCTCCAGGAGTAGTCTCTCTGGCTTCTCTTTGCAGCATCCTGGGGTCGCAGGTCCCTTACACACCTACAGCACTTCTCTCTTTGGCACAGCAGAGGGGCCCCTATCAGCAGGAGAAGGGTGCTTCGCAAGCTCCCAGTCTCTGGAGGCCCTGCTCACCTCTGACACACCACCACCCCCTGCTGATGTCCTCATGACCCAGGTAGATCCCATTCTGTCCCAGGCTCCAACACTTCTGTTGCTAGGGGGAATACCTTCCCCCAGTAAGCTGGCTGCAGGAGTTGGCCTCTGCCCCAAGCCCCTAGAGGCCCCGGGCCCCAGCAGTCTGGTTCCCACCCTCTCTATGATAGCACCACCTCCAGTCCTGGCAGGTGCTCCCGTCCCCAAGACCCTGGGGACTCCTGTGCTCACACCTGCTACTGAAGCCGCAAGCCAAGACAGAATGCCTCAGGATCTGGATCTTGACATGTATATGGAGAACCTGGAGTGTGATGTGGATAACATCATCAGTGACCTCATGGATGGGGGCGAGGGACTGGACTTCAACTTCGAGCCAGGTACATATGGCACTTCTTCGCATCTAATAACCTACAGCCACTCCTGGGTGCCTGGCTAGTCCCATGATCTGAGCCAGAGGACACTTTAGAACAGGGGGTGGCTGCAGCTCCTGGGGAATTGGAGGGAGGGTGTCATATTAGAGGGGCACAGTTTCCTGACGGGACCTCCAGGCCCTCAGCGACACCCACCCCTAGCAGCACAGGAGAGATGATAGGGGGGAAGGGCTCTCTCTCTCTCTTTTTTTTTTTTTTTTGGCGGGGGGAGGGGTATGGACCTTAAGGGCAGAAAGTTATCACATCCCAGATGAGCCTCTTACCTTGTCTTCCATTTCTTCTTCCCACAGATCCCTGAGCCATGGCTGGAAGCTTTGTCCTCTGCTTTAGAGGTGGAACCAGGCGTGCCCATATCCACTCTTTACCCTTGGCCCCTCTCTGGGAACTTGGGACCCCGATTTAGAGCTAGGGTGGGGTCTGCTCACACCGGTGTTGAGGAAATTATAAAGATAAAGCTGCCCCATTTAGGAACTGTGGGGGGAGGGAGGGAGAGGGGTGGGGGAAAGGGAAAGGGTTTATTCTCACTGTGCCAATTAGAGGGTGAGGCCCCCTCTTGGGAGCCAGCCTTGGTTCCCTCCATTCCCACCCCCTAGGTTTTCTAGCAGGGGTGGGCAATGCTGTTGGAAATGTGAAGTCACCAGTGGCCTTACCCCTGCCTTTGGGAGCAGGATCTTTTGTAGTCTTATCTGAGCTGGTCCAGGCTAGCTTGAGCCTGGGATTTTTACGCAGTGGCCCCCTAGGCCAGTGGGGTGGGGTGGGGTAGGGTGGCAAGGACTTGGAAGGGCCAAGGTCTGAGCACTTGAGGGGCTCACCAGGCCAAATCACCCTTGGAAGGCTGCAGATAACAGAAAGGCTTTTTATAAACTTTTAAAGAAATATAAACACAAATATAGAGATTTTTAACAGTGGTAAGGTGCTAGTGATGGGGAGAATGCTTTTTTCCTTTCTTTCTTTCTGAAGGCTTTGTCATAGTGACATGATGCAAACACTACAGACATAACTTGGGGAAGCATGGGAAGTGGGGGAGAGAGAGCTCCAGGCTGCCAGAGAGCTGAGGGCAGGGGAGCAGCAGCGGAGAGCAATACTGAGCAAGGGGAAGAACTCTAATGTGGAGATGTCTAGAACAAGATCTGCATGTGTGGAACTAGCTTAGAGTTTCCCTAAGGAAAAAGCTAAGCCAGGCCCCCTCTTTCACCTTGTGTCTGGGAGTGTGTGGTGCTGGGGTGCTATGGTGGGAGAGTGCATTGAAGGCCTGGAATTAGTTTGTGGCCTGGAAGGGGGTGGGAGGGGGGAGAAAAGGAGGGAAGGATTTAGGGTGGTAAAGTTAGGCACAGAGACCTCCCTGTTCCAGGCCCCTGACAGCTGTTGCTGCCCTTCTTCCCCTTGCCTGACTACAGGGGTTATGTGGAAGTGTGTGTGGTGGCAGGCAGGGGGAGGGGTGGAACAGGGAAGAGGGAGCTGGGGAGCTTGGCTGAGGGTCTGGGAAATGAGCAGGGATGGAGGGGAATGTGGATCAGGTTTACTGGCACCTGCCAGGGTGGCCATCTGGGGCTCCTTCTCTACCCCAGCCCCAAAGCAGCCCCTCCCCCAGTCCCCTTTGCATTGTCCCCTCCCCCGCCCCTGCTGTGGGTTTCCATCATTTCCTGTGTCAGCGCCTGGCCTACCCAGATTGTATCATGTGCTAGATTGGAGTGGGGAAGTGTGTCAAATCAATAAATGAATAAATTCAATAAATGCCTATAACCAGCTCTAGTTTCAGCTGCCTTGCTGTGCCCCGCCCCTCGGATAAGGGGAAGGGAGGGGGAGAGGCAGAGGACTGGCATAAGGGACTACTCAGAGGTGGAGAAGTAAGGGGTGGGGGAATTTCAGCAAGGGGACTTGGTGGATCTTGGGGGGGAGGGAAGATGCCAATCTGTCACCAAACCCCTCTTGGGGGGGTAGTCTGGCTGGAGAAGACCCCACCCCCTACTCTGTCCCCCAAAGGCTCATTGTGCAAGACTTCACTGTTTCACCTCACCCTCACCCATGTGCTCACCCTAGTCCTCTCCTGCCACTCCTACCCTCCCTGAGAGCCTCCACAGTCCCTGGGGCACACTTAAGCGTTGGTGCAGATATTGGAAGAAGGAGTCTTTCTTGAAGAAGGGACCTCATATTGAATTCCAGTAATTTCACACCTCGTTTTACTGCTCTCACTCGGTCACTTTATTTAGTTAGCGATGTTTATCCCTTCTACTGAAAAAGTCTGCTCTGGTCTTAAAGAGCAGACCTCTTCGAGTGGGCCCCTCTTCATCTGATCTTCCTGTTGATTTGGACTGGAAAAAGGAAGGGGTCCATGAGTAGATGAAGAGGCCCCTCCAGGGAAGTTTTCTACAAACTAGGGCCAGCGGCAGGGCCAAAAGAGGCCAGAGGCAGGTCTTGGGCATGGATGTTGAATTTGGGAAGGAAATTTTTCCCAGGGGGCCAGGGTGCAGGAGCCTTGGGTTGACCAGCAGGAAAGGGGGGTACAGGGCCAGACCACATTTGATGAGTCTTACTGGGAGGTTCACAGAGGATTCAATCGGAACGACTTTCTTGGCTTCTTGGCTTCTGAGCAATTTTATACGGCTCCTCTCCAGGAGGTCACATTGTGTGCGCAAAGCATCTGAGAACCAGGGAAAGGTCCCCCATCTCTGAGGACTAGAGACCTTATGTACCCATCCCATTCCTCCCATCATTCCAGCCATCACTTGGAGTAACTGGGCCTAAAGCTAGGCCAAGGAGTGACCCGAAGGTACCTAAGTTTTGTTCTTTTCAGCAGGAATTGAGACACCAAGACTCCAAAAGAAAAGGATGAAGAGGAAGATGGAAATGATGGGGTGGTGACAGAGAGAGACACTGAGACAGTGCCCAAGGAATTGGGGTGGGGAGTAGGGGTGAGTGACACATGCAACTCCAGCTGGTTTGAACTAAACATCCATCCTAAAGTGGACCTTGGCTATATTCCCCTTTCCCTAGGCTCCTGTGATGCTACATGCTGTATATTACACCATTCCCCCTCTATATAGACAACGTACTCTATCACCCAGCTAGGTACAGTCCTCTCCATGTTTCTCCTTCCTCCATCATGCTCCTTACCAATTAGCTCAGGTTCTGGATTCTTCAGGAGGGGCACAAAAGCTTTGTAGGCATTTTCTAGTCGGGTTCCTGTAAACACAGCAGTATGCTATCCCCAGCCCCTATCATCCCATCTCCACCCTTCCAAAGGCCAAGATTTCAGGAAACTAACACTCAACAGTACTGTGAGCTAATGTACCTTATTCCCCACCATCAGGACCAACTCTAGGATCAGGTGAGGGGGGAGGCACATAATACGAGTAAACCCACCCTATTGCCATAGATGCAGTGCTCTTTCTTAGGCTGACTAGAGATGGTCATTTTGGATCTGGTTGAGGGTGCCCTATGTTAAGGACGAGGTTCACAGTCCATTTTGAGGGCCTTGTCCTAATCTTTCAGGAATGCTCCCAAGCCTCTACCTGGTGCTCCACGTTCCACCTTACAAATGTAGTAGGTGCTTCGAGCAGTAAGGAATTTGCTGGCATAGTCTCCAGGGGTCTTCATCAGGAAAAGCAACTTCATTGTCCCCGTCTCATCACACAAATCGATGGTGTCTGGATGGAGGCCACAGAATGATTGGGGCAGCTAAGAAAGGAGGGTGAGAGCAAAACAGGGCAGCGATCTTCTCCTGAATGGGGTGGAGGAAACTGTTGGATTCAAAGAGCTCTCTTCTTGTCAGTCTGAGGGCTTGGGGGCTAGAAATTATCCTACTTACTCCTACTCTTAGCCCTTAGTCCCCTCCCCCAACTCCTCACCTGTTTTAGGCAACCCTACTCTACTGCGGGTGTAATGCAGCAACAGAAGGACAGAGCAATTGGTATTGACCAGAAACTGCTGATTATCTGAGAAGACATGGGATGGGGCATGTCACCCTTCTCTAGTTATACCATCCCTGTGACCACTGCCCTCAAACTTCCCCAGCCCTAAATAGAGGCTCCAGCTCTGTGATGCCCCTCACCTCCATGTTTGATGAAAATGAACATGCTCTCAAGATCTTCTCACTCTTCAGATGGAGGCCTGATGAGTCATTTGGAAGGAGAGTGTTCTAGAGGTCTGGGAAGGGTGTAGCAAGTGGGCCCATGGGGTTGGGGGGTCTGGAGAGGTCGATGGATCACATAAGCTGAAGAGGCCCAAACTGGGCAGAAAGGAGAGAGCTGGTGGCAGTTGTGGATAACCAACATCCCTAGGGGTGGGGCCTGAGGCTGCAGTTGAGGGATTATGAGGTCAGAAGTGGTATATGTGGCAGAAGGTGGAGTAAGGATAAGGAGAGAAGAACCTGGGTAGGGACACTGAAAGATTTGCCAGGAATGGAGACGACATGGTAACTCTAATTCTTTTTTTTTTTTTTTTTTTTTGGTAACTCTAATTCTAAAATGCATTCTGCAGGGTGCTTGGGTGGTTCAGTTGGTTAAGTGTCTGACCCTTGCTTTTGACTCAGGTCAGGATCTCAGGGTCCTGAGCTTGAGCCCCGCATGGGGTTCTGAACTCAGTGTGGGAGTCTGCTTATCCCTCTCCCTCTGTTCCTCTCTGCCCCTCCCCCGGCCCCTCAAATAAATAAATAAATAAATAAATAAATAAATAACATCTTTTAAAAAAATAATAAAATGTATCCTGGTAGGAGTGCAGGACACCTAGAGAAAAGCCAGTTTTCTCGAATGCTACCCTTCTCTAGTTAATTTGTGGTGCTACTGCTTCCACATCATGAGTCTACTTCTCCTTCCTACTGCCAGTGCCATGCCTCCCACTCTTATTGCACCCCAAATTTCCCTTGCTCCCCACCCCAACAACAGACATTCTTGTTGAGTATCAACAGAAGCTTTATTTCTCATTGTTTGGAGAATGATTGAAGGGTGGATGGAAAGAGGGAGGGAAGGATGGCAGGACTCCTGGAGGAAGAATCCTGCAAGGAGGAGGGGCTGGATTGGGGAAGAGGAGAAGTATGGATGGGGATGGGGGCAGAGGGGCAATTGGATGATAGGAGATATTGAAGGGGGGCGGGGGGGGGGAGGGAAGTTATAAGGGGCATACAATTCAGAATCAGCCACAGGAGGGCGAGGTGAGCATTGGACCCAGGCTGGTTAGATAAGGGGAAGTTAGTACAATATAGGAGGACAGGACTCTGAGGTTCTGTCAGGGTATCAGGGCTCCAGTTTCAGGTTTCAGGGTATAACATGGGGGAGCCCAGTAGGGGCTATGCTGGCTGCAGGGGGAGCCCCCAGGACCCTCCCCTGGAGCCCCTCCTTTTGGGGGAATCTCACTGACGTGGCAGAGCCATTCACTGTAGTCTGGCTGCAGACTCTCCGCCAGTCCCTTAGACACTCCACTCCAGGCCTAAAGACAGATATCTCCAGGTCAGGGGTCAATCAGGGGCAGGGAGTAAAACACCCAGGCTCTGTGCCAAGGGAACTCTTACAACGTCTGCAACTTCTGTGATTACAGAAGGGACACACAGACTCCTGGGGCCCCTACTACCCCTGTTTCCATCTGCCCCAACCAATCTATATAATCAGTTCTTTTGTGTGTCTCCATCTAGCCCATCCCCCAACTGGTCGGCCACATCCTGACAGTTAGTGCAGGCCCCTTCCCCTCCCCTCTACCCCCCATACTCTGTCTGACTTGCTGGTGGGGGAATTGAGTAGTTGACAAACTGCAGTCTTGCCTGTGGCAATGTTCTCACCGAAAAATTCCCGTGATATTCAGTAACCAGATCCTCCAGGTTCTTGAGGGTAGGAATTCGGGGGATCGACCTGAAGGAGGGGAGAAAGAGGGAGCAGGAGCCCATAGTTTACACCCTTTTATCACCCTTCTCCCAGTTCTTCCAGATGGAATGAAGGGATTTCTGTGTTCTCTGTACCTGTAGTTTCCTTCCATTACTGTGTCCACTTGAGTGACCCCTTATTCCTTATTGTCCCACTCTTTACTCCTGGAGAGCCTGTGATAATCCTCCTCTACTATTTCTTCCCAGCCACCCCACCTCATTTTCCAAGGATATCTGAAATCTCACCGTTCCAGCCAGTAGTACACACAGATAAG
Source organism: Canis lupus baileyi (assembly GCF_048164855.1). Classification (NCBI taxonomy): domain Eukaryota; kingdom Metazoa; phylum Chordata; class Mammalia; order Carnivora; family Canidae; genus Canis; species Canis lupus. The sequence goes on along the minus strand of NC_132876.1, from coordinate 69,100,545 downwards.
GCTAATAATCAATCCCATGGAGCCAAGGGGGATAAGCACAGCTTCCGATGCAAACAAAGGATTCTCTACAGAAAAAAAGAAGAGAAAGAGGCCTCACATCTGTAGTGCCCCAACTTGGTGCCAGGCATGGTGCTAGACTCTTTCCAGGTACTTAATCTTCACAACTCCTGAGAGTGGGGGGATGATCATTATCTCCATTTTACAGATGAGGAAACAGAATCAAAGAGGTTAGTGATGTGCCAGAGGTCAAAGAGGGAATAAGCAGCAGAGCCAGGTTTAAAAGCCTACATCTGTCTGGTTCCAAAGCCATCTTTACCACTCAGGCTTTCTGCGAATGCTGTAGGGGAATCTTAAACATCTTCTAGCCCCTCTGCCTCCTTCTTGACAACCCCCTCCCCAAACTCTAACAACATACTGACCCAACCTTACACAGAAAAGCCCTGATACCTGGGGGTTGGGGTGAGGGGAGATGGGCCATCAAGTTTAGGGGGCTCAGGGGTAGGCAAGCAGGGCAAAAGACAGTGATGCTAGAAAGGTTGGAGTGCTGGGCTCATGGGTCAGGGTGAAGCCTTTGGCCCATTTTACCCTTGGAGGTATTGCTCCCCCAGTGGATAGGGTGGCTCCATTCACTCCAACGCTGAGCGCTTCCACAGAGTGGGTTATAGCGGCTTCGGACACGGAACGTGTAGAACTTCTGCCCATCCACGCTAGGCAGAGAGAAGCTATTTCGGTGGTCCACTGACTGTTCCTTGGGGAGGAAGAGGGGGAGAGGGAGATGGATGTCTAAAAATGAAAAGAGAATTAAAACTCTGCCCCCTGCCACATCAACTGGTTCTTCCCAGCTCTTCCCTCCTCTCTTGACTACTCAAGCCACACCACTCCCTTCGCTGAGTAGAAACTAATGCCTCCTAGCCAGATCCCCTCGAAGGCTTCCTTTTTGTTTATTTGTCTATCAGGTATTGGAGGAAAAGTATGGGTAGAAACGTTCTTGGAGAGTCCTTGGTGATGCTAGGGAAAAAGAGCTGAATGAGGGTAGAGACAGAGCAGAAGAACTGGGAGGCAGAGACAGGAGCTTGAGATTAGGCCCTCCTATTTGGCTGATTGAATCCTTTTTTAAAAAAGATTTTATTTATTTAAGACAGAGTGATAGTGAGAGAAAACATGAGCAGGGTGGGGGGAGAAGGAGAAGCAGAATCCCAACTGAGCAGGGACCCCCAACGCAGGGCTCTATCCTAGGACCCTGAGATCATGACCTGAGCTGGAAGGCAGGTGCCTAACAGACTAAGCCACCCAGGTGCCCAGCTGATTGAATCCTTTATCCCTATTTGCTTGGCCTTTGCTGCCACCTTCATGACCCAAGTCACTCACAGTCCAGCTGCGGTCCCAGTCACTCCGGTACTGCACAACATGCTCCAAACAGTGGTCCAAGTGTCTGTTGCTCCAGCTCAGTTCTAGCTGGGATTCGCTCAGGTTGTGAAGGGTTAGGTTCTCCGGAGCCCAGGGGATCACTGGAGATATGTGTGTGTGTGTGGTCATTCCCCTGGCCTGAACAAGTTAGGATCCTGAAGGTAGGGCCCCGATCCCTCCTCAGTTCCCTATCCCAATCCCTCACCTCCTCCTTTCTGCCTAAGTATCCTTATGGTAAAAGAACACCACCACTCCATATACTCCAGTGCCCCACAAAAGCTCCCTGGGCTCTCTGGGCACCCTTTCCAAATTACCCAGATTTTGCAGTTTTAGCTTCTGTGTGGACTGCCTCCTGGGTTCCCGTGGGTCCCGGAGCTGGACAACAAATGTTTCGTAGAGATGGATCTCCTCCTTCTGCAACCAACAGCCAGCAGTGACCTCTCTAGAGAATAGGTAGTGGCCACACTCCTGGACTTTATCATCATTGGAGTTCTTATACCTAGAGAAGGAATGGGAGGAAGAAGAAAAGTGGCATACACTTGGGTACTACAGATACCACAGCCTAGCCTCGTCTTTGAACTGACTTGCCTCATGAGAAAATGGTGGGGAGGCTGGGAGACTGGCTACCCTCTTTCTTGGCCCCCATGCCGTCCCTCCCATTCAGACCACCCCCTCATACTCCCTTGTGCTATCCCCTCTTCCCTTCTCATACCAGTAGTGCAGGGTCAGGTTGGTGGGCCGGGGCTCAGAGCTGCTGTTCCAAGTGCAATTCATGTACTCAACATTGAACACAAAACACTGGACCTCTGGGAGGGGCAGGGAGGAAACACTGAGGGTCTCGGAGGGTGTAGCGGTCAGGAAGAAATCTAGATTGTGGAGAAAATGAAGAGGGGGAGGGAAAAACCAGAAATGATGGTCAGAAGAAGCAGCAGCATGAGGCAGTGAACCCCTTCCCCCTTCCTTCTCCACAGCACTCTTAAACTCTGCCCACATCCTTCTAATGCCCCATGGCAGGTTCAAGATTTCTATGCGACCCCTTCCCACAGGCTCCCCTCTCACCAACCCCTTCCAGTCCCATGTTTCCCACCAGGTGTGATGTCTTCATTCCCATTGGGCATGGGGACCGTGGAGTTCAGCCCCACCCCCAGCAGAGACAGCTGCAGGAATAAGAGGGATCTGAGTGGCAATGGTGGCTTCAACATGGCGCTTGCTCTTCGTTCCCTGGGTGTAGACTGTCAGGAACCTGGGCCCCTCACCCATTACCCCTCCCCACCCACACATTTCCTTCTGTCATAGTTTCCGGTGGAAAGAACCTTAGAAACCAGGGCTTTACAGAGGGTGTGGCAAATGTGTGCTATGACACAGGCTAAATCCTCTGGGAGATTAAGTGTTAATCTAATCTGTAGGTGTAACACCACCACTGTAAAGTGGTGTTAAGTAGAGTCCCAGGCTGGGCATACAGTGCCATCACAGTCTCAAGAATCCTCAGACTACCTGGATTCTGGGAAGGATCTGTTCACTGCCATTGCCACCACCACCACCACCACTCCCAACCACCTTCTCATCTAAGTCTTTTTATCCTGTAGAGTGAAGGGTCTGAACCTCCCTCCCCACCCTGTGCTATGCTCCCTCCTTGGCTCAGTCACCCTGAAACCTCTGTTAAAGCCCTACTGTCTTGGGTGGAAAGTACAGTCTTGGCTCTTGTAGGCACATATATAGCTGTTTCTTCTGACCTGATCCAAACCAGAATAACCACCCTTAGCTGCTGTCTGAGCTGGGTCCCTGTTGAGACTGGTGAGGAGGTTGGACTTAGATGTAGATTCTGGAAATGGAGAAACAACAATACTGGCTTCAAACTCCTCATCTTCCCCTAAATCTGCTTCTCTTACTGTGTTCCCTATCTTGGTTAATGTATCATCACCCTCTCACTCACCCAGACGTGAAACCTCAAAATCATCATCAATTACTCCCTCTCTCTCATTCCTGGGAATGCAATCAGCTCTACGTCTGTGGTGTTTCTCTCAGCAATGTCCTCCTTTCCGTGAGCACAGCCACTGTATTAAATCACCCTTTCATTCCCACTAGTCATGATTATTCCTAGAACCTACTAACTGGCGTCCCTTTCCTTTTCTTCCTTCCTTCCTTTTTTTTTTTTTTTTTTTTTTTTTTTTGGAGAAAGAGAGAGAGATTGGGCGATGCAGAGAGAGAATATTAAGCAGGCTCCATGCTCAGTACAGAGCACTCGCCCCCCCCTCAGGGGGGGGGGCTCGATTTCACAACCCTGAGATCATCCATGACCTAAGCTGAAATCAAGTCAGATGCTTTACTGACTGAGCCACCCAGGCACCCCTGGCCTCCCATTCATTCATTCATTTTTTTAAAAAGATTTTATTTACTTGAGAGAGGGCGGGGGTGGGGAAGGATACAGGGAGAAGGAGAAGTGGACTCCTCACTGAGCAGGGAGCCCAATTTTGGACTCAGTCCCAGGACCCTGAGATCATGAACTGAGCTGAAGGCAGATGCTTAACCCATTGAGGCACCCAGGCGTCCCCTGGCCTTCCCTTCTAAAGACCGCTGTTCTCCAACCCATTCTCCATCTTATTGCCAGACTTATCTTCCCCCAAACCAGAGCTGATTGGAGACAGTGTTTGTAGAAATTGTTTATTCAGCAAACATTTATTGAGCCTTAAATATGTGCTAGGCTCTGTGCTTATGTTCTTACCCACCTTAATGTTCTGTGGGTTAAAATTCCTCATGGTTAGCTCAAATGTTACCTCCTCCAATATGTTGTCCTCTACCCTAACAGGATTAATTTGTTTTCCCGTTGTGATTCAATAGCATTTTGTTGGTGTTACTTTGATTTGTTGTTTGCTAGTTTTGTTATTTTTAAATGTGTTGTTATCTCTTACTTTTATTTTTTTTAATTTTTTATTTATTTTATGATAGTCACACGGAGAAAGAGAGAGAGAACAGAGACACAGGCAGAGGGAGAAGCAGGCTCCATGCATCAGGAGCCCGATGTGGGATTCGATCCCGGGTCTCCAGGATCGCGCCCTAGGTCAAAGGCAGGTGCCAAACCGCTGCGCCACCCAGGGATCCCTCTTACTTTTATTATAGCATTCTGTCCTTTCTCTAAAGAGCAATGCCATCACAGAAAGGGTACTGGCCCAAGAGTCAAGGAAAAAATCTTAGCCTCAGCTCTCACAGTACCTGAATGATATCAGGCAAGTGAACTTTCACTCTTTGAAAATCAGCTTCCTCATCCGCAAAATGGAGACCATTATAATCTCTAACTCATGGGGCTGTTTGCAGATTAAAGATGATGGCCGAAAGTATCTGACACTTAGTAGGTGCCTCTTTCTCAACCAGGAGTTCGTGGGCACTTAAGGAATGCATTAATGACCTTTAAGGGCTCTAAGATTGTCCCTGCAAAGTATCTAACATTTTGTACTCCTCTGTAATTTTTCTGGGAAGGGCCAAAGCGTCCATCAGCATCTTTTTTTTTTTAAGGTATTTATTTATTTATTTATGATAGTCACAGAGAGAGAGGCAGAGACACAGGCAGAGGGAGAAGCAGGCTCCATGCACCGGGAGCCCGACGTGGGATTCGATCCCGGGCCTCCAGGATCACGCCCTGGGCCAAAGGCAGGCGCCAAACCGCTGCGCCACCCAGGGATCCCATCCATCAGCATCTTAAAGGGGTTGTGAATTAGACAAGGTTAAGAACCTCGGTGCCAGACTATAAAGACCTTGAGGAATTAGGGCTGGCCTTTCAGGGGTTTAATAGATACTTTCTTATGCAAAAGGTTTCTAATCTTCACAATAGCCCTTTGAGGGAAGCAACAGAACACCCATTTTTCAGATGCAGAAACTCAGAAAGGAAGAAGTGGTTTAGAGTAAAAGACAGAGTCCCTAACTGATGCAAATACACTGGAGCACCGATTCCAGGCCCAAAACCCAGCGAAGCCCCGAGACCCCAGTTTCAGCCAGAGCTCGGCGCCGCGGCTGCCTGCCTCCTCGCGGGGTCGCACCCCCGCCGGCCCACTGGCCCGCCCCAGGCTGTGTCACAGACTTGGGGAGTGAAATTGATTTTCGGCCGCGCGGAGCTCCGCCCCACGCCGGGCTGGGCCCCGCCCCCGCTGCAGTCGGTATTGTCCGACGGTTCCCGGCGTCCCTCGGTTCTCCTCGGTAGTTTCCGGCAACGATCGAGAGTTTCTAACGTCCCCCCTGTTGTCTCTCGGCTGCGGTCCTCGCAACCGCCGCCCCCCTTTTCGGTTCCCTCTCCCCCTCCCCCCTCAGCCGGCCCCGGCAGGCGCCTCTGGCGCTACGGGCTGGGCAAGATGGCGGCCTTCGGGATCTTGAGCTACGAACACCGGCCACTGAAGCGGCCGCGGCTGGGCCCTCCCGATGTGTACCCGCAAGATCCCAAACAGAAGGAGGTGCGTTCAAAAATCGGGGCTCTCGAGGGGCCTGAGGCGGGCGATCGGCAGAGGAGGAAGCATTGATGGTTGGGGGGGGCGGGGCGGTTCGGTGGGAGCCAAAGTCCCAAAACGGGTTAAGAGTAAAGTGGGCTGGTGTAGGAGAGTGGGACCTGGTGGGGGGGAGGAGGCTCTTGGGTGTGAATAGGGAATGATGTAGGGGCCACGCCGGAGGCGCCCCCCTCCACACACACACACACACACACACACACCTCAGAAAGTTGTCTCAGGCAGCTTGGCGAGCTGCGGCTGCTTGCAAGCTTGCAAGGAAGAGTGATACTGAGCGAGCGCTGGGTGGTTGGAAATCTTAGTGACTGTGGGGGTGAGGGTGGGGTCCAAAGGAATATAAGGGCCTAGCTTTAAATAACAATCTGCTCTACTCAGAGTCCTCCTACCTTTTTTCCCCCTCCGTTGTTCTCTTCTCCTGCCCTCCTCTTCCACCACCACCACCCCCAAGGGGGAAAAAATAAAATAAAGGAAAAGCTAAAATGTCTTTTTCCTGCCTCAGGATGAACTGACAGCCTTGAATGTAAAACAAGGTTTCAATAACCAGCCTGCTGTCTCTGGGGATGAACATGGCAGTGCCAAGAACGTCAACTTCAATCCTGCCAAGGTGAGACAACCCTGCCAAGCTGAAGAAAAAGGCTGGAAGAATCTGAGGAGGGGCAAAGGCCCTGGGTTGGGAAGAACCAAAGGGATGACCTGAATGGCTGGCTGAGTGTTCCTTCGTGGCTTCATGCCGCCACATTGGTATTTGCCTGTCAGAGGCGTGAGTGCCTCTCTGCCCCTTCTTCCCACCCTGAAGTATAGTTTTCTTTCCTCAGATCAGTTCCAACTTCAGCAGCATTATTGCAGAGAAGTTACGTTGTAACACTCTCCCTGACACTGGTCGCAGGAAGCCCCAAGTGAACCAGAAGGACAACTTCTGGCTGGTGACTGCACGATCCCAGAGTGCCATTAACACCTGGTTCACTGACCTGGCTGGCACCAAGCCACTCACACAACTAGCCAAAAAGGTGAGGTGCTAGTTCCTGATCTCCAGGCCAAGGTGGGGAGCATGGGTATGAAGTAACTATCCTATTCCCAGATGAAGCTACATGGTTGCCAGCTTGTGGTAGTCATAGAGATCTCACTGTTTACAATGTCTGTCCAGGTCCCCATTTTCAGTAAGAAGGAAGAAGTCTTTGGGTACTTAGCCAAATACACAGTGCCTGTGATGCGGGCCGCCTGGCTCATCAAGATGACCTGTGCCTACTATGCAGCAATTACTGAGACCAAGGTTAAGAAGAGACATGTCATTGACCCCTTCATGGGTGAGTACCTCCTAATACCATGGGTCCCACCACTGATGGCATCAAGGAGTGACAGAGAGACCCTTGGTATTGTTCTCCTTCCTCAATACTAAGGGTCTCTCTGATGTTTCTGCTTGCATCTTACACTCAATTGGTAAATACTGAGTACCTTGAGTATCTACTGGGTACATGTCCCAGGCTGTCAAGGTGATTGGTACCTTATTCCCACCATCAGGGTGCTTCTTATCTGATAGGGATGCTAAGGCATGTGTATGAGTCCCATAATTAAACATAGAAAGTGTGTCTATGTGTATGTATGTGTGCGTGTCTCAAAAGAGCAGGTGAAAGGTTTTTTGAGATTTCAGTGGACAGAAAGATTACTTTCTTTGGAGGACACCTGGGAAGGCTTCAGGAAGGTGGCGTTTGGCCAGAGCCTAGGAGGATGAATAGGATTTAGAAGTATGGCAATTGGGGGGTGGTTGGCGTGGGCATGGGAGAGGGACACAGAAGATGTTCTAAGGAGAGGGATGGTATAAAATAGCCCCTGTTCCCGTCTTTCCCCTAGAATGGACTCAGATCATCACCAAGTACTTATGGGAGCAGCTGCAAAAGATGGCTGAATATTACCGTCCAGGGCCCACAGGCAGTGGGGGCTGTGGTTCCACTATAGGGCCCTTGCCCCATGACATAGAGGTGGCTATCCGGCAGTGGGACTACAATGAGAAGCTGGCAATGTTCATGTTTCAGGTAGGAAGAAGGGCATGTCCCTTGAAGCCATGGTGGAGCCTGGCCTCACATTCTGCTAGTCCAGGACAGAGTCTACCTGTCAGCTTGGCCTAGATGTGGCTCTCTTCCTCCTTTCATTTACTTTGTTTGCCTTATCTCTAATAGTCCCCCCCAGGGAAACTAATACTCTTCCTACCCCTTGGACCATAGGATGGAATGCTGGACAGACACGAGTTCCTGACCTGGGTACTTGAGTGTTTTGAGAAAATCCGTCCTGGAGAGGATGAATTGCTTAAACTGCTGCTGCCCCTGCTGCTCCGAGTAAGGCCTAGGATTTGGGGGCACGGCGGCGGGGGGCGGGGAAGGTGGGGAGCCTAGGGAGGGTTTGAGGAGGAATAAGATGTGAGTTCAATGTCCCTTGTAGAGACCTGGGGGTTTTAATCGGCATGTCTTTACAGTACTCGGGGGAATTCGTTCAGTCTGCATACCTCTCCCGCCGCCTTGCCTACTTCTGTACCCGGAGACTGGCCTTGCAACTGGACGGCATGAGCACTCACTCATCTCACGTTATATCCGCTCAGTCGACAAGCACACTGCCCACCACCCCTGCTCCTCAGCCCCCAACCAGCAGCACACCCTCTACACCCTTTAGTGACCTACTGATGTGCCCTCAGCACCGGCCCCTGGTTTTTGGCCTCAGCTGTATCCTTCAGGTAGGTGCCAGGTGGGCCCAAGGAGGCATTAAGAGGCATCCTGAGAAGAGTGGGATGCCCATCCTGGAGAATGGGGGTGATTCTAAATGGGAGGTAGGAACAAGCACGGAGCACTTGCTTAGAGATTATTGCTTCTCATCCTTGGGGGGTGTTAGTTCCTTTCCAGGACCAGAGTAGGCCCAAAGCCTTTGAGGAAAGTGGATGTGGGGAGGGGCTCAGAGGTGGAGTAGTGATACACCAAGGACCTGGAATAATGTTGGGTCAGAAATATAAGGGTCAGGTCTTCTGGTGGGCTTCTAGAAATGTAGTCATGGTGACTGAGTTTGATTTAGCTATTCTTGTCTGGCAGACCATCCTCCTGTGTTGTCCTAGTGCCCTAGTTTGGCACTACTCGCTGACCGACAGCCGCATTAAGACTGGCTCACCACTTGACCACCTGCCTATTGCCCCCTCCAACCTGCCCATGCCAGAGGGCAACAGTGCCTTTACTCAGCAGGTAAGTCTCACCCGTAGCCTGGTACCCCTGGATTGAGATGGAAAGCTGAATTGCTCTTTCAGAAATGGTGACTTGGAGTCTGGTGCTGTCCTTTTCATCTGGGCCTTGGCCTTCTGTATACTTTGGTGCATTCTGAAAGCCTTCCTTCCCTGTAATACAGGTCCGTGCAAAGTTGCGTGAGATTGAGCAGCAGATCAAGGAGCGAGGACAGGCAGTTGAGGTTCGCTGGTCTTTTGATAAGTGCCAGGAAGCTACTGCAGGTGGGTGCCAGAGGACAAAGAGTAAGAAGAATGTATGAGGAAAGAATGGTAAGGACCTATCACTCTGAGAGTCAGGATGACTGGGCCTCTGGTTAAGTCCCCTTTACTGCTTTTCCTCCTGAGGCTTCACCATTGGACGGGTGCTCCATACTTTGGAAGTGTTGGACAGCCATAGTTTTGAACGCTCTGACTTCAGTAATTCTCTCGACTCCCTTTGTAACCGAATCTTTGGATTGGGGCCTAGCAAGGATGGGCACGAGGTAAGCAAGAAGGGGACTGGAAGGGGCAAAAAACGTTGCAAGGGCAATAGTACACATGAGGGGAAGGCATGGCAAGGCACAGATACTGGAGATGTCTGAGGAGATGTCCTTACTGGGTCTGGGAGGTTTTAGGATGGGACCCAATTTTGTAGGAATTGGGGCATGGTTCCGTATCCTCAACCCTACTTTACTCACCCCCGTCTTCTTTTGGTCTCCAGATCTCCTCGGATGATGACGCCGTAGTATCATTACTGTGTGAATGGGCTGTCAGCTGCAAGCGTTCTGGTCGGCATCGTGCTATGGTGGTAGCCAAGCTGCTAGAGAAGAGACAGGCTGAGATTGAAGCTGAGGTGAGGTAGCAGAGATAAGAGAATAAAGTTGGGGGCACCTGGGTAGTTCAGTCGGTTAGGCACCTTCCTTCCATTCAAGTCATGATCCTGGAGTCCTAGGATCAGGCCCCACGTCGGGCTCCCTACTCAATGGAGAGTCTGCTTTTCCCTCTGCCCCTCACCCCACTTATGCCCTCTCTTGCTTTCAAATAAATAAAATCTTAAAAAGAGAGAGGGAGAGACAGAGAGAGAGAGAGAGAATGCAGTTAGCCAATGGAGTAGTGGCAGCTGGGGTTGGAGACAGAGCTGAGCAGTGGAACTGAAGTTCAGGTGAGAATAAAGAAGGGATAGGGAACGTAAAAGGGAGGCTGAGGACATAAGGGCAAAAGTAGAAAGGAGACCGATGTTGGAGTTAGGGAAGCAGGCAGGGATTCAGTTGGGAGGCGGTAAAGGAAATGGAGGTCAAGGCAGGGATGGAAGCCAAGAGCCTGGGGATGGAAGCAAAATAGATGGCAGTTCAAACATGACCCATAGAAAGGTGAAGAAACAGCAAAACTGATGCTTAGGGTTTATTTTCTCACCTTACAGCGTTGTGGAGAGTCAGAAGCCGCAGATGAGAAGGGTTCCATTGCCTCTGGATCCCTTTCTGCTCCTAGTGCTCCCATCTTCCAGGATGTCCTCCTGCAGTTTCTGGATACCCAGGCTCCCATGCTGAGTATGGACTCCTGCCCCCTTCTGGTTCCCTCCGCCTAGTTACCCACCACTGTCACCAGGAAGCATAATTAAGGGCTTTCTGGTATACATTTCTGTCTTGGGCTTTATGCAGACTGGTTTTCAGACATGATTCTAGCTTCTGATTATCTTGGAGTTTAACAGAATAAAAGGATAAGGAAAAGAGTAAAAACAACAGACAACGGAAGCATTCTCACATATAAATAGCAGCAAGGATGCTGTATTCCTTTCCAAGACGAGGTGCAGGGCAGGAGGAGGGTTAACCAACTATACTTTGTCCCTCAACAGCTTTGGGGTTTTTTTGGGTGGGGGTGGAGGGGTGTCATTCTTCTTCTGGCCTACCTCAGGTACTCTAGGAACACCAGGTCTTAGGTGTGTTTCTCTCCCTTGCTGCCCATTTCTTGTGCCCTCCTGACACCTCTATTCTTGTTCTATCCCTGCAGCGGACCCCCGAAGTGAGAGTGAGCGAGTGGAGTTCTTCAACTTAGTCCTGCTTTTCTGTGAACTGATTCGGCATGATGTTTTCTCACACAACATGTATACTTGCACCCTCATCTCACGGGGGGACTTGGCCTTTGGAGCCCCCGGTCCCCGGCCTCCATCCCCCTTTGATGACCCCGCTGATGACTCGGAGCGCAAGGAGACCGAGGGCAGCAGCAGTAGCAAGCTGGAGGTGAGCACGCTTTGTCCTGCCCCGGCTCCTTTCTTTGGGTGTTCCCAGCTTCCTGGCTCCCACAGTCCTCCGGGAATCCCTTCCCCTAACATAAGGAGGATAGTATTGGCCCAGGGGTGCTTCGGGGCTGGCCAAGCCCTCTTGCACCTGCTGTTGGCATCTGCTCCTCACAGCAGGGTGAGGTGCTCTGATCCCCACTTTTAAGCTGGAGGGAACAGCATGAGGTGGGTAAGTGACCCGTCAGAGAGCTCGACTGCAGAGCCACTGCTTCTCCCCATCGTAGTCTCCTCTCTCCGACTTCGCAGTTGACCCTTCTAGATGGTGGGGAGCCATTCCCCAGGCGAAAGCAACTTGGCTTATGTTCTGTGCCCCCAGGACCCAGGGCTCTCAGAGTCCATGGACATTGACCCTAGTTCCAGTGTGCTTTTCGAGGACATGGAGAAACCTGATTTCTCAGTGAGTTCAACCCTGGTATGGAAGAACCCAGCTCCCGAGGTCCTGCCCTTATGCCTCTTCAGGGGAATCTCTTTGTGCCCTGACCCCCTTTCCTCCCTCTAACTGTTCTGCCCTCTCACCTTCCCTTAGTTGTTCTCCCCTACTATGCCCTGTGAGGGGAAGGGCAGTCCATCCCCCGAGAAACCAGATGTTGAGAAGGAGGTGAAGCCCCCACCCAAGGAGAAGATAGAAGGGACCCTTGGGGTTCTTTATGACCAGCCACGACATGTGCAGTATGCCACCCACTTTCCCATCCCCCAGGTACTGTTCCCCCAGCCCCTGGAGACCGTGGGTTTGGAGCCGAGGTTTCTGTTCAAGGACCGTTCTGAGGGGTTGGAGCCATCGTTGCGGGCATGGTGTGCTGGGAAGGGCTGGGAGGCTGAGGAGCAGGGGGCATGCTTTTAAGAGGAGGGAAGGAGCTCCGTGCTGGAGTCTGATGGTGCTGCCGGGATGCAGGAGGAGTCATGCAGCCATGAGTGCAACCAGCGGTTGGTCGTACTGTTTGGGGTGGGAAAGCAGCGAGATGATGCCCGCCATGCCATCAAGAAAATTACCAAGGATATCCTGAAGGTTCTGAACCGCAAAGGGACAGCAGAAACTGGTGGGTTTGAGGCTCCCGAAACAGAGCTCCCCCAAAGAATGCCCTAGTCAGTCTCCCCTTCCCCAGCACAGGGAACCCCCAGTCATGTCCCAATGTCCTGTCTCTTGGAGTCTCCTGAGAGCTCTAGTCCTTTTGAAACTTCCCCCCTCATTCCCCTCCTCTGCAGACCAGCTTGCTCCTATTGTGCCTCTGAATCCTGGAGACCTGACATTCTTAGGTACCTCACAGTAAGCCCCATACTGCCCGCCCTTCCCCCTCCCCTCCCTCGACCTAGCACCTCCCTGTATGTATTCCTCTAAGGTCCATGTAGTCTGTGGTCCTCCAGACCTCAGCTTCACTGTCCCCTTCCCTTCATCCCCCCCTTCCCCCTCCTCAACCCTCCTTTCCCTTTTCCCTTTCTCCCTCCCACCCTTCCTCCCCGCCTTCCTCCCCCTGGCCCTCCCCCCACCCCCCCATAGCCTTCTCTCCCTACCCCCAGTCAACTAGTTATCTTCCCTCTCCTGACTGGTCCCTCTCCACTGTCCCCTCAGGTGGGGAGGACGGGCAGAAGCGGCGGCGCAACCGGCCTGAAGCCTTCCCCACTGCCGAAGACATCTTTGCTAAGTTCCAGCACCTTTCACATTATGACCAGCACCAGGTCACGGCTCAGGTGAGGGCCTAAGCCCTGCCCCCTTCCCACATTCTGCTGGCCTGCCCTGTTTTCCTTTCCTCCTTCTCCCTCTCCCCACCCCACCACCAGGCACTAGGCTGATTCCCAGTCTCATCCCCTTCCGTCTTCCTTTTCTGGCTTCCCTGGTTCTCCCCACCTCTTTCCACTACTGTCTCACTCCTTCTGCCTTTATCAGGTCTCCCGGAATGTTCTGGAGCAGATCACGAGCTTTGCCCTTGGCATGTCATATCACTTGCCTCTGGTGCAGCATGTGCAGTTCATCTTTGACCTCATGGAATATTCGCTCAGCATCAGTGGCCTCATCGACTTTGCCATCCAGGTGGGGAAGTTAGGGGGATCAGGGGGGAGGAAGGCATTTGTACCATAGAGGGTCACCAGGGTGGGCGGCATAGGGGCTCAAGCCGGTGTCCTGGGCCACTTAGGAGGGGCAAGAAGGCCAGCATGATGGGAGCCAGAGAGTGAAGGGGAACAGGAGCTAAGCAGGCAGGACTAGAGGCTTGCATGCTCTGCATAGAGGCCCGAGAACTAGTTTATAAAGTGTTGGGGGCAGAGCGTCCTCCCACTGTAGAGTTCACAGAATCATATTCTAGAGACCGGTGAGATCGTCCATGTGGTTTGTGGCTTGTGTCGTTAATAGAATAAAGGATAGTGGCATATGGCAACAGGGCTCTCCCAGAATGAGGCACCTCAGGCCTGCCTTGGCCATTCCCTCACAGGCAGGGTGGGTATATATAACACATGGGCCTCTTCTCATTTCTCACCACCCCCCACCACTCTCTCTGCTAGCTACTAAACGAACTGAGCGTGGTTGAGGCCGAGTTGCTCCTCAAGTCCTCGGATCTGGTGGGCAGCTACACCACCAGCCTGTGTCTGTGCATCGTGGCTGTCCTGCGGCACTACCATGCCTGCCTCATCCTCAACCAGGACCAGATGGCACAGGTCTTTGAGGGGTAAGTGGGGCTGCAGGATGATCATGCACGTGACCCCAGTGAATGCTGATGGAAGTGACCCCCAAAAGACTTGGGGAGGCTACCTTGCCATTTGGGCAGACAGGGGAGAGTATCGCCAAGAGTTGTGAGTCTGTGGCCAGGGACCTTTGTGTCTTCACCTGTGCACACCACCCACTGCCCCATCTTGACTTCGCCCTCTTGTGACAGGCTGTGTGGCGTAGTGAAGCATGGGATGAACCGATCAGATGGCTCCTCTGCAGAACGCTGTATCCTTGCTTATCTCTATGATCTGTACACCTCCTGTAGCCATTTAAAGAGCAAATTTGGGGAGCTCTTCAGGTAAGAGAGGTGGGAGGTAAGGGTAGAGAACAGGATCTTGTCCCATCTCCTTCCCGTTACCACTCAACTTAGGAGCAGAGCACAGCTCAGGACCCCTCTGTCTCTGCGGGGCTGTCTGGGAGCTATAGCCATCACATGTTCTTGGTTCCAAAGAATAGGCCTGTCTCCTCCTCTTCCTTTTCAGCCTGGCCTCCGGCCCATCTCAACGGGACCCAAATTCCTTGTCCCTGCCTCCAGAGGCCCCTGTGCCTTAGTCTAACTGGGTCCCTTTCCTGCCCAGTCTGCTTTGGCCCATCTCCCCATCTCCTTTCTTGTCCCAAGGCCCCCAGCCCCTGACTTTTTTCCTTTTCTCCCTTCTCCTGACCACCCCTCTGCCCCACTGGCTCTCCTCCAACACTCCTATGTCCCTTCTGCCACCCCTGCAGCGACTTTTGCTCCAAGGTGAAAAACACTATCTACTGCAACGTGGAGCCCTCAGAATCCAACATGCGCTGGGCACCCGAGTTCATGATCGACACTCTGGAGAACCCTGCAGCTCACACCTTTACCTACACGGGGCTAGGCAAGAGTCTTAGTGAGAACCCCGCTAACCGCTACAGCTTTGTCTGCAATGCCCTTATGCACGTCTGTGTGGGGCACCATGATCCCGATAGGTATGGGGCGTCCTGAGTTGGGAACGGGCACCACGCTCCTGCCTGAGTTTGGGAGGGATGAGATGCCTGGGAGGTACTGCAACCACGGTTACTGCTGGGGTGGAGATGAGAAGTTAATGAGTCTGAGGTTTTATGGAACAAGGTTTTTCCTGAGGGCATTTATCCTTTTCCCCAGGGTGAATGACATCGCAATCCTGTGTGCAGAGCTGACTGGCTATTGCAAGTCACTGAGTGCCGAGTGGCTAGGAGTACTCAAGGCTTTATGCTGCTCCTCTAACAATGGCACTTGTGGTTTCAACGACCTCCTCTGCAATGTAGATGTGAGGCTTGCGCCAGGGTCCTGCCAGGGTGTGGGGTGGTTCCCGGGGCAGGGGGCCGGTCACAGTCATTGCAATAGTCAAGAGACAGAGTCCCACAGAGTGGAGGCCTACTGCTTTGAATTGGCCCCCTCTCTGCAGGCTGAGTCGAGATGTCTTGTCTGCTTTGTCCTCCAGGTCAGTGACCTGTCTTTTCATGACTCTCTGGCTACTTTTGTTGCCATCCTCATCGCTCGGCAATGTCTGCTCCTTGAGGATCTGATTCGCTGTGCTGCCATCCCTTCACTCCTTAATGCCGGTGAACCACCAGTCCGTAACCCTTAGAATTTCTGGATCCCAAGTTTGACTACACACTCCATGGCCACACCCTCACTGTTGAGTGTGGGGCTCCCCGCTATCACCAGAGGCCAGTTGTGTGATGGGCCTCGGGCCCAGAGCGGCCTCTTTCTAACGCTGTGTTGACTGCCCTGATCCTTCCCTGTTGTGACCCTCCTAAGGGACCCCCCCCCATCACACTGCAAGACAGCTGACTGCTCTGTCTCTCCTCCCCCATTATCTTGTTATTTCTCCTTTTGCCTGACTTCGCCTTCCCTTCTAGCCCCTTGCCACCCACAAACCCACGGACAGTCCACTTTTGCCCTGTCCAATTTGCTTTGTTTTCCTTTTTTTTTTTTTTTTTGCAGCCTGCAGTGAGCAGGACTCTGAGCCAGGGGCCCGGCTGACCTGCCGCATCCTCCTCCACCTTTTCAAGACGCCTCAACTCAATCCTTGCCAGTCAGATGGAAGTAAGTGACCCTGATCTGGGCCTAGCCAGCAGTAGAAAGTGTGGCTGCTCCCCCCCCCCCCCCGCCCCACCCACTGCCTGCACCCCACTGGATCTACTTTTGCTTCTCATGACTTGGGCTCCCTCTCCAGACAAGCCTACAGTAGGAATCCGTTCCTCCTGTGACCGCCACCTGCTGGCTGCCTCCCAGAACCGCATCGTGGATGGAGCTGTGTTTGCTGTTCTCAAGGCAGTATTTGTACTTGGTATGGGGGTAGGAAGGGAGTGGTGCCAGAAGTGTGTGTGGGGTGGAGTGCCAGCTAAACTACAAAGGAAAGTCTTTCTCCCTCCTGAAGGTGGTCTCTCTGACCTTTGGGGAGGAGAGGAGGGAGGGAAGTATATTTCTGTCCCATAGGGCAGGATTTGGGGGAGTTGCTGCTTCTGTGGGTCTGGGGTGGGTCTCTACACCGTGTTCAGATCTCACTCTGCCCTCCCTATCTCCCGCCCGTGAACCACAGGGGATGCGGAACTGAAGGGTTCAGGCTTCACTGTGACAGGAGGAACAGAAGAACTTCCAGAGGAGGAGGGAGGAGGTGGCAGTGGCGGTCGGAGGCAGGGTGGCCGCAACATCTCTGTGGAGACAGCCAGTCTGGATGTCTATGCCAAGTACGTGCTGCGCAGCATCTGCCAACAGGTCAGTCTCACCTTCCCCCCATGCATCCCAAATGCCTTTATATAATAATGTCCTGTTTCCAGCCCTGATCATGCCACCTTCCTACTATACATCACGTCTCTCATCAACCCCCAGCCCATCTCCCCCTTATTCCTTACCCCCACTCACTGTTTGCCCCAGTGCCCTGGTTATCTACTTCCTCAGGAATGGGTAGGAGAGCGTTGCCTTAAATCATTGTGTGAGGATAGCAATGACCTGCAAGACCCAGTGTTGAGTAGTGCCCAGGCCCAGCGCCTCATGCAGCTCATCTGCTACCCACATCGGTTGCTGGACAACGAGGACGGGGAAAACCCCCAGCGGCAGCGCATTAAGCGTATTCTGCAGGTAGGCCAAGGTGGTGAGGGTCTTAGAGGAAGCAGTGGGGCCCAGGCCCTGGGTGAAACAATGGGGACCCTGAGGGAAAAAGAGGGGGTTAGTCAAGTAGGAAGACTGAACAAGGATGTGGGCAAAAGGTGGTCAGAGCAACAGCCCCCATGTGGGTTTTGAAGTCAGGCCAGTGCAGTCCAGACCCTAGAGCCAACTGCTGGATGAGGGCATGGCTATCTGGGACTGTAGCTTATCAGTGAGAGGCGGCACAACATCTGCTAAGCCTTGTTTAAGGCCTTGCTTGTTTGGTGTTTGCTCACAGCTCAGTAACGAACAGCAGTAGTACTTCATAGCTCTTGATTACCAAGTGTCAGCTTCATGCCGAGTATTGTGCTCAGCACTCTATGTCCATCTTCTCATTTAATCTGTCCCAACCCCCAGAAAGTAGGTAGGAGTGGCCAAGTTTGACCAAGGAGGAAACCAAGGCTTGAAGAGTTTATTAAGTAATTAGCCCAAGGTCACACAGCTAGTTTAGAGTCAGGGTGCGAGCCCAGGTGGGCCTGTGCCCCTTCCACTTTGCCATGCTGCTTCAGGCATTCAGGTAACTGAAGGGTGGAGAAATAAAGCTGTTAAAAGAGCTACAGGAATGAGTCTCTTCAGCCCAGAGGAGATAATGTTAAAGAGAGATTAACTCACATTAGCCCTTGGGTCTGTAAAGGACTTTGAACAGCTGGTTTAAAACAGCCTGCAACTTTAACATCAAAGATTTAGGGTAAGTGCTAAGCAGAACTTACCCATGTGGAGGAATGTGAAGCTCTGGAATAGGAGACAGGGGAAAGATGGGAAATCTTTCCAGAACCGTTTTTAAAATAGGCTAGATTTTTCAACGATTTTGGATCATTTTGGTGTAGTCTTTCCTAAAGATGGGGACGTGGAAGTTCCTTTCAGACCTGTAGGCATATGTGTTTCAAGGTTGTGAGAGATCAGGAGGTGGCTTAGTCAGGGTGGGGGGTAAGTGGCTGGAAATGGAGAGGGGGGACAGGATGATGATGAGCTTAGGGGTGGCGTCTCCATCACAGAACTTGGACCAGTGGACCATGCGCCAGTCTTCCTTGGAGCTGCAGCTCATGATCAAGCAGACCCCTAACAATGTGAGTTGGCACCTGGCCCTCTCTGTCCCATGCTCACTTCCAGCTCCATGTGTCAGGGGTGTGGGCTACCATAGAAGAACCTGTGTCCTATGGAACTTCAGGTTCTTGAGCTGAGAAAGAGAGGGTGGGAAGATGGCAAACGCATGGGGCTGATGAGTAGGGGGAAATGGGTCAGGAATGTTGGGGCTCGGTGGTGTGGGGGAAGATTGGCGATGGTGGTGGTGGGAGGCAGTTTCTCTGGTCACAACTGTAAGGAGGCATGTGAGGAGAAGACAGTGGGGGAATTGGAGAAATAGGGAGGCTCTGGAGGGCAGGCTCTCAGCAGAGTTGTGTCTTTCCCTCTCATTACCTTCCAGATGCCTTTCTCCGCCCTCATCTCCCATCTTTCCTGCCGTCTGTTTTCCTTCCTATCACAGTTACCTATTGAGCACCTCTGTGCCTTTCATCCTCCCCAGGAGATGAACTCCCTCTTAGAGAACATCGCCAAGGCCACAATCGAGGTTTTCCAACAGTCAGCAGAGACAGGGTCATCTTCTGGAAGCACCACAAGCAACATGCCCAGCAGCAGCAAAACAAAGCCAGTGCTCAGGTTGGGTAGAAATGCATTCAGACCCCTCCCCTTATGACTTGTTCTCTCATAGTGTAAATGATTTCAGTCTCACAGAGATACTAGGCCTGTCCATTGGGCAGGGAGAGCATGGCTTGTTCTACCCTTGCCTGGCTCCTCTGGAACTCTGTCTACTCCCATCTGTCCTCCAGCTCTCTGGAGCGCTCTGGTGTGTGGCTGGTCGCTCCCCTCATCGCTAAGCTGCCCACCTCAGTCCAGGGGCATGTGTTAAAGGCAGCCGGAGAGGAGTTGGAGAAAGGCCAGCACCTGGGTTCCTCTTCCCGCAAAGAACGTGACCGACAAAAGCAGAAGAGGTAAAGCTGCTGTGGGGTGGAGGGGGGCAAGGATCAGGATTGAGGGTTAGAAAGGAGAGGAGGTGGGGCTGGGGAAAAAGAAAAGTTTAGATAAGTTGGGACAGAGGGGTGGGGATAAAAAAATCACAGAAAAGTGGAAAATTGGAGGGGAAGAGTGGGCACGGTTGGGCTAGAGGCTAGATCTTGAGAGAATAGGGCTGGGGCTTCTGGAATAATGAGGTTGGAAGCTACCTTTTATCCCATGGTCCTGTTCTTTCTCTTTTCCTTTTCCTTCCCTCTCTTCTCTAGCATGTCCCTGTTGAGCCAGCAGCCATTCTTATCTTTGGTGCTGACATGTCTGAAAGGGCAGGATGAGCAGCGTGAGGGCCTTCTCACCTCCCTCTATAGCCAGGTGCACCAGGTATGGGTCTCTGGGCTGCTGAGCCAGGCCAGAGGGCAGGGATGGGCACACCTGAGGCCACCGTGTACCCAGAACCTTCTGTACTTTCGGATCAACGCCTTGGGTGTTCGGGAATGGAAACGAGAAGATCCCTGAGCCGTGCGTTATGCTTGTTTCTGTCTCAGATTGTGAATAATTGGCGGGATGACCAGTACTTAGATGACTGCAAACCAAAGCAGCTAATGCACGAGGCTCTCAAGCTGCGGCTCAATCTGGTGAGAGGGCAGCTGGGGAGACGAAAGACAAGGGTGAGATAGAACTGCACTGCAGAGCCCCCCTCTTGCCTGTCAAGGGCAGGTGGGCGCAAAGATGGAGGGCCTAGTTGCTTCTGAGTCTTCAAAATATTAACCTGGAGCTCCTAAAGACACTGGACCTAAAAGTGGTTGAGGGCCTGGATCCTTGCAGAGACCTGGGCCCTAGGAGCCCTAGAAACCCATTGTGGAATGTTGAGTGGGATCCTGGACATCCCTTAGTCCAGCCCCCATCATTTCATAATTAAGGAAATGGAGGCCCTGAGGTGCCAAGAATTAAGTCATTGGCCCAAAATCATGTAGCAGATCACACGTACAACTGAAACATGCCCTGTGGTGTGCTAAGCCACAGCCAGGCCAGGTTATGGTCTAAGCTTTCCCTAAATGCTACACTTTACCCCTGAACCATCTGACTGACTTCTTGTGGCCCTGGCAGGTGGGGGGTATGTTTGACACGGTGCAGCGCAGTACCCAGCAGACTACGGAGTGGGCTGTGCTCCTCCTGGAGATCATCATCAGCGGCACTGTCGACATGCAGTCCAACAAGTAAAGCATCCCCACCCCCTTCAGTTTTGTGCCCAAGAGGAACTCCCTTCCCCCACACCGGGTGCACGACCCACTATAACTGGTGTGGCCCTCTCTGCTTGCATCCTACCCTGAGGCCTTTGTCTGTCTTAGCCTCTTTCCTCTATGGTTTTTTCCTGGGCCTCTCCTCACAGCGAGCTCTTCACCACGGTGCTGGACATGCTGAGCGTGCTCATCAACGGGACTCTGGCCGCGGACATGTCTAGCATCTCTCAAGGCAGCATGGAGGAGAACAAACGTGCCTACATGAACCTGGTCAAGAAGCTGCGGGTGAGCAGGGGAGGCAAGGCCGGGCGGCTCCATTCCCTTTCCCCTTGACCTTGGGTATGCCACCCAGCCTCAGGGACTTCGTTCTGGTCCAGATCTGGCCATCTCCCCTCCCTGTTTGCGTCTCCTTTCTGTTTGTTCTTTGTACTGGGAGGGTTTACTGAATGTCATCTTCATGCCTATTTCTCTGCTGTCCCCTGAGACTCCTCATCCCTCTTTATCTGTGTCCTTGAACTCTCGCCCCATCTTCCTATGCCCACAGAAAGAGCTGGGGGAGCGCCAGTCAGACAGTCTGGAAAAAGTTCGCCAGCTGCTGCCACTGCCCAAGCAGACCCGAGACGTCATCACGTGTGAGCCACAGGGCTCCCTCATTGATACCAAGGGCAACAAGATTGCCGGCTTCGATTCCATCTTCAAGAAGGAGGCACGTCGCCTTTTCTTCCCATCCCTGTTCCTACCCCAGCATTATCCCCCCACGCACAGCTCTTTCCCTGCCTTTGGGCAAGAGCTTTCCCTATGTCAACCTTGTAGCTACGGCAGGCTCAGCAGGCCAGGGAATCCATCAGGCTCTGCTGGTGAGCACCGTCTCTGGGATGTGGAGTTGATCACTAATTTTTTTTTAGGTTTCTCTCCCCATCTTGGAAGCTTCATCCTCTTTCCTGGGTCTGTCCCTCCAGCTCTCCCTACCTTCCCCATCCACACCCACCTTTGAACTTACCACCCGTTTCTCGGCCCCCTGTCCTCCTCCATCCAGCCTATACCCCACCCATCTGTCTGGCTGCCTGCTGGATCTGTTATCCCTTCATTCCTCTGCCCCAACCCAGCCATCTCTGCACAAATTTCTCTGTCCCTTCTGTCTGTCAGTTGTGATATTTTTTGAGTAACCAGAATCTTTGTGGAAAGCAGAGAGGGGGAAGGAAAAGAAGATGCAGGGTCTAACATCCAAAGTCTGACCCGGTCATACATACAGTGTCTTCATGTCTTTTCCTGGCCCGCCTATCTATCTGTCTGGGTGGCTCTCTGTGTATCTCTCTCTGGTTCTCATTTGTCCTTTCTTGGTGTCTCTCCACTCACCTCTTTGTCTCTCC
Source organism: Canis lupus baileyi (assembly GCF_048164855.1). Classification (NCBI taxonomy): domain Eukaryota; kingdom Metazoa; phylum Chordata; class Mammalia; order Carnivora; family Canidae; genus Canis; species Canis lupus. The sequence continues at coordinate 69,078,650 of NC_132876.1, read as the reverse complement.
CTCCCCGTTCCCATCTCTGTCTTCCTCTGAACCTCAGTGCCTGTGTCCATCTCTGCTCCGCTGGCCCTTCGCCCTCTCCCCCTCTTAACTCTCTGTCTGCTCTGTGTGTGCATGTGTGTATGTGTTGCTATATATCCATGTTCGTGTCCATCTGCTTCCTCTCACTGTCTCCCCTGACCCTACCCACACCCTTGTCATCTCCTCTTATTGCCTGCAGATACTTCCACCTCTCCTGCAGACCCTCAAGGTCTGTCTCCCACTTTCCAAATCTTAGCAGCTCACTGTTTCTCATTTTCTGGAGCAGGGTCTACAGGTTTCCACCAAACAAAAGATCTCTCCCTGGGATCTTTTTGAGGGCTTGAAGCCATCAGCACCACTCTCTTGGGGATGGTTTGGAACGGTTCGAGTCGACCGGCGAGTGGCCCGAGGAGAGGAACAGCAGCGGTTGCTGCTCTACCACACACACCTGAGGCCCCGGCCCCGTGCCTATTACCTGGAGCCACTTCCACTGCCACCAGAAGATGAGGAGCCCCCTGCTCCCACCCTGCTAGAGCCTGAGAAAAAGGCTCCAGAGCCCCCCAAAACTGACAAACCTGGGGCTGCCCCACCCAGTACAGAGGAACGCAAGAAGAAGTCCACCAAGGGCAAGAAACGCAGCCAGCCAGCCCCCAAGACAGAGGTTAGTGCTGCCCCGCCTGGCCCCCCACTTATGCTTCTTCTACAGAAAAGCCTTCTCCCTCTCTCTCCATGATTCTGTGCCGTTTCTGGTTCCTGGGGGCAATGGGGAAGAGGTGCCATTAGCATTACAAAAGTGAGCCATGTAGGTCTAGCTCATCTTCACTCCTGGTACCGCACCTCACCCCACCCCACTGAGCTATGGCCCACTCACCTTCCTCCTCTGCTGTTCACACAGGATTATGGAATGGGCCCAGGGAGGAGTGGCCCCTATGGCGTGACGGTGCCTCCGGACCTCCTACACCATGCTAACCCCAGTTCCATATCCCATCTCAGCTACAGGCAGGGCTCCATAGGCCTGTACACCCAGAATCAGCCACTACCTGCAGGTAAGTGCCAGCCCCTAGGAAGGAGAGTTATCTGAACATTCCCCGCACCAGGGGGACAAGGACACATCCCTGAGGATCTGTGGGTGACCAGGACACTGAGCAGGGACTGAGGGGACAAGGAGCCTGGAGAGATCAGCCCATTCCTCTTTCTAGGTGGCCCTCGCGTGGACCCATACCGCCCTGTGCGGTTGCCAATGCAGAAGCTGCCGACCCGACCACCTTACACTGGAGTGCTGCCCACAACCATGACTGGAGTCATGGGGATAGAACCCTCCTACAAGACCTCTGTATACCGACAGCAGCAGCCCACCGTGCCCCAAGGACAGCGCCTTCGCCAACAGCTCCAGGCAAAGATAGTGAGAGGGGCAGTAGGGAGGGTCGTTAGGGAGAGGGGCTCTGGAGGGTCACAGGACTGAGGAGACACTTGGGATCTTCACAAGGCCTTGCAGAGCAGGAGATACAAGAAACAAGATGGCTAAAAGCATTTCCCGAGTTTGAGTTTGTCTCTTTTTTCCCTTTAGCAGAGTCAGGGGATGTTGGGACAGTCAACTGTCCATCAGATGACTCCCAGCTCTTCCTACGGTTTGCAGACCTCCCAGGTGAGGGCATAAGAGGATGTCAGTGGGGAAGGTGGGGGGCTTGAGGCTAGCTGCTCTGCACAGTCTTGGCCTTGACCCCCCTCTCTCTCCTCCTCTTCTCCAGGGCTATACTCCTTATGTTTCTCATGTGGGATTGCAGCAACACACAGGCCCTGCAGGTACCATGGTGCCCCCCAGCTACTCCAGCCAGCCTTATCAGAGCACCCACCCTTCTACCAATCCTACTCTTGTAGATCCTACTCGCCACCTGCAACAGCGGCCCAGTGGCTATGTGCACCAGCAGGCCCCAACCTACGGACATGGGTTGACCTCCACCCAAAGGTACCCGAGGCATCTGGGGGGCTATGAAGACACACTGGGCTGGGAAGGCACATCTGGCTGGGGAGAACTTGTGCCAGGAAGTGATGGAACTAGTCAGAACTCTTGCAGATATGAAGAACACTTATCTGGCCACAAAATGCCAGAGCTGGAAGGGAACCTGGCGACCAGTAGTCTTCTGTCCGCTTGCCTGATATTTCTTCGAGGCCCAGAGAGAGAAATATCCTTCCTACAGCTATGATAAGGAGAGATAAGGGATTCTTAGATGTGGTGTGTGGTAAGGACTCATCCAGCCGGTAGTAGAGTGGTTCCACACTGGAACAGATGAGCCAGCAAGCCCTCCCACCATGCTGAATGCCAGTCAGGCCTTTTAGTTAAGATGTGGGAGTCACATCTTGGGGCTCTGCAGCTTAGGTTTTAGAATACCAGGGAGTGGACCAGAGGAAAGCCCTTTACTTTGAAATATCAGTTGGCCGTCCACCATGTGGCCCACACTATGCCAGGATGGGGTAGGGTGAGAAGAGATCTTTAGAAAATACAAGGTCCCTTACCACAGAGAACCTTTCATCTGGTTGGGCTGGTGAGACTTAACAGAAGAACATCTAAAGACTATGGTGAGGAGAGGTATGATCAGGTGTGTGGCTGTACACCATGAAGTAAATGGGAATTCAGAAAAAGGTATGGGATGTCTTCATGGGCCTGAGTCATTGAAGAGTTTCATAAAGGAGGTGCGATTGGAGTTGGCCTTCGAAGGATAGCTGTAATTTGGATTTGCGGAGTGAAGGATGAGAAAGGGGAGTCTGGGTAGACGACACAACATGAACAAAGATGTAGGGGCCAGAGTGAGGGGGGTGACTGGGAGGGGATGGGAAGAAGAGTGTGGATAGAGTGTAAAATTGTTGCTGGGGCAGTAGCAGGAGCTAGGCCAGGGAGGGGCAGGGCAAGTGAGACAGTCCCTGAAAGAGTTCTTTTGATTGGGAGAGCCATATAGTGAGTTGATGTGTTGACAGATGAATATGGGATGCAGGGATAGGATGCATGGGGAAGGAGACGGAAGAATGAAGATAGAGAGCCTGGCCAGCCAGCCAGAAGGTAGCCTGTTGCTGTGCTATACGTGGGAGGGCGAAAGAGCAGTAGAAGTCAGTAGTTTTTCAGATTCTGAAATGTCATTGGGTACCACCACTACCACCAATAGCAGAAAGCACCTCAGTGGGTGCCTCTCCTATCCTAAGACCAGTTTTTGTTCTCGTAAGAGCAAAACAGCAAAAGCAGGATTGGAAGATGCCTCACTGTGAAGGATATGAACCACTAAATCGGGGTGATGTCTTTGCCCCTTACTCCCCAACCTAGAAGTGTGTCAGAACCCAGAAGGGCCCTTCTGGTTAGTGCTGGGAGGGATGAGTAGAACGACTTATTTAGGTTTTCTTCAGGTCAGGGACCTGAGACATCTACTCCTCCCCTACCCCTCAACCCCCTCATCCCTCTATCCCCTCACCCCCCCAGCCATGCCTTGAGCTTCGGACCACTGGTCTTCGCAGGTTTTCACACCAGACCCTGCAGCAGGCACCCATGATAGGTACCATGACTCCTCTGGGTGCGCAGGGCGTCCAGGCCGGCGTGCGATCGGCGTCCATCCTGCCTGAGCAGCAGCAGCAGCAGCAACAGCAGCAACAGCAGCAGCAGCAGCAGCAACAGCAGCAACAGCAGCAGCAGCAGCAGCAGCAGCAGCAGCAGCAACAACAGCAGTATCACATCCGACAGCAGCAACAGCAGCAGATTTTGCGGGTGAGGCCCCAGGCCTTCAAGTGGGACCTGGGCACCCCCGGAGGGGGAGAGGCAGGTGCTCTTCCAGGGTTTGACATGATGGTGAACCGAGTGAAGCCGGCACCCACTCCCTGGAGCACCCCAAGCACGCAGTAGGGGCCTGAGAAGTTCCTACCCTCCCCCCTGTGTCCCCCCCCACCCCCGCCACTGGCTTCTGGGGTGGTCAGTGGGATCTCCCTGGGAGTCTTGCGCTATTAAGGGGGACAGTGGACCAGTTCCCCTCCCCAGAGCCACCACCATGTCTGAGGCTCACTGCCCTTGTTTGTAGCAGCAGCAGCAGCAGCAACAGCAGCAGCAGCAGCAGCAGCAACAACAACAGCAGGCACACCAGCAGCAGCAGCAGGCAGCTCCTCCCCAGCCCCAGCCCCAGTCCCAGCCCCAGGTAGCTGCTGGGCCATAGCCCCTGGCTCAGGGACAGTTGCCCAGGTTGGGCACAGCATTTTGGGGGCAGTGGGGGGGTGAGTAGAGGTGGGAGGCAAGGTGGGGCACTCCAAAAAGGGAGTCAGGAGATGAGGATGAAAAAGGAAGCGGAAAGTTCGAGATCAGTCTTCCACTTCCGGTTTCCACCTCAGTTCCAGCGCCAGGGGCTTCAGCAGACACAGCAACAGCAACAGACAGCAGCTTTGGTCCGGCAGCTCCAACAACAGCTTTCTAGTAAGCCTGCTTTCCTCTCTAGGGAGAGCCCCAGGGACTACATGGTGGTGGGGGGGCGGGGAGGGCAGGTGACCGCTTCAGGCCCAGGTTGGGGTGGGGTGATGGGTGTGAAGCATGGCATCCTGTCCCTTACTTTGGTACTCAAATAGCCTTTCTCCTACATACCTATATCCTTGCCTGGTCTCCCAGCCCTGATGACCTCTGGTTTTCCACAGATACCCAGCCACAGCCCAGTACCAACATATTTGGACGCTACTGAGCCATCTGGAAGAACTGCCTGGATGTAGCCCCACCCCTTCCTATTAATTCCCAGTCCCCTTCTTGGGCTAGCACCAGTAGTGGTTGGGGCTCTTCCCTCAGGCTCCATTTTTAATAAGTTTTTAGTATTTTTGTTAATGTGAGGCATTGAGCTGTTGGGTTTTGTATATTATTTATATAGAGACCCCAGAGCTGTTGCACCCAATACACAGAGCTTCTTTGCAAAGGGAGTGTGTGAGTTCTGCATGGTGGGGAAGGGCAGGCTCTGAGGAGAGTGCTGGGGGCTGGACCAACCAGTCAGAGCCTTTGTTCTGTTCTGTTCCAATCAGCTCTCCTGTTTACCTTCCATCCCACCAATTTCTAGATTCCAATTGGATTGCTACTCTCTTCTCCCTTCTTCAACCTGACAACATATTATATACGTTGGGGCCCTTAGTTTCTTAAGAAGGGCAGCTTACCTTCTCAGCTAGATGTTGGGGGTTCTTTGTAGCTTCTCTCCATGAGGGATAGACCACTAGGGTGGGGGAGGGGCTGATAGGCCAGAGGGGAAAAAATCAGTGGAACCTGATTTTTCTGCCCCCCACTCCCTGTGCTGCTGGGTTTTGAACAAGCTTCCAGGGTGGAGGGTGTGACTGGCACTGCCTACCCTTTTGGCCAACTCCTGCGCTCCCTGTCATATACCAAGCAGCATCCTAGAGAACTTCTCCCAAGAGTCACATTTCTGGGATGAACTGGGATGAAAAATTGCCCTCCATTGGCATGTGTCACCATTGAATTGGTGGTGGAAGGAAGGTATGGTTCTGAGAGGAAGAGAGACCCAGGAAAAGGAAGGACCCTTTTCTCTCTTTGCTCTGTTGCTGGAAACTGTTTTCACCTGACCCACCTTGGCAGTTACCCAGGATGACTGTTGATCCCTCCCATTTTACAGTAGAGAAAACTCAAAACTGTTGCTCCAGAGTCACATTTGGAACTGTGGCGGGGTCATTTGCAGCCCCTTTGCCTTCAGGTTTGAGGCAGTACATAAAGGCTATTCAGGAGAGTCAACTGGTGTACTACAAAGGAGTCTTCTGGTATGTCCAGCTGGGGCTTGAAGAGGACCAACCTCAGCCTTGTTGGTGGGTGGTACCGGATGATTTGACAACTTCAGGGTAACATCCAAGCCATAGTCACACTGGGTCACTGGCAAGTGTCACATGTGCTGGTAAAACCGAGGATCAGCCATCAATACCCAAACACCAGAAAATAAAAAATAAAAATAAATAAAATCCCCCTTTGAGGTCCAGAACGCCCTTGCTCATATGGGACTTACCAAGTTTCAGAGTTGTGTTCACAAGGAACAGATCTCCCCGGACAGGGTCAAGGCAGATGTGACCAAAGCTTGCTTCTGATCTGTTCTATCCAGACAAAAACATTCTGATGAGCTACAGGGTTAGGGGCTCAGCTGAGATAAGGGACACTCAGGGGGACTTACAGTGGTGGTGGTGGGGGCTAAATGAATGGGACAGGTGCACCATATACAGAAACATGAGACATAAAGCTGGATCTGGAGGGGAGAGCCTGAAATGGTGGGACAACTGGCGTGCTGTCTGACATGCCCCAACAGAAGCAGCAGAAAGGAACAACCGTTGACTTTTGGGAGAGTGACAGGACGAGAGCAAAGTACCCCTACCCCTCCACTGGTTGCTGCTTGCCTTGTGCGGGTGCTGAGGAGGGGAGAAGCAAGGGATGCTGAGCAAGGTGGAGGCTTGTCTTCTGTAGAGTATGACTGCGGGCTCTTGCAGACAGCAGTGCCTCAGTTTCTCCCTTTGTTTCAAGGTTTTGAGCTTTGCAGGTAAAGTTTGAGTTAAGCTGCCCTGGAAGATCGCCTGTCTTCATTTGAGCAGGGTGTGTGTGAAAGGGAGAGAGGGGGTGAGCCGAGTGTGCTTGAGCATGGGAGGAATTGGGCCATGCCCCAGGACTTGAGCCATCTCTGGCACAAAAGGAGTTAATGGCAGGGACCGCGCCCCCCCGTGTCCGGGCACGCGCAGCGCGCCCCCTCGGTGCGCGGGCACAGCAGCCAGGCTGCCGGAGAGCAGATCTCGGGGATTCAGGTGCGGAGCCCTTGGCCTGGAGGCGATATGGGTGGTCCGCGGCCCGGTTCAGTCGCTCGCAACAGCCCGGGGAACAGGTGAGGCCGCCTGCCCCGGTCTCTCATCCTCCAGCTGCTCATACCTTGCTCCGATCCTATCCCCTCCCAATCCCGGGCTCCTCCACTCCCCAGCCAATGCTCCCCATCCTTCTCAACCCCCATGTTCTCCATCGGCACCCCTGACCCTCCAATCCTCCTCCGCTTTGCTTCTCTCCTCCGCCTCCTCCCTGAATCCCGCATCCCTACCATCGTCCCACCCGTGGTCCCTCTATTTCCACAGCCTGGCCGCATGCTCATCAAAATACCCCTACTAAGTGCCCCCAGCCCTATTCCTGTATTGCACATTGCCAGTCCCCCCTCCCCCGCAGTGCAGCCCCATCCTTTTTCCATCATAGCATCTCACAGCCAGGCTCCCTCCCCCACTCTCTGCAGCCCCCTCCCCCCAGGCCTTTATCCTATCCTCCCCCATTCCAATGCAGCTTTGTCCCCCAATACCATTCCGAACCCGTGTAGCCCCCAATACTGCAGTTCTCCATACCAGCCCATTCCTGCACAATTCCCCTTGCCCAATACTGCTCCAGCCCCCAAAGTACCCCAGATGCCACTCTAATCCCCAGCATTGCCGCCTCCCCTTGTCTTCTCCCAAATTGCAAGTTGGACCAGGATGGAGATCTCGGCCTTGGGGACTCACAGTGGGTCCTAGGGTACAGAGGGCGTTTGGGGGTCGGTGGATTTGTCTAGGTGTTCACGGGGGAGGGGCTGCAGGGAATTGACTCAGAGGGGACCAGTATTTGGCACTGAAGGGTTACTGGAGAGGGAGGCATCCCGAAGGGGTTAATGGAATTTGTGGGGAGGGGCAGCACCGAGGGGGTTAATGGTATGGGGGGGGTGCTGGCGGGGAAGCCGTGTGAATGAGCGGTCTGTGCCCCAGAGTTGCCATGGAGACGGTGAATGGGGGGATTGTGTGAACTCAGCTGCGGACTATCCCCCCCCATACACACACACACACACACACACACACACACACACACACGCTCCCTTCTGCCCCACCTCCCTACTCCTACCCCTTCCTTCCCTTTCCCCTCCTCCCACCCCCCCACCCAGGTGCATTCTGGGCAATGTCTGGGATCTAACCCCCGCCCCCCTACTTTGCTCCCCATTTCCTCTGAGCCCCCATCCCTTTAGTGGTTTTGCCCGCCTTCCCTCCTCCTCCTCCTTCCCTCCCTCCTTTTCTTTCTCCTTCTCTCTCTCTAGCTCTCTTCCTCTCCCTCTACCTCTCTTGCCCTCCCTCTCCCTCCCTCCCTCCCTCTCTCTTCCTCTCTCTGTTTCTCCCTTTCTTGCTCTCTCTCTTACACACACACATTCTCATTCCCCTCTCGTTGTGGCCTAAGGCCGGGCGTTCCCAATCTCCCTCCCCCACCCCTTCAGCCAGTTCTTAAAGGAGCAGGCCGGCAATCTTGGAAGGCGGGAGAAATAGGGAAAACTAAATTGTATCTGTGTGCGTCTGTGTGTGTGTGTGTGTGTGCGCGCGTGCACGCACGCAGTCTTGCACGCGTGTATGTCTCCATGCAGCAGTGTCTGTGTGCACCCATATGTATGTGCTGGCTGTATAACTGTATGTTAGAAAGCCCGTGTGTCTTGAGTGGCTATTTCTGTCTCTGTCTCCACCTATGTGTCACCATTATGCTGTAGTGTCTCTGGATATTTACCTATGTAGTATGTGTGTGATTATATTTCAGTGAGTCCCTGTGTGTGTCTCTGAATGTATTTCTCTGTGATTCTCTGGCTCTGTGAGGCTCTCTGTCTCAGGATATGCGACGATATGAGGGATCACTGTGGGTTTGGAATATATGTCTGTGGGAGTGAATCACAGTGTCTGTGATCCTGGCTTGGTCTCTCGCACTCCCTTTTGAGTCTTTATGACTTTATTTCCATAGGTCTCTGGGTGTGTGTCCCCCACACCCCGTTGTTTATTTTACACTGGCTGAGTATTAACAATGCCTAGGGTGCTAGGCGGAAGGAGGACTGAAGGAGGACTACGGTCTCTGCCTCAGTTCTGGCACTCGGTGTGAATTAGAGATATCCCACAGAAAGGACCAAGGCTTAAGAATTTGGGAGCAGGGCTGAGGAGCAATGTACAGGGGCACAGGAGGGTCTAGGGACTCTGGTGAGTGGCCATCCTGCTACCCCTCCACCCCACTGCCTGCCCTGGTTGCTGGTGAGGGGGTCTCTATGTGGGATGCTATGCCTATCTGCCAGTTTTTCCTATTTCTGACTTAGAACCCCTGAACGAGGTTAACAATCCTACCCTTTTCTGGTGTGGGAGGTCCCCGTGTGGAGTAACTGGGGCCAGGGGTCTAGAGAGTTTGCTCCGGAACCTGAGCCCCCCTTCCAGTGTTCCCCGCCTCCTGCTTCCACAGGCTACTCTGGGTCTGGCTGACCCCAATGAGCTCCACTGGCTGAGGAGTTGGAGCTGGGGACTGGAAACTTGCAGTGGCAGCAACTGTCACTGTGTCAATCCCCTAGGATCTTCTGGGCCGTAGCAAGGCACACAGACTGCTTTTGATGGGCAATAGAGATCATCTGTGGGCCCCTGGAACGCCAGGCCGGGCATGGGAAAACTCTCCTCACTGTGGGAGGACAGCCCAAGCCCAGCGGAGGGGGGGGACAAGGAAGCAACTCCCCTTAGCCCTCCTCCCAGACCATGTCAGGTGACGCATGCTTCCCTCTCTCCACAGGCCTGTCTGGCCCTGAGGGAGTCCCTTTCTGAAGCTGTGGTGCTTGGACAACCTCTCTGCATTGCTGGGGCACCTGTAGGTGTCCCCCGAGAGCTCAGTCTTGAGGTTCAAGTCAGTGTGGCCATGAAGGGGCTGCCTGTTGGGCTGATGCTGTGACCCCGGAGTCTGCCTTTCCTGCCGGTCCCCCTGCCCGGAACATGTGGCTGCGGCTTGGCCTGCCCTCGCTGTTCCTGAGCCCCGAATCCACGGTTGGCCGGAGCCTGTACCTCACCCTGTGGTTCCTCAGCTTGGTGCTGAGGGCCAGTACCCAGGCCCCAGCGCCCACAGTCAACACCCACTTTGGGAAGCTGAGGGGTGCCCGGGTACCCTTGCCCAGTGAGATCCTGGGGCCTGTGGATCAGTACCTGGGGGTGCCCTACGCAGCTCCCCCCATCGGCGAGAAACGTTTCCTGCCCCCTGAGCCACCCCCCTCCTGGTCGGGCATCCGGAACGCCACACACTTTCCCCCAGTGTGCCCCCAGAACATCCACACGGCTGTGCCCGAAGTCATGCTGCCTGTCTGGTTCACTGCCAACTTGGATATTGTCGCTACTTACATCCAGGAGCCCAATGAAGACTGCCTCTACCTGAATGTCTATGTGCCCACAGAGGATGGTGAGTGCTGCGGCCAGGCACTGTGCCTTCCCTGCTTCCCGCCCGCCCTGTTGTGTTTGTGGCTCGCATGTGGTTGTGTGTGTCCTGCAGCATGCGTCTGTCCGTTGTCTATGAAGATGCTTCTAACCATCACTCAGCTTGGCCTCCCCATTCTTCCCTCCCCCAGCATTGTCTGAGCTCCCGTGTGTGAGTGACACTGTTACCAGGAGGAGCCTGGCCAGGCCTGAGAGCTTTGATGGATCTAGGGCCTGAGTGCTGGATGGGGGTTCCCTGGGGGAGTATGGGTCACTGCTGGCAGCTGCCCAGGATGCTGGCTCCACCAGGCCCCCCTGTTGCCATTCCACCTGCTTTGAAAGGTGGTAGGTCCCTGTGGCCAAGGGAGCCGGGTGTGGGGGGGGGCGAGGGGGGGGTCGGCCTGGTGGGCATCACTTAGATACCTCCTCTTTGGCTAGCTGATGCCTCCTCCCGCGGGGGTCACACTCAGGTAAGTGACAGAAACAAGGAGATGGTGGGACAGGCTCTCTGCCATGTGCCGCCTGCAGAGCAGCTCTTGGGGCCTGGGGGGATGGGGGTGCATGCCCCTGAGCAGAGGCCTCCTGTTATTTTTTAGTTTTTTATTCATTTTACAGTAAAGCGGATTTCCAAGGAATGCGCCCGAAAGCCCAACAAGAAAATTTGTAGGAAAGGAGGTAGGTAGCGAGCCGGCGGGGAGGGAGAGAGAGAGAGAGGGAGGGCTGCCTGCCCACCTGCCCTTGCCCCTGAGGACCCAGCCTTCCTTCAAGTAGCCCAGGCTCAGGGGGCGGTCGGTGAGCAGGCCTGAGCTCCACCATAGCCAAGGGCCTTGGCTGCTTTGCAGGGAGGATTTGGTGGCCTAAGGCAGGTTCAGAGCAGAAGCCGCAACCCCGTTTCTTCCAAATTCCACACTAACGCATGTGCACAGAGCCAGTGGTTTTCTCTGAGCCACCTCAGTGGAGGGGGTGGAGGTGGGGGACTCTAGACAGCCAAGTTGGAGCCAAAGGCCTCTGCCCTTTTCCCAACAGGGAGCCACTGCTTCATCCCTATGTACTCTTTCCTGAGTGCAAAGTCTAGACTCAACTTTCCAGCCTTGAAGTTTAGACCAAAGTCACCCTTGACTCCACCTCTGGCCACAGCATAGCTGAGTGCCCCAGGCTAGTCTGGTGGCTAGACCTTGGGGGTCTCTGGGAACTATGGACTCTAAAGGAGGCACGAGATCCTGTATTTTACATTTACCCTCTTGCTGGGAGGTGTCTGTTCTCCTTGCAGAAATAATTCTTCCTGTTCAAATACCACATCATGTTTTCTGCAAAGCACTTTTCATACTTAGCTGTAAAATCCTCCCCATGTCTCTGGAAGCTTGTAAAGCAGGAATCAGTTTCCCAATTTTACGGATGAGGAAACAGGCCCAGGGGAGTGACTTGCTGCTGCTCAAGGCCCTGTGTTGGTCGGTGGCAGAACTGGGGCCAAAACCCGGGTCTCTTGACCCTCAGGGCGGTGTTCTTTCCACTGTAGCACGCAAGGCTCCCATCTGGTCATTCCCACCTCCCCAACTCTGCAAACAATGGTGAAATGTGGATGGGCTGGGCCAAATTGGAAATAGTACCAGCTTAAGGAATAGGTGAAAAGTCACAGCCTGATCCCTACAACCTTTTGGCAAGATTGGGGTTTGTTTTCCTTTGTAATCGTAGGGCAGGCTTTCCCTGAGTTGGGGTTGTCAGGATTTCCTGCCCGCATGGATGCTCCCTGCTGAGCAGGAATCTCTAGGGGACACATTCCCAAAATCCACATGGAGTGTGTGTGTGTGTGTGTGTGTGTGTGTGTGTGTGTGCGCGCGCGCGCGTGCGCGCGCTGAGTGTTGTTGATGCACCCGGAAGCACCCAGGGGGGCCTGCAGCTCTAGGGACAGTGTGAGGTCCCACACTCAGCCTAGGACCTCACATGCTGTAGGCGATCAGCAAACACTTGTCCCACAAGAGTGGCATTGCAGAAAGAGTATGGGTCTGGGAACCCCAAAGCCTGACAGTCCCACCTCTCTTCCGCTCACAGTGAGACAGACTTTAGGCAAGCCCCCCCGAGACACACACACACACACACACACACACACACACACACAAAAGGACTTCCACTTTGGCCTCTGAAGATGGTAGGGGGACCATTCCAGCCTTGACATTCCATTAGCCTGTGAATGAATTCAGGAAGAAAGTCTCTTAAGCCTGCTCCTGTGGGTTACTTGCTTGAAGGGTGTGGGGGTGTGCTGCTGGGAGAGAGGATGACTAGACAGTAACTATTCCTAGGAGGAATCATCTCCCCAGGGTGCCAGTGAGAGCCCAGGGGAGTCCAGTCCTCAGAGTTTGGCTAGAGAGCTGACTGGAAGCTCCCCTCAACTGCAAACATTTGCCTATCAGGATCAGTGACTGTGGGCAAGGCCATGTGCTAGGCACTGTGTGCTAGGCAGGGCTGTTGGAGGGGTATGAGGTAAAGGCACAATTCAGGAATAATGGATAAAGTCTTCATCGCTACTCTGACGAAGCTCCTGTCCTAGGATTGAAACTAAGCTGGTTCAGCTGAGCCCCACAGGCCAAGTTGGGAAGTGAGTTCCAGACAGCTTGCAGGGAGGGTATTTGGTAATTTCGAGGCATGGCTCAAATTAGTTCCCTATCCAGGGCCGGTTGGCCATTCAGAATGGAATTTCTGACCCCACTTCTGGGGCGAGAGATATCCTATCTGCAGCGGTTGTTAGGATTGTGGTGTGCATAGGGTAGGCCTGGTCCAGATGGACCCTGCAGCAGCACAGTGTGGGGACCAGGGATGGTGGTTGCGCTGGAAGGAGCAAAGGCATCTGCGCAGAAGAGGTCACAGATGAGGCCGGGACAACGCAGCAACCCAGGGATGCTCCTGGCGGGGCAGCAGGGGAACAGAGGGTGTGTGTGCAATAGGGACCCACTTTCTAAGTCAGTGCCCTTGGGAAGTGAGGGATTTCCGGGGGAGGATCTGCCCCCTCTCCCCACTTCCACTCCATCAAGTTGGAGGGAATGCATGTTTTGGATGAGTACTTGCCTTCCGCCGGGCGGGGGGGGGGCTGTCCATTGTGCCAGCCATGATGCCACAGGCCCCACGGCATTTCCAAGGGCAGTACTGGCAGGTGTTAAGACGGTAGGTGCCACTGGCGGTTCGGGAAGCTAGAGGCCATTCCTGCACCTCGGGCCCAGCTCTTGGCCTACTTGAAAAGCCATTTTGTAATATGAGGGAGGCTCCTGTTTTGATTAATAGCTGTAAGGGAATTTAGTCACCAGTGACCAGACCAGCTGGGAAAGGGGGCTATTTGCTGCCTCCAGGCTGAGAGTATCTGGTGTCACAGAGCAGAGGGTAAGCCCTGGGGTACTGGTGGAATGACCTCTGTCTCCCCACTCTGCCCAGCGTCCAGGCAGCAAGTCCTCTTTCTCCACAGCCATACCCAAGATGCACCTATCATCTCCTTAGAACAGGAAAGAGAATTGGTGCCAGCTTACCCACAGGTCCTCAATGTCTCTCTTCTCTCCTCTGGGTCCCTTCTTTTCTCTCCTTCCCCCCCTTCCTCTCTCCCTCCACCCCACGCTCCACCTTTTTTCTCGCTGATTCTTTCCTTCCCTTTCCCCCATCCTAGAAAGGTGGTATGGTGCAGTGGAAAGACCATGGGCTTTGCAGTTGAGCAGACCTGGGTTTGAATCTTACCTCTAGTGCTTCCTGGCTGTGTGATCTTGGGCAAGTCACTTTACCTCTCTGAACCTCAGTTTCCCCATCGGTGAAACAGGAATAGAGACAGTACTTACCTCATTGGGGTGTAAGGATCAAACAATATGGCAGCAGTAGAGTGTCTGGCACATGGTAAATATTCGGTATATGGTAGGAGCTGTTATTATTATTTCTCTGTCTACCCCCCTCTCTCTGTCTCTGTCTCTCTCTCTCCATCTCTCTCACGTCCCTCTTTCCTCCTCCCCTTCCTCTTTTCCCTCCCTCCCTCTCTATCTCTCTCTAGATCTCCGGGCAGTGCTTGCTGCTCTTAGGCCTGGTTCCTGGGAGCAAGAACCCCATTTGCCATTAGCCAGAGCAGGGGGCCCCAACGAGGAAGACCAGAGGCAAAGCTTTATCTCTTATTTTCTCCTCTGGGAATCAGGGTCAGCTGAGGCCCCACATTAGCCTTCCTACTGGGCCCAGGTAGCTCAGGGCTGGGGGCCCCAATCCCCGTCTCTGCCCTAATAGCTCACTTCCATATCCAACATTCTGGCAGTGCCACCTGTCACCCTCGGTGGCTGCCCCTGCTCTCCAGCTCAGCCTACCAGTGTCCACATTTGCAGCCCCCTTCCACCTGGGAGCAATCCTGTCCTTGCGTGGGCCTCTGGCTCTGCCCTGGCCCGTATGCTGCTCCCTCCGGGAAGGTAGCTGATTGAGACGGGCTGTTGGGGACAGGGAGGCAGGGCAGGGAGGTGCAGGGAAGCCAGCACAGCAGGGGCCTGCAACACCATCATCCTGATGAAGGTCTGGGCCTCAGCCCACCCATTCCCTTGGTTCTTGCCATCCCTCCTGCCTGTCCTGGGCCCAAGCCCAGAGCTGGCTTGCTGGGCCACACTGCAGTCATGCTGTTTTTGAATTCTCTCTCTGTTTTGTTCTCTGTTCTGTGCTGTTGTGTCTCCCCGTGTCTGGTCCCCAGGATCCGGCGCTAAGAAACAGGGCGAGGACTTAGCGGATAATGACGGGGATGAAGATGAAGGTATTTGGGGGCTGCAGGGCGCGGCGGCTGGTGCATGGCACAGAGCCCCTCCCCCTCTCGATGGGGAGAAGCCCCGTCTGTCTGTCTGTCCGTCCGTTGGTGTGTTTCTGTTCCTATACGAGGCTGTTGGGCTGTTCATCCATCTTTGGCCTGGTTGGCCACTGGGCGTTCCGGGGTGATGGACACAGCTGGCGGGAGCAAGAGACCACGAGCAGAGCCAGGGGGCAGGCCTCCTCCTCGCCCCAGTCCCCTACCCCCATCCTCTGCCCTCCAGTAGCAGCAGGCACTGACAGAGACAGCTTCCTCCCCCGTCTTCTGTGGTTCACGGGCACCTGCCCCTACTGATCAGCAGGGAGAATGGAGAGAAGGCAGAGCAGAGGGAAGGCTGGGAGAGGCATGAAGGGAACTGGATGATGAGGACATACCTGTGTTTCACTGGCAGAGGAGACACTTGTGTTTTGCGGGGAGACTGGCTCCTGCGAGAGGGGCCCGGCAGGATATTGAACGAAGGAGTGAGGCAGTGACAACCCAAGGGGCTGGAGATTAGCACCACTTAGAACCTCCCCAGCCCCCTCCCAGAAAGAGAGACCTGTCCTCGGGGTCAGGGGCCACAATAGGCTCAGGACAGGGCCAGAAAGGCTGTGGGCTAAAATGCTGAGGCCAGAACGCCACGGCCCAGTCCATAGATGGTATAAGATCCTCGTGTGATGCTTGAACCAGTCTTCCTTCCTCCTTGGGAAAACAGGTTGTGTTTGCTTGGCAACAGAAAGCATTCCCTTTTACCTCCTTGCCCTGGCCCTGGCCCTGCCCCTCCACCCCTGGAGGTGCCAAACAGCTCAGGGGGGCCCCCTCTCCCCCCTACCCACCCCTTGCTGGTGGCTGGTAGGGCTGTGCTGGTGAGGCAGAGTGGTGGTCCAGCTCACACACTGAGAGGCTGCAGGTAGAGGTGGTCAGGCCGGGAGCCTTCTCTTGACTGCCCAGCTCCAACGCCACTGTACTGCCTGGGCTTGGGAGCAGCCGCTTGGAGGTCTCTCAATGAATGGCCTTTGGGAAGGCTCCATCTTCATCTTAATGCTGACTGGGGTGGGGGTGGGGGATGGCGAGGCAGGGGTCTCTCTCATTCTTAGTTCGGCCTCCTCCTCTCCTCTTCCCCATCCCCAGTGCTTCCAGTTAAGTCTGCTTGATGCCCAGGGAGAATGGGGTAATTGGGCACATGGCTGAGAAACCATGTCACTTAAGGTCCCCCACACCCCGTCTCTGCCATTCACTCCCTTTTATCCACAACCTTCCTTGTTCTCTCCCGTGCCACCCCTTACTCCCACCCTTCTTGTCTCTGTCTGCACTGGGGGGGCCAGCTGCTGCCAGTGGCCGTATTTCCATGTAACTGGTCTAGTCTTGGGGGTTTCAGGGCTCCCCAGCCTCTGCTCTCTGAAGCCATGTCAGGTCCCAGGACTCCTGGGTGCCCCGGGGCAGGGACTCACTTGATCCAGCTAAGGAGACCAGGCCTTCCTCTTCCTCCCGCTCCCTGCCCAACAGGTGTGGCTGACTGCCTTCAGCTGGGAGGCTGAAACCAGAGTCTTTAAAAACGGCGCTGAAGTCCTCTGGCCAAGTCTCTGGCCCACACTTGAGTCCAGGCTGAGCAGCCCCATGAGTCCTGCCCTCAGAGCTGGTGGTGGTGTCCTGGCACCTGGGATAGCTTTGCTGCCCACAACCCGTCCCCCGCCCCGGCCAGGGCTGGTGGGGGTGGGGGAGGAAGGGCATCCTACCCAGCCTGTTTCTCACCCCTTCTCCTTGCAGACATCCGGGACAGTGGTGCTAAGCCCGTCATGGTCTACATCCATGGAGGCTCTTACATGGAAGGGACGGGCAACATGATTGATGGCAGTGTCCTGGCCAGTTACGGCAACGTCATCGTCATCACCCTCAACTATCGGGTTGGGGTACTAGGTATGGTTCCCTACTAGGTGCCTAGAAGGAAGACTGAGTCCTTATGGAAGGAGGAAAAAATGCTGGGGATTTAATGCTGGCCTTGGTTCTCAGCGGATGCCAATGACCTAGTCAAATGCCATTTGTTATCACACAGTCCCTACCCAAGTGCTGGGAGCTTCCCCGTGTCCCCAGGCCCTTTCCTGGAATGTTTAGCTGCAACTGGAAACTCAGTTCAACCTCCACACCTTCTGTTAAGTTTCAAGCCAAGTCACTGCTTTCAGATTTTCGCTTAGCTGAGTTTTGCAGGGTCCATTAATTTTCTAGTGTCATTCCCCTATCACTACCCTCCCAGGCCCACATCCCTAAAAACCCCACACATACACAGATACTCCTTCTAACCTGTCACATATCCATATGCTCACATACCCTCACATGGCCACACATCCATGCTGCCCATGCATACGATTATTTCTCACCCCACAAATACACACATATACCCATACACATATAGAACCCCCCAAAATCCACATCTACAAACTGCCTCTCACATACGCACATTCCCCACCACTCCATAAACACTCCACACAGTTTTCCCCCCACACATATCCACATACTATATACCTCTGTACACTCAACATCTGTACCCCATATGTACACAGATTTCTCGCACTGCCCCCATTCCCATATATCTCGCCCCTCTACATCTCTATAGGCACGGCTACACCCATACACATTACACATACCCACGTATCCCCCTGCACACCTCACTTCCTCATTCACTCCAACACCCACATACACACATATGTCCCTCAACTTCCCCATGTAAACACAAGCCAATATTCCCCCACCCTATGCATATGTATCCATATTCGCATGTCCACATCTCCCCACCCAATGCATATACAAATACTATAACACACCCCTCATATCCCTGCTTCCACGTCTACAATATGTGTCCCATGCACCACACTTACATATCTCTCCACTGTATGCACATACCCATGGACCTCCTACATGTATACCCACAATCCCACATATATGTGCACACATGGACACTCCTCCCAATCAGAGCTTGCATATATACATGCAGAATGCATATGTACATAGCCCCCCAGCCAACAAACACATACACATCCATATATCCCTGCTTGACCTCCAGATCCATCCATGCACATACCCCCACATTTGTACATAGCCCACACTTACCCCATATATATATACATGTACAAATGTCCACTACTCTCTCTGTGCCTGTATCCCCATATCCTCCCACCTCATTACACGAATGCACTCCCACATATACATGCTTACTTCTCAAATGCTTCATCATATATACCTAGCTGCCCTTCCCTACACATCCTCTCTCATCTGCCCACTTATTTTTGTGATGTAGGCTGCCCCTCTGTGTTGTCTCTTCCTGGATGACTAGGACTGCCTATCTGTGGCCAGGGTCCTGAGGTAAACAAGTACCTCAGAGAGGGTGACTCAACATACAGGGTCTTACTCCCTTTCAGACACTCACCCAGGCCTCCGAGGGCACATGCAGCCATATGGCCCCATAAGGACATGAAGAAGATAACTTGTCCAAAGAGCTTGTGTCTTCTAAGTTCCAGTGGGCGGGGAGAGGGTGGCTATGCCATGCATCAGGGCTGGAGGCCTAGATGCTGGACCAGCAGCCACTTGGCCACTTGGCTGACAGGACCTTATTTTAATTTGCTTTTGAGTGTATTGTTTTTGCCAGCTCTACTTCCAAAGACCCTGGTACTGCATGTCACTTCTAGTGCCAATTATGAACACAGAAAGGCAATCTTTTCTTGACTTACCGTTATTACTCGGTGGGCCAGCAAGACATGTCTTGGGGGTTCAGGCTGGAGAAATGATATTCCGTGAAAACAGCGGAGCCCATGTCCCTTCAATGGCATCTGGATCTCAGGGATGAAGTGCGCAAGACATCTGGTGGGCTTGGGTCTCATGGTTTGGCCACTGTTCCTCTATCTTTCCAAGTTGCCCCAGACCTCCCAGCGAGGCTCTCTTGAGGGTTCTGTCCTGTTGAGGAAGTGGACCTGAGTCTCTGACAGTGAAGGGGAGGTGAAGGGGGCCTTAAATCCATAAGCTAGCTGCACAGTTCCTGGAGAGTCAGGAATATCCACAAGTAAGCTCACACAGACACCCAGCCACACATACACAGTAGTTAAAGGCCAGAAGGAATTTTGCGACCTTATTTTGTTAGTGAGAGTGACATGGCTGCTTTAAAAAGTGAGACATACCAAGCTCCATTCTGTTGGTTTTATTGGAAAGCACTAGAGAGTACTAAGAATGCACTTTGGTTTTCAATGATTGGACCAGCTAGGGATGCAGGAAAAGAAAGAGAGGAGGAGCTGGGGCGGGGGGAAGAGGGGAGAAAGTGAGAAGAGAAGAGGAGATGGGATGGAGAGAGTCAGGATGAGAAGCATCACTGTGAGAGCTGTGGGTTCCGTAGAGGCTCTTGCCAGGGAGTGCTCACTATGGCATCCTGGTTTGCTGAGTACTTGATAACCTTCCACTTCTCTAATCTTTAAGTTTCTCCATCAGAAGTTTCTGACCTTTGGGAGAGTCTTGGACCCCTTTGAGATTCTAATAAAAGCTATGGACTCTCCCCCAGTAAAATGGACACACACACTCAAGAAGTTATAGAAATGGTTCCGTGGTCACCACCAAAAGTCATTCAGGGAGCTCAGGTTAGGAACTGCCCCCATCCCCCTCCTTTTATAGCCTCCTCTCATTTGGATAACCAGCACAGAACATCTAGGAGCAGGAATATTATTATTTGGGCCTCAGGTGTTAATGATCGACATATTGCCCAAACCTCAGAAGGAGTCATAACCTGAGATTTGGTCAGAAGTTCCCCCACCACTTCCTATGTCTCCTTCACTGCCTGCTCTACAACACAAATGTAACCAATAAGCCGCTGATTAGATTCTGGGTCCATGCAAGATGTTTTTGTCTCTTGGTGCCAGATGTAGAACATAGATCTGTCCCTGACACTTGGGGCTTTTGCCGTGTTGCTGACACTTTGTTGTTTTGTGTCTTCAAGCATCCCAGATCAGGCGGCCAGTTTGGGGTCCCAGTTGCATGCACATTCACCCTCCCTTCAGCTTCTCTGGAAGCACTGAGCCCAGAAAGATGATCTACTCTGAGGTGCTTCTTTGGACATCTTGGGTGATTCATTTATTTGGAGAATGTCACAGGCCAGTCCATGGATCCCATCTTATTATTTGAGGAGCATCCCCACAAAACACACTGAGCTGGAGACCATCCAAAGAAAGGGACCACAGCAGGATCCCAGATGTAGATATCCCTGGGGCTGAGGAAGTAGGGGCTTGCCAGATTTTTATTCTGGGTTCCAGAATCTAATCCTACGTCTTTGCTCTGGTACCCTTCAGGCAAACCAAAAACCTGGTAAATGTTAAGCCTTGAGTGAGAGATCTGTGGTTTGGGGACAGTGTGCCAAACTCCCTCATCTTCTGTCGATGGGCACCTTATGTAGATGGCAGTATAGACCTGGGTTCAGGGAGACTGTCTCAGATTTCTTCTGACAGTTTAAGGAGTTAGGCAGTTCAGCTCTCAGTGTCATGTGGTTTCTGTGGATGGCTGAGTTACTGGGGAACTAGCAGCAAATGACTGCTCTACTGCACTGCCAGGTTTCTGTGTGCTCACGGTCGATCACATTTGCTGGATCATGTGCCCGAGCCTGTTGAATATGGCACTTCACACAGGACTCTTGTAGTAGGGGATGGTTGACAGGGCATCATCCGCATGCTTCAGCGCCTCTCATCCCAAGATCGGTGGGAGCTCGGGGAGCTACAAGTGACAGTTGACTCCTCCAACCAGCCCTTTCAGGCCTTTGCTCCTAACCGGGGGAATCCAGACACATTGGAGAAATCTCCCCTACTACATCTGGGCACAGGCTCCTCCCGCTGATGGGACAGACACACTGATACATTTCCCCTGCTGCTACCTTGGCTCGAGGCTGAAGCCCCGGCCACTCTGGCTTCCATAAGAGAAAAGGGAAAGAAAATATGGAGGAGGGAGAAAGGAAGAGAGAGGGGACAGGAGGGCTGGGGGAAGCACATAGTGGTTTTTGCCGGAAGGTCTCGGGCTTGGACAGCTGGGTTGGATCTTGGTCAGCAGACTTTTGAAGACTTGCAGCAGCGGCTTCAATGTGTGAATGGGCCCGGCAGAGGAGAAGCTGGTTCCCTTGTCTGGAGGAACAAGGGCTCCTCCGTTCATCCTCATTCAGGCTTTCTCTAATTCCTTCACATTTCCTCGCCTGAAGAGGGCTTGTGATTGAGTCCTGAGAGGAATAACTAAGTACTTTACATACTTAACTGCACCAAATGTAAATTAATAACACCCTTGAAGAGGGTGAAACCCTTTTCTTTCATGGAAGCTAGAAGCAGGAGGACCTGAGAAAGACAGGGATGAGGTCTTGGGCCTGCTGGAGTCTGTTCGAATCCAGCCTCTGCCCATGGGCTGCCAGGACTGCCTGAGAGCTCTCCGTGAGCTCAGGGTGCCCAGACATGGCCTTGCAAAAACTTGATCCCAGGTGCTGTGAACGAGCTCGTAAACATGGAGTCAAAATAGACCGATCTAGGTGTGGGTTTCCAAGGTGTAGGAGCGCCATGACTCCCACCTGGAAAGGACCCTTCCAAAAGCCTAGGGCAGGACAAGATAGAGCCCTTCCATGGAGCCTAGAGATCAAGGACGAGAGATGAAACGAGGCAGCGTGATCAGTCTGAAATGGAAGCAGGGTGTGTGTGTGGTGGGGGAGGAATATAGGACATCTCTGTGGGATAGCCAGCAGGTGGGCGGGAAGGTAGTCTCCATGGTAGCAAGTCTCCACAGCAGCAAATCCCAGCAGGTGGGCGGGAAGGTAGTCTCCATGGTGACATGTCTCCTCAGCAGCAAATCCCAGTGGGTGGGCGGGCAGACCTGTTTCTCTGGTAACACACTGCACTGACTTTCCCATTTCTCCACCAGATGAAAAAGATGGTCTAACCCAGTGGTTTTCTAACTTTAGCAAGCACCACATCACCTGAAGAGCTTGTTAAACACACAGATTGCGGGGCCTCCTCCCCAGAGTTTCTGATTCATTAGGTCTTGGAGGAAGGGAAATGAGAACCGGCCCTGAGAATGAGAGGTAGGGGCCACTCGAGGCCCTGGAATGAGGTGTAGATGGGCTCATTTGCAGGAGAAGGGCAAGCAGAGCCTAGGGATTGTTGCCTCTTGGGATCCTCACTTCCCTCAGAGAGAGGAGGAAGGGGAGAGAGAAGTAATTATAGACTTAGAGAGTGCGGTGCATATTAGAGATGCTTATGTTCGTTTTACCCTGACTACAGCCCTTTGAAGTATTTTTATATTCATTTTACAGAAGAGGAAACTATAGCCCAGATATTTTAAATAACTGGCCCAAGGCTATGTGACTAGTAAGAGGTAGAGTCAGGACTCGAACCAAGGACCATCTGACTCCAGAGTCCCTGCCTATTCCACTCTGTCTTGCCAGGGGCTAGGGTAATGTCCCGGATAGCACATCCGGGGCCTGGCCATTTGCAGTTCCTGCAGCTTAAGTCTCCTAGCTGGAGGGTCCCCCTTGAATAGTCTGGAGACCCCTTCCTCCAAACTGGAGAATGGGTGGGTGGCAAGGAATTGATCCTTCCTATATTGATGGTGCTGGAGCTTGCAGAAAGGAGCTATGGTAGAGGGTAGCCAGGTGGAAAGAACCACACTGCATGCCCATCCTCTGTCCTCATGCCCTCCGCCCCCACCCCCGCCGCCATCCCCAGTCTCCTGCCTGCCATTATAACCCAAATCCCCCATCCCTCTACCTTCACTGTCCTCATGCCCTTTGTTGAATCCAGGTTTCCTGAGCACCGGTGATCAGGCTGCCAAGGGCAACTATGGGCTCCTTGACCAAATCCAGGCCCTCCGCTGGGTGAGCGAGAACATTGCCTTCTTTGGTGGTGATCCCCGCCGTATCACTGTCTTTGGCTCAGGCATCGGTGCATCCTGTGTGAGCCTCCTCACTCTGTCGCATCACTCGGAGGGTGAGTAGCATTTGGGGCAAAACGTGAGCTAGCAAAGTGTCAGCTGCCCACCCTGAGCCTCAGGTCCCCCGTCTCCCCACCCCAAGCTCCAGAGTGTCCAGGAGAACCAGCTAGCCCTCTTCTAACAGCTTGGCATCCCTTTGGGGAGAAGTGGAATAGGAATGTTCCCCTAGGAGAAGAAGTAATTCTCCCCTTGTGAGAGAGGGAAAAAGAGAATCCCGTTTATATCTTGAGAAAGCAAGATGCTCCTTCTGTCATGATGGAAGTTGGATTTGGTTGAGTGGGAGTAGAATGTGTCTCTGAAGGGACAGTGGAGGGTTTTTGGGGGCAGGGCAACTCTTTCAGTTTGGGAAGGACATGTGACTTCAGGGTAGAGATCTAGGGTGGGAATTAGTTTTTAGGTGTAAGAAACACTCATTCTTTGCCTTTCTCCCTGAAGAACAAGTCTGTACAGGAGAGAAACTGTCCTTAAGTGGGGAGATGGGTCGGAACAGTGAGGATCACTAACCTGTGGGGTGGGCTTTTTTTCTGAGGGGCAGCCATCTGATAGCCCACACCAGACTTCCTCCCTATACAACCCCTAAGGGAAGACTCTCATTTTTAGCCCAGACGAAAGCCTCTCTCCTTGCCATGGGTCCCTCTGCCAGTGACTCTTCAAGGGAGCTGAACAGGCCCCTTTTTTGGCACAGCAGGCAAAGTTCTCTTCACCTCTGGGCTCTAGAGCACATTCTTCTCCGAAGTAAGGAAATCTGTGAGAGAGGACAAGGTAGTTTTGCTGGAATCAACCCTGTGAGTGAGTGATATTCTCACAGGAAGACTTCCAGTCCCTCTTTGAAGAAGGCCCGTCTCTCTGAGAGAGACAAATCACCCCTATCTGACCTAGACATTCTGCCTCTGTCCCTCCAGGGACTACCCTAGTGAGGGAAGACCAGGGTGAAATCTGCATCACACTTTAGAATGTGTTTCTAGGTGACAGGAATACTTTTCTCCACAAAGGGGAGGGTGAGGTGACCGTCTGTGAGGGCGCCCCTGTCTGAAAAGAGGAATAGCACCTCCTCTGGTAGAGAACTATTTCCTTGAGAGGAGAAGGCCTTTCTTGGAGTGCTGCCGTATTCTGTCTCCCGAGGGGCCTGGCTGCTGTAAAAAGTTGTTCCCTCTGTCTTTCTGCAATTGATTCATGGAGAATAATTTTTTGAAAAGCAAGGCTTTCTCTTAAGTAGTAATCTATATTTCTCTCCCTCTTTTTCTACCCTTGCAAACTGCCTTCCTTTTAGAGGAAAGGAATTGTATACTTGAGGGCCAGATTATCCCTTACTTGGGAATGTTGGGGCCAGGGAGAGCATGATACCATTTTTTTTCCCCTCAGGGGAGGTAGGGAAGAAGAATAATCCACTTTTTGAGTTTGGGGGACTGGCTCCCTCTTGGCTTAGGAAAAAACTGGATCTGAGGCATCAGTAGTTTCTGGAAAAGGAAAGTCTCTATAGAGACTACACCCTGGAAGAGCGCGTTCCCCGAAGACTTTGAGATCCCAAGGCCTTTGCCCTCAGGAATCTTTCCCCCAAACTCCCAGAATGTGAGGCTCTCTCCTGCCTGCATTTCTCATCTCTCATGAAAAAGACCCCTTTGTGGTGGAAGCGCCAGCTCCCTGGTGGTATGCTGGCACAGAGCTGGGCCCAGCTGGGCAGGAAGCAAGAAGGGAAGACAAGGAGAGATAAAGAGAGAGAGCAGAAGGAAGCTGATGTCTGGGACCCAAGGGGTTAATTCTTTCTGGCACTTCCTTAACCCCCAAGTTACCAACCATCATCCCAGAACAAGGAAGCAAGAAACAGGCAGGGGATAAGTCAGTGCAGGGGCCCAGCAACCCCTCCTCTGGTCCTGATCCATCATCCCAGATAAAAGGTTTCTTCTTCCTTCATAGCTTCTTTCACCCATAGGGCAGCCTCAGTGACAAAGGAATGAGGAGGAAGTATTTGATTTGCCCCTCAGAGACAGGTAAGAGAGGCCTAGGCTGTGGGTGACATGATGGATCTGATCCGGGGATGCCTATCTTCTGTAGGGCTTTTCCAGAGGGCCATCATCCAAAGTGGTTCTGCTCTGTCCAGCTGGGCTGTGAACTACCAACCAGTGAAGTATACCAGCCTGCTGGCAGACAAGGTAGGCTGTAACGTGCTAGACACAGTGGACATGGTGGACTGTCTTCGTCAAAAGAGTGCCAAGGAGCTAGTAGAGCAGGACATCCAGCCAGCCCGCTACCATGTGGCCTTTGGCCCTGTGATCGATGGGGACGTCATTCCTGATGACCCCGAGATTCTCATGGAGCAGGGCGAGTTCCTCAACTATGACATTATGCTAGGGGTCAACCAGGGCGAGGGACTCAAGTTCGTGGAAGGGGTGGTTGACCCTGAGGACGGCGTCTCTGGCACCGACTTTGACTACTCAGTCTCCAACTTTGTGGACAATCTATATGGCTATCCTGAGGGTAAGGACACCCTGCGGGAGACCATCAAGTTCATGTACACAGACTGGGCAGACCGTGACAATCCGGAGACCCGCCGCAAAACACTGGTGGCACTCTTCACTGACCACCAGTGGGTGGAGCCCTCGGTGGTGACCGCTGATCTGCACGCCCGCTATGGCTCACCCACCTACTTCTATGCCTTCTACCATCACTGCCAGAGCCTCATGAAGCCTGCTTGGTCAGATGCAGCTCATGGGGACGAAGTACCCTATGTTTTTGGTGTCCCTATGGTAGGCCCCACTGACCTCTTCCCCTGTAATTTCTCCAAGAATGACGTTATGCTCAGCGCTGTCGTCATGACCTACTGGACCAACTTTGCCAAGACCGGGTAAGGAGAAAGTGGGGGTTGTGCTTCTTTGGGACCCCAGCATGTCCTCTCTTCTGTTCCTCTCTCTAAACATCTTCTGTCATCTTTTTAAGAGATATTCCCCAAATCCTGCCTGGTAACCTCCTCACCCCCTTCCTACTTCCTCCTTTTGAGTCTTTCGTGCCATTTCTTCCCTCAAAAATTTTGTGGAGGCTCAGAATTAGCTAGCATTAGGACCAAGCAGCCCTGGGAGTTACTGGCAAAACTATAGGATTCAAAGTTAGATGGTCAGAGGCCGAGTGAAATGGAAATAAAGTACATTCATAAAGAGCCTTTCAAGGGTTCTTGGAAAAATTGGGCTGAAAAGTTTGATGGATGCTTGATAGCATGTGAGAAGAAAAAGCATCTATAGCATGACCTTACAGGTTGGGCACAGGGAAGGATGAGACCATTTCCATGATGCCATAGCAACAGGCAAAGCGGAGGGGCATGGACAGAGGAAAGGGCCCTGAATAATGATGGAAATGTGGGAATTTATGGGCTGGGGAAGAGGTTTAGAAGTGGGTGTGAGAGGAAGAATTCTGGGCCTTTTGCTCATCCAGGTAGAGTGGTGACCCCAGATTTCCATGTGGTATTTCAGGGATCCGAACAAGCCGGTCCCCCAGGATACCAAGTTCATTCACACCAAGGCCAACCGCTTTGAGGAAGTGGCCTGGTCCAAATACAATCCCCGAGACCAACTCTACCTTCACATCGGGCTGAAACCAAGGGTCCGCGATCATTACCGGGCCACTAAGGTGGCCTTCTGGAAACATCTGGTGCCCCACCTATACAACCTGCATGACATGTTCCACTATACGTCCACAACCACCAAAGTGCCGCCCCCGGATACCACCCACAGCTCCCACATCACCCGCAGGCCCAACGGCAAGACCTGGAGCACCAAGCGTCCAGCCATCTCCCCTGCCTACAGCAATGAGAATGCCCAAGGGTCCTGGAATGGGGACCAGGATGCAGGGCCACTCCTGGTGGAGAACCCTCGTGACTACTCCACTGAATTAAGTGTCACCATCGCTGTGGGGGCCTCCCTCCTGTTCCTGAACGTTCTGGCCTTTGCTGCCCTCTACTACCGCAAGGACAAACGGCGTCAGGAGCCCCTGCGGCAGCCTAGCCCTCAGAGGGGAGCCGGGGCCCCTGAATTGGGAGCTGCTCCTGAGGAGGAGCTGGCAGCATTACAGCTGGGCCCCACCCACCATGAATGTGAGGCTGCCCCCCCCCATGACACACTGCGCCTCACTGCACTGCCTGACTACACGCTGACCCTGCGTCGCTCCCCTGATGACATCCCACTCATGACACCCAACACCATCACTATGATTCCCAACTCCTTAGTGGGGCTGCAGACATTGCACCCCTATAACACCTTTGCCGCAGGGTTCAATAGTACTGGGCTGCCCCACTCACACTCCACCACCCGGGTATAGCTCCAGCCCAGAGCACAGCCTATCTCCCGGCTCCTTCCCTCCCACACCCACGGACACATGCACACACAGACACACACACAGAGACACGTATGGACATATATGTATACGCACGCACCCACGCCCGACAGCAGACCCACCTGCACAAACATAGACAGATGTGGACATGCACCCTCATGTACAAAAACACAAATAAGGAAGTAAACCTGAACAAACCCTTCAAATAGGGACGCAAATGAGTCTTTGGGAAACCGAGGACCTGTGGAACAGCAGCTGAAGCCAGCTCCTTGAGCCTGATCACAGACACTTCTGGGGGCCTGAAAGCACCAGCTGGACACCCCCTTGGTGCTCGCCTTCCGCCTCTCTTGGAACTGCACCACCGACCAACTCCAGACTTGGGAGCTTTAAAGAGCAGAGTAGCTCTTTCTCCCCCAGACTTGGTCTTTTTTCTGGGTCTTGTTTTTGTTGATTTTAAAAATAATTTTGGAACAAATGCCTCTCCAACCCATGAGCGC
Organism: Canis lupus baileyi; assembly: GCF_048164855.1. Taxonomy (NCBI): domain Eukaryota; kingdom Metazoa; phylum Chordata; class Mammalia; order Carnivora; family Canidae; genus Canis; species Canis lupus. The sequence continues at coordinate 69,050,816 of NC_132876.1, read as the reverse complement.
AAAGAGGCTCCAGAAGGGAGGCTCCAGGCCTATGTCTGTCTGGGTGTGGAACCCCCAGTGCTCACACAATCCAGTCAAGGAACATGACCCCCGCCCCCAGGAAAGAAACGGATTCAAGCAAGACCATGGGGTAGAAGGAGGAAGGGGCTACTGCTGGATGGGATTGGAGGGCCATAGGGGAGAACTCTCCAGCCATCTCTGTGTCCCTGTGGAGGGCTGCAGAGACTGCAGGGTGACCTGCTTTCCCCAAAGGCCAGGAGTACTGGCCTGGCTAGACCAGGGGACCCTATATTTGGTGAATGAGGTTCTGGTGGAGACCATGTCATTATTGGGCCCCTGAGTGTAATCTGGGTTCTGCCTCTGCCCTTGGGGTCATGGTATCAGAAATTCGCCCCATTTTCTTTACAGAGTCTCTTTTGTGTCTGTCATTTCTCTTTCAAAAAGGCAGTGTTTTTTGTTGTTGTTGGCTTTTTTTTTTTTTTAAAGAAAAGTTCTTAAAACACTAACGGAAACCCATGGAGTTTGTCCTTTGTAAAAATTTTAAACACAGTGTCTTGATATAAAAATAAAAAATCCAGTTAGCACTCCCAACCTGCCTCCCTTGCACAGGCCTTGCCCCAACAGACCTCCCAGCAGGGCGCCCCTGCCGGCTAGGAATTCAGCCTGCTTCTGCATCTTGTGCCTTTAAGCTGAGTCAAGCCCGGGCTATACCCTGCTGGGCCCCACACACAGGTCTGTCCAATCTTAAGCAGGTTGCTGTCCCCATAACCCTCTGCCCCACCCCCCAAAGCTCTGCTCTGGATTCCTGCGGCTCAAGCCTTCTCTCAGTACCCTGGGCCTCCTAATGAAATGGCAAAAAATAACACTTCCTCCTCCTCCTTGCCACTTCAGCCTGTGCAGCCTCACACCACCACTGTGGCCACCCGCAGCTGCCACTGCCACCATCAGCACCATCTTGCCCCCATCCTGGACTGGGGGCTGGGAGGAGGTGTGACCTCTAACAGGTTGAAATTCTTTCTCATATCTGAATCCAGTGTGGCATCAGATATGTGGACCCCCTGGCCTTGGGGGACTGACAGAGCAGGGGCCTCTTCCTCCCCAGGGATATTTGTTTCCTGTTCTGTGAATTACAATTGGAGAAGTCACTGGAGCCCTGGGAGGGATTTCTTTCCAGGATTGAGGTCTGTGGCTCCTCATCAACATAGGGGGTGCTGCTGATTCAATGTGGCTCCACAGGGTTAGCGTTATGGTAGTTTGCATTGTTCCCAGGGCCAAACCAGGAGTCTGCTCATCAAGTGTGACAGTTGGGCAGGGTTATTGCTGACACCTCAGAAACCAGGAATAGAATCCTTCAGAGTGACCCTGGCAAAGGGAGGGAGATGAACCAACACAACAGGATGATGTTCAGATGAGATGAGCACAAGATAGCACAAGGACCAAAACTGAGAACTAATAGACTACTAGGGTACATGGGAACAAGAGAGTTGCGCAGTGACTGACTTGACACGGTTTGGTTAAAAAAGAAAAAAAAAAAGAAGTAGGGGGAGGGTGACGGGGTGGGTCACAATTTGAATGAGTCCATAGTGTAGAACTGGTGTTCTCTCTTCCTCCTCCCTCCCTCCTCCTTCCCTCTCTCCCTAGCTCTCTCCCTGTCTTCTTTCCAAAACTAATGTGAACCCTAGCATATGATAACAAAAATATAGCATGCAGTTGCTGGGAAGTGATCTGAGTTTTCAAATTAGAAGTGACCTCAGGGGCATGTCGTCCAACCCACTTATTTTATAACTGGGGAAATGGGCCCAGGAAAGGCTGACATCACAGTTAGTGTTAGAAGCAGACCCAGGATTCCATCCAATCATATATGACCTTTCCCATGGTCCTTTTCTTTTTATTTTTTTAAAATATTTTATTTATTTATTTGAAAGAGAGAGAGAGAGCATGAGTGGGGGAGGTGCAGAAGGAAAGGGAAAAGCAGACTCCTCACTGAGCAGGGAGGGATGTGGGGCTCCATACCAGGACCAGGGGATCATGATCTGAGCCGAACAGAGAGACTCAACCACTGAGCCACCCAGTTGCCCTGGTCCTTTTCTTTTTAAGCCTTTTAAAGCATTCATGGGTCTACCCTTGGCCAACACATTTTCAGCATACATGGAAAAGCTGGAGAGGGTCTGGAGCGGAGCAAAATCAATGTGCCAAAGGACCAGGTCTTTTAAAATTGTTATTATTTAGAAAGGAAGAAGCTGATGAGATAACATTCAATCATTGTGTGCCAAGTGTGCTATATCATCCTCAAAAATGTACCTCTTAAGTAAGGGCAGAGCTGATGATCTAGTCTCCATTTCTTCCGAGAATGAGAGAGGGGGAAAGAGTAAATTAGACACAAGAAAAGACTTTACTACACACTCAGTAAGTCCTCAGTAATAGTTGCCAAATTGAATAACTGGCTACTCAGGAAAGCCCTGGTGTTCATCCTTCTGAAAGCAGAGCACTGGATTACATGAACTTTTCAGGTCAATTCAGAGTCTCTGTTGTTATGATCCTGTGATTGTTCCATCACAGATATTACCAAACTGGACCTCATCTTCTGGTGTGTGTGTGTGTGTGTGTGTGTGTGTGTGTGTGCGCCCCTGAATTAGGAGGCTCTCTGTGTGAAAAGGCTTTAGATATTCTAGAGTTCTCCTCTAAGAGCTCAAGGTTCTGCAGCAAACACAGGTCCAATCCTGTTTGGGCCCATCAATGGGAGATTACAGTTGGCCTTTCACACCTTTGGAAGGCCTAGGTGGAAGAGGTAGCCTGCAAGACAGGCAAAGTTTCAACCTAACTGACAGTCGGTCCTGTGACCAGCTAGCCTGAATATTCTCAGCCCCATTACTGACCACCAGCCCTGAGCCCCAGCTGCAAAGCCCAGCTCCTTGTTTGAAGAGATGTGGAAGCTATCCTTGTATTTTATTTCACATTGCAAAAATCATTCCTGCCTAGACTGGGTCCAGCCTGCATCCTTAGATTTATCTGGTTTCTATATTAGTCCTTTGGGGAGCTAGACACAGCTATCTTGGGATCTTGTGGTGTGTGTGAAGGGCCAGAGGTTGATCAATATGGAAATCTCCATAGGAAGTGAGTATGATGATCAGGACTGGAGGCCAGGCCCTATGTTAGTTTATATCCTATGAGGGATAGAAGACAGCCCCTTTGGGATGCATACTGTCAGGAATACAAGACTGAACTATGATAAAACGAACAAAGTGCAGAATCTAGCATGTGACTTCAATTGCATGGTAAAGGTTAAAGGAACTAGAGAAAGGCTACAGAGGGATTTGAATGTCCTGCTGGAAGAGTGGGCATTTCAAATTAGGAGACAAGCCTCAGGCCAAGCATGGAGACGAGAAGGTCTAGGTATGCTCCAGATGCAGTGAGGGCAGAGGGTTCAAGTTAAAGGGCAGAACATCAGATGCAAAAGCCAGGTGGTCTTCATACCAGCAGAAGACTTGGAGTGTTGCTGCATGTGATAGGACACCTTGCTTTTGTCTTCTGCTAATGGCTTGAGGGAGAGAAAACAGCCCCCTCCCAGCTTCTCTTTTGTTTCTTCTCTTCTGTAAGGAGAAGGGTTTTCAGAGTAGAAAGGACAAAGTGAGCACCACGGAGAGACTCCTAAAAGGGAGTTCAGGCGAAGAGAGCTTTCAGCTGCTCTTACCTGAGTAACTCTGTCTCAGAGTCTGGGTCGATAAACAGCCCAGGGCATTGCAAGGACTTGCAGCTCAAGTTTGAAAACCCTATGGAGAGCGGAGAAGATGCACACTGAAGCTTAGAGACTGGCAGACGTGACACCACACTCTAAAAAATGGGAAGACATGAATCCCACAAGGTACAGATCAATACGTTTGATATTGATTGAGGGCAGGATTCTAGAACAAATGATTAAGAGGGTGGCTGGTGAGCACTTACAAAAGGAAGCGACACTCTCTCAGCCCCTGTGTAGAGTCACGACAAACAAGTAACTCCCCGCTCAGCTCATTTCCTTTGCTAGGGTGTCTGGATGGATAGATGAGGAGAATGCTAGACCTATGATGTATCTGGAGTTCAACAGAACATCCTCTCATGATACTTGGGACACCATGGAGAAATGTGGGGTGGGTAAAGATAAACCTAGGCTGGTTATTAGCTTGTTGAACGACTGCATACCACAGGGTTCTGTTTTACTGTCATCAGATCAAACCTGAAAATTACATACAGCTGGGAGAGAGAGCCAAAAGGTGAGATGACAGAATCAGGTTTCACAGAGATGTCAAGAGGCTGGTGTAATGGACTCACTACAAGATAATACAAGTTCATAGGGACAAAGATAAGGTCATATATTTGAAGTCCCCCCAAAAATTTTTAAAGATTTTATTTATTTTTTCACGAGAAACACAGAGAAAGAGGCAGAAACATAGAGGGAGAAGCAGGCTCCCTGCGGAGAGCCTGATGCAGGACTCAATCCCAGGACCCCAAGATCACAACCTGAGCCAAAGGCAGATGCTCAACCCCTGAGCCCCCCACAGGTGCCCTGCCTTGAAGTCCCAAATTTAACATTGCAAATGTAGGATGTGAGAGATGCGCTTAAAGGAGTTTTGGGGTAAATGAAAGCTCATTGTGAGTATGGGTAAGAAGCATGGTTTGGTTGCTACAGAAAGTATTGTGACCTTGGGCTGTATTAGTAAGGGTATAATGTCCAGAATGAAGGAGGTGATCATCCTGTGCTACTCTGCACTGGTCAGACCATACTTGAGGACCTGTCTGTTCAGTGCAGGCATCACACTTCAAGGGAGATGTCAATGAAAGTATGTGCAGAGAAAAGGTGGTGAGAATAGTGTGGGAACTGGCAAATCCCAAGAGATGTGTCCATTGTCAGCAAATCATGACTGGGCTCATGGGGAAGAGGAAGCTGCGGATTTGTCCTGTGTATGACTCCAAGGGCTCTGAGAGCTAATGGATGAAAGTGAAAGAAAAGCAGATTTTGGTTTGACATCAGAAAGGTGCTTCTCCCCCTCTTTTTTTAAAAATGAAAAAGTGACAATAAAAGTTTCAGCTTATGACGCCAGCCTCGTTGAAGTCCTTGTAGAATTTATTACCAACAATTTTAAAAACAGAGGAGAAAAAAGATTCTAAGCTCATTGCTTAGTCTAATATAAGCACACTGCTGTTTTTAGCAAGAACTTTTTAATGACTGGTAGTACTGGTAGTACTCTCTGGAATTGGAATGGGCTCTCCCAAAAGGTAGGCTGCTCCAGAGATAATCAAGCAACCACTGGACAACCACTCCATATGGATGATGTAAAAGCAATGGAAGCATCTGATAAAGGTTCAAACCAGATGACCAGGGTTACTGAGATTTTATGATACTTGAGCTGGTAGGTCTCATGGTAAAGTATTCAGGAAAATATTTCTGGAGCCTAGATGCAGGGCAGGCTGGAGGAGGAGAGACTAGAAACAGAGATAAGAACAGGTTAAGAGGTACCTACTCTGAAAGCTAAGACTATTTTCACCTCCAGCAACCCCCCCATCTCAAAATTACAGTGTCAAAAGCAGCCTTAATGGTTGCCTAATTCCCCACCCTTATGATCTGATGCTTGATTCCTTTCTGTAACCTCCTTCCCAAATAGTTATCTTGTCTCTGCTTAAATACCTCCAGTGATGCGAAAATCTTGTTCTTTCAAAGGAGATCATTGCACAATATTTGGGCATCTCAAACCATTATAAAGTTCTTCCTTGGGGTGAGTCAAAATATCTTTTTCCATAACACTCACCCTTTTGCTCCTAATGGCACCCTCTTACAAAGCAAAATAAGGCGAATCCCTCTTCTATATTACAAACTTTCCAATATTTGAAAACTCGTTCCTGAACCACCACCATCATCCTGGTGATCCCTTCTCCAGGTTAAAGAGCTCCGGTAGTTCATACATGGCGGTTTTAAATCCTCCCACCCTCCTGGTGTCTGTCTCTCATGGTGCATGCTCCAGGATGCTAATGCCCCTGTTCATATGTGGTGTCTGAGACTGAAGACAATCTTCCACTGTGGTCTAATGAGCAGTGAAGAAAGCCCAACTGTGGGTTCCTGCATCCTGGCCTCCAATGCATTAGCATTTGGGGCAGCTAGTGTCAAAAATAATGAGCTTACAGGCACCTCAAACTCCTGAAACCTTTTCACACTGATTGTTATTAAGTCATGTCTCTCCTACCTTGCACTGAAGCATTTGGTTGTGACAAACTGTGAAACATTACATTTCATTTTCCTGGTTCATTATGGCCTCCTGGGATCTTCCTGAATCCAGCTTCATGTCATTTACAAATTTGATCAGCACGCCATCAATGTCCCCATCCAAATTGTTAATTAAATTATCAGAGAGACCAGGGACCTCCCTCCAGGCTGACAAAGATCCATTAGTCACTGGCTGTGAATACACCTTACTGTCCTGTCTTCACCCCACATTTTCCACAAGGACATCTCACTCCAGCACATTCTTAAACAAAATAAGATCGCATTCTGAAATCCTCTTTGGAAATGAGGGAGGGAGGAGAGAAGGGAGCAGAAATGAAACAGGAGGAGTCTGACCTTTCGATCTCCCATTTCCCAGTCCCCATGATGAGCCCCATGGCTTCAGTCTCCATGAAGCGATTTCCAGCCAACAGCTTGGCCACAGAAGGATGAGAACTGAATTTAGGGCCAGAAAACGTGCATTCAGGCCCATCTCTGCCTCTTCCTAGCTGTATGACCTTGGCAAAGTTGTTTGGCTTCTCTGAGTCTGTTGGCTTATCTGCAAAATGGGGACAGTAACACCTACCTCACAGGGCCGTTGTGAGGATTAAATGGGAAAATGGATGTAAATATGCTTTGTAAACAGTAAGCACTATACGAATGTAAGACACTATTATTATTTATTGAGTGCCTACCGTGTTCGTCAGTACAGGATTTAAAAGAAAAAAAAAGGATGCCAGGGTGGCTCAGCGGTTGAGTCTCTGCCTTCAGGTCAGGGCCTGATCCCAGGATCCAGAATCGAGTCCCACATCGGGCTCCTTGCAGGAAGCCTGCTTCTCCCTCTGCCTGGGTCTCTGCCTCTCTCTCTCTCTCTCTCTTATGAATATATTCATAAAATCTTTATTAAAAAAAAAGAAAGAAATACAATCTATAGCCCTTGCCTTTGGGTAGCTCACAATTTTGTAGGGGAGATATGTTCACAGAGATCTACAATATAAAGTATAAGAATAAGGCAAACGGCACAAGTTGTTATAGCAATTTAGCAGAGCGGGAGGCCCCTTCAGACTGGAGGGAATCAAGGAAGGCTTCTTGGAGGTCTCTCTGCACCTCGATAAGTGGGATAGATTGGACAAACAGAAATGGCTGAGAGAGGACAGCTTTTTAGGTGGAGGAGCCTAGGAGTGGGAATTTATGGAGTGGGTCAGAGGTGCTGGAAGCAGTCCCATTTGCCTGCAAGAGGTGATGAGGCCGGTCCGGTCGGCCACATCGCAACTTGGAGACACATGGTCATTCCCAGCATACCCATGAAAGAGTATGTAGTATGTAGTCCTTCCGAACGGAGATCAGCATGGCGGGGGGGGGGGGGGGGGGGGGGGGGGGGGATGAGCATAGCCTTTGTAGGTCTCATGCCTGTAATTCTTCGCTAACCTCCTTGCAGAAAAGCAACTCTTCTACAGGATGGAGGCATCTGGAAAGATTCCAGGAAAGTCACCTTGTTTCTGACTGAGACATAGGTCTCCAGGAAGAGCAGAGACCAAGGCCACATATAAATCCTAGGGATCTTTACCTGGAAGTGGCTCTAGCTTAAGCTAGACTAGAGTGTTTTCACTGAGGCAGAGCTATCCACCATATCATAAAGGGTTCTTCCTCTTCAATCTGTGTGGGGAGCAGGGAGGGAGAGGAAGATAGTTCAAGGGCTCTCAAGGTCCATTTCCTGCCTGTTTCTTCAGTTATGATTATAATTTGGTGCCACCTGGTGTCAGAAAAAGACTATAGCACAATGGTGTAGCAGTCTCCTTCCTAAGTTTAGGGCACCAGACTGCCTCCAGGCATCTAGGGATAGGGCTAGCTTCCTTCCCTTAGGGTAGAACATTTTCCTTAGGGTAGACACTGGTGGAGGGGGGTAGTTTGGGTGAGGGAAAAGAAGAGGGAGAAAGGGAAAGTGCCACCCCAGGCCTCATGGATGTCCTTCCCTTTGCCTCCAAAGTTGCTCTTGTCCTCAGAGTACCCCTGGGGACATGTATTTTCCTTAGAATTATAGGACCGTATTTGCCAAGTCCCCACTCCTCCCACCCACCGCCCACTCACACACACTCTCAAGATTGCTTGAATATCCTCAACAGATGATAGAAGCTCTCTTTGACACCTGAGCACAAGAAATTGTCACGTGTCCCTAGGGTGGCCAAGGAAGTCATGGTAAAAGGGTCTGGTTCCTCCATGCACTCAGGTTTAACTGTTGTTTCCTCCCAAGTGGGCTATACTGTTCTAGAATGACTGAGCCCAAGCTCCTCCAAAAGAAATCCGCTCTGTGAGGCTACACTTAGGCTTTCTACAGCCCTTCTGAAAGATTAGGGGAAGGAGAACCAGGGCCTCAGACAACAGAATAAATGGTGGCAAACTTTCCCCATCAAACCCCATTCTTGAATACATTCAAAGCCATCAATAAAAGTGAAACCAGATTGGTCTGATGGTGCCTCACGATGGGGCAATGTTAGAGGGTAGATTGAGGAGGTGGCTTGAATTGGGGTGGCCCCAACTGGGCAAGGACAAGACTGAACCAGTAAAAAAGCCAATCCCCCCTATGCTGCCTCCATTTTCAGGCCCTCTTAGAGTCCGATTCTCTGCTGTGTGCTACCCTCTAGAGGCATTACCTTTTCAGGCTCTTCTGAGTGCTAATGAATCCTGGGCTAGCTCTTAGTCTGGCCTTTGGATTGTGAGCAGGAGCGTGGAGATGGCCTAAGTGAAAAGGCAAGGAATCAGTTCGATTGAAAGGATTCCATTCTCAGATCCCTACTTTTATATGCCCTGCTTTTCCAGGGTCTCTACACTACAGGGCGACAGAAGTGGAAGCCCCCTCCCTAGATAGGTGAAGAAGTTAACAAATCCCGTTTTATCCTGTAGTTTAGCTTCAACAGGCTTGCAATTTTTAAACACATTTTATCTGTTTATTCATGAGAGACACAGAGAGGCAGAGACATAGGCAGAGGGAGTCCTGCAGGACTCGATCCCAGGACCCCGAGATCACTACCTGAGCAAAAGCAGAGGCTCAACCATTGAGGCACCCAATGCCCCCAGGCTTGAAATTTTTTTTAAAGATTTATTTATTTATTTATTCATGATAGACACAGGGAGAGAGGCAGAGACACAGGCAGAGGGAGAAGCAGGCTCCATGCCGGGAGCCTGACGTGGGACTTGATCCCGTCTCCAGGATCACATCCTAGGGCTGAAGGCGGCTCTAAACCGCTGAGCCACCCACAGATCCCCTAGGCTTGAAATTTTTAAAAAGTAACAGCTGCTAGGAGAGTCAGCAAGAATATGAACAAAAGAACATACAAGCAGATGAATTTATGGGTAAACTCACATTTCTTATCCAATCAAGTAAAGCCTAAATGTAGGTGAACTTCTCTGGTTCAATGTACAAGGCAACCTTTCAAAACAGGTGAGAAGTCAGAGGTTAGACCAAGCTGCTCAGTCTTTAGCCTAACATAGATCTGGTGAGATGGCAGACCCAGTGGGGAGCATCGGTGCTGCCTTGGGACTCTGCTGTCACCCTGGCCCCTGGGTTCCCTCAAGATCTCCTGCTCCTAGAGAGAGGAGAGCCCTGGTGAAACTCCACCCCTCCACATATTGTTTTGATGTTGTAGTTTAGGACATGTGTTCTGACAAATGAGTCTACTGGAGAGGGGGGTGGATTTTGATTTGAGACTGCTTCTGAAAATCCGGATCCCACAGAGGGCCGTTCCTATTATTCCCAGTTAGTATTTCCGTTAGTCCCGTAAGGTGGCCATGTGACCTTGATGGCAAACGCCATCTTTCCAAGAAGCCTGCCGGTGCCGAAACGCACTCCTCTGAAGGCGGCTCCGCTCGGTCTTTTCCGATTTCAAGGCCGTTAGACCCGCCCACCGAGACCCTTCTTCCGGTCTGGGAGGCCCCGAAGGCTCTCAGGGCATTTGCGGAGCGGATGTGATTGACATCACGCCCGTCTAATGAATGCTCGGCTCCTTCCCGGCTTCGGTGACTAGTTCCGCTCTCTTGCCTCGCTTCTTTTTGATGACTCATCCCTCCGATGCTTCGCTCGGTTGCCTCCTCCCCGCCCCGCTCCGTCCTCTCTCCCTTGGCTCCTAGTTGGCCCCCACGCCCGGGGGAATGGTTTGGGTGAAGCCTGTCCGGCGTCGTCTTTGCCGCGTACTTTAAAACATAGAGGAGCGCAAAACGATTGCTGTACAGGAAAGAGGAGGCTCGCTTCCTTATAAGGAGCTTAACCCATCGCTGTCCTTTAAAGCTTTTCCCTTCACTTCCCTGATGGAAGGGGAAGTGGTGAGGGAGAGACGCCAGCGGGGCTTCTGCCTCGGTTTCCCTTCAGTTCTAGACCTCCGGCAGCTCTGAGTTCCTAGCAAAGGTCAAGCTGTCCCGGCTCCAATGGCCGACCTCGCTGAGGCAGCGGTCCAAGAAGGCACAATTAGATGGGGAGTTTTCAGGCATTTCTGTGGGGTCTTGGGGCGTCTGTACTGGGCACCTATGGCACCTTTGCTGGAGACCACAGTCCTAGAGAGGAAATGGACCATGAGTCGTTAATGAGTGGGGAGAGGGAAGGGGGACTGAGACTGAACTAAGAATCTGTCCCAGACCCAGTCCATTTAAATAGGTGAATGAATGGACTTTCACCTGGGCAAGGGGCCCTACCCATGCTGTGCCCACGCCCCTCTTCACAGCGTGCTTTCCTGGGTAAGGTCAAATGAAACCGGTAGATCTATAGCAGGAAGTTAGCAAAGAACTGCCTAAATTTGTCCCCTTTCGGCGCTGGTAGGCTCAATTGCTCTTTCATGCTCACACAATCATCACCATTTCTCTGCTGTGCCTCTTATGCCACAGCTAGAGCCTGTGATTGAAAGCTTCCAGTTCCGCCTGGGATTTACACTGCCTTGTATGGGGCTTTGTGCATAGAGAGTGCACAACAACTTCCCGGGAGTCTGAGTATCCCCAGAGACTTGGGGACCACCCAGTCTGCAAAATGCTCTGAGACTCAGGCATCTGTTGGGAGGGAGCTTTTGCACTTTGATATTGTGTCTTTAGGAGAAAAGAGTAGTTTGCCACTGGGGGAAACAAAGAAGGTGCTGAAAAATATGTAGGGCACCTTCCCTTTCTAATACCTCCCAGCCAGCCCTTTGGGGACCCCTTGGCTAAGTCCCATCCACAGCTCATTTGCATTGTCCAAGCTTGCCGGCTTTGGCCTCTGAGAGGAATGTAGCCAAAGAACAGAAAAGAAGAGGCATGCTTTCTGCTCCTGCTGGGGTGAAAAGTAAGTGAATACACAAATCCTATCCCCTCCCCAGCTTCTGCTTCCGCCTTCTCTCCATCATGAAACAATTCTCTTTTTTTTATCTTTTTTTTTAGAGTGGTTATTTTTTTAATAAGATTTATTTATTTATTCATTCAGAGAGAGCGAAGAGAGAGGCAGAGACACAGGGAGAGGGAGAAGCAGGCTCCCCGCAGGAAGCCCGATGTGGGACTCGATCCTGGGTCTCCAGGATCACACCCCGGGCTGCAGGCGGCGCTAAACCGCTGCGCCACCGGGGCTGCCCATGAAACAATTCTCAAGCATTTCTCTGTTCGAGGCTCTGGCTGTTCTCATTAGTTTACATGCAGTCCTTGCCCTGACGATCAGAGGCAACAAGGGCTAATGCCGAAAATGCAGAAAGCACATACCCGTGGTGGAGGGAGAAGTGGCTAAGATTCAGTGTAATGTATAGCCCGGAGATGCCAGCGATGCATCTTGGGGTCAGTGCAACCAGGGTGGGGCGGGGGTGGGGGTGGCAGCGGCTAAGGAATCAGGATAAATGCATGTAATTGCAGTGAAAAGTGCAAGTGGGCAATTGTGAGAGTTTTACAAGTCAGGTGGGGATGATTGAAGCTATTGGCTCTCAACTACAAAGGGTTCCTGGAGAAGGTGGAACTAAAGAAATAGGTGAGTGGCAGAAACAAATGGCCATAATGTATTTACATCGTGAGGTGGGAGTGGAATTAGCAGGTGGAGTAGACTTTGATCAGGAAACCTTAAGTAGCCAGTGATTGTTATTCTTTCTCCTCCTTCCCTCTCAACACATACGGTTGGTTGAGTGCCAGCTCTGTTCTAGATACTGGAAACATACAAATAATAATGATAGCAAATAGTTATTGAGTAATATGTGCCAAGTATTGTGTTAAGCCCATTATCCTATTTAAATGTCACGTTGATTGACCTGGGGCGACTGGATAGCACATTCCGTTAAAGGGTCCCACTCTTGGTTTTGGCTCAGGTCATGCTCTTGTGGTCAGTCGTGAGATGGAGCCCCACATTAGGCTCTGCGCTGAGTGCAAGTCTGCTTCAGATTCTCTCTCCCTCTCCTTCCTCTGCTCTATTTCTCTCTCACTCAAATAAATAAAATCTTTGAAAAAAATCTCACATTGACCTTATAATGTAGCTATCATTATCATGCCCCTTTTGCAGGTGAGCCAACTGTGCTTCAAGGAGATGAAGTGACTTGCCCCGAGATTGCACAACTGGCTGTAAGTGGAAGAGGTGAGATTTGAATCTAGACAGTTAAAGTCTGGAGTCCATGAATTTAATCAGTTTGCTCTACCTAATCTTCTGGTTGGATAGTGATAAAAATGAGACTCCCTTGGTAGCAGTGGAAGCAAGAATGGAGATGGCCAAAACTTTGAGGGCAGACTGGGGGAAAGCAGAAGATCCCAGGAGCAGCAACAGAAACCCCAGCCAGCTGTTTCAACAGACAGAGCAAACATCTGGAATGCATCAGACACTAGAAGGAAGCCCAGGCAGGCAGGTGGTTGGCAGCCAGTGAAAGAGGCTCTGCCATGTGGCCCAGGCTTCCAGAGCAGGATGCCAGATGTCAAAAGGTTTGGCAAGAGCTGGATAAAGCACTACTCTTGTGAAGACTAAGGTGTCACACAGGGCACCAAGGTAGGAATAAGAAGCTGGGGGCACCAGAGTGGGGGCTTAAGGCTGGGGCTTTTACGCAATAAACAGGGAAACAATCCAGTTATTAAAGCTAGGAATCAATTCCATTCATTCTCCTTCTCATCTATTCTTTCAACATTTTTGGCATCCTCACTATGTTGCAAGTGCTGTGCGAATCTCTGGGGTAAGACACGGTATGGTGAGGGGGCCAGACCTTTAAAACATAGCAACAACACTGTGTGATTAGTTCCCTATTAGAGGCACAAGCAGACTGCGTGTGTGGTGGGGGGAGGAGACTGTCTTTTCTTGGGAGAATTCACCAAGGATATTAACTCTGAGCTGGATCTTTTTTTTTTAAAGATTGTATTTATTTATTAGAGATACACACACACACACACACACACACGCACAGGCACAAGCAGGCTCCATGCAGGGAGCCCGACGTGGGACTCGATCCCAGGTCTCCAGGATCACGCCCTGGGCTGAAGGCGGCGCTAAACCGCTGAGCCACCAGGGCTGCCCTGAGCTGGATCTTTTTAAAAAAGATTTTATTTATTTATATGAAAGAGAAAAAAAGAGCAGAAGCAGGGGGAGCAGTAGAGGGAGAGGGGGAAGCAGGCTCCCCACCAAGCAGGGAGCCCAATGTGGGACTCGATCCCAGGACCTTGGGATCATGAGCTGAGCCAAAGGCAGATGCCCAACCAGCTGAGCCACACAGGTGTCCTCTGAGCTAGGTCTTTAAAGAAGAGGAGAAATTTTCCAGGCTCTGAGTGGTTTAGAGGATTTTAGACAGAAGGAATGACATAGGCCAAAGCATAAAGTTTTGAAAGTGTAGGCCACACTGAGGGAACGATAAGCAATTCATACTGGACAATGGGTGTATCATAGGAAGGAGTGGGAATATGTGTCTGAGGAAGACTCATGGCCACAATATGCAGGCTTTTGTGGGGGCTGCTGAAGGTCCTGGACATTCTTCCACAGGTGAAGGAAAGCTTCCTATAGTCTATATGATGGCAAGTGACTGGACTGCACTGAGGGTTTTTAGGAGGATTACGTGGGAAATAATGTCCAGATGTAGTAGGGGTAAGCAAATCACTCAAGAGGCTACTGCAATCTTGAAGGCAAGAGATGATTGGAGTGTGAACTAAGATATTGACAGAGAGGATCAGTTCAGGAAAATACTCCTGAGGAAGAGTTGACAAAATTCAGTGATTGATAACGCTGAGTGATGGGGAGAAAGAGCCATGGACAGCTCCAGAGATTTCTTGTTTGATAGCTGGGTCTATGGGAACATAATTCACATAGAGATTGATAATTTAGGATGAGAAGCAGGTGTTATGGGAGGAGATAGGGAGCTCAGTTTAGGACAAATTGAGTTGGAAGTGCCCAGTGGTGTTCTGGTAAGTGTTCACTAACCAGATATGGGTGGGTGGTGGAGGGAGACTTTATTTGATGATTCCTATGGTGTAAATATGCCCACACTGGCCAATTTCAGATTTACCAATGTGATGGCCACCCACTCACAAAAATCCTGAAAATTTAATAGTCTCAGCGAGCCCTGGAAAGGACTGTGCCATGTAGTCTGGGACACAGGCTTCTGATGGCATTGCTTAAATGATTTTGAGACCACACCACTGAACTGAGTCCAGATTTTCAGAACTCTGGGCACCTGGTTGGGTCAGTTGGTGGAGCTGTGACTCTTAGTCCTAGGGTTGTAGGTTCAAGCCCCGTATTGGGTGTAGAAATTACTTTTTTTTTTTTAAGATTTATTTATTTGTTCATTCAGAGAGAGCAAAGAGAGAGGCAGAGACACAGGCAGAGGGAGAAGCAGGCTCCATGCAGAAAGCCCGATGCGGGACCCGATCCTGGATCTCCAGGATCACACCCCAGGCTGCAGGCAGCGTTAAACCGCTGCGCTACCAGGGCTGCCCTAGAAATTACTTTTTTAAAAAAAATATTTTTCAGAACTCCAGTGGGTTCATAAAACTGCCAACCCAAGATCAAGCAGAGCAAGGATGAATTCCATGGGACTGAGTGAACTGATGAAGGATAATTATGGCTTTTGTTTGGAATATTGATGCTGGATTTAATAAACACTTTTTTCTGTCAAGTTATCTATACTTGTAACAACTAGTAAATTATTCTTTTGTAAACAGAAATGAAACATTTATCTTTTCTCCCAAACTAATCTCTCCAGAATTTGAAAACTCTTACTGAGCATTTTTATTTCTGTGGCAATATAATTATTTGCACAAATTCAATAAGAATCTATCTTCTTTGTAATAGGGTATAATTGGAAACATTGCCTATATAACCAAAGCTTTGATCGGAATGTCATATTTAAGAATGATGTGCACAGAATCAGATATGACCAGTTTTAAGGAACAAGGTTGACTTTTATGGAACCAATGCCTGCAAAGCCCTCTTGAGAAAACTGCCTGGTACCTGACTTACAGGGTTCCCAGCCTTACAGATGAATAAGGAGGGTCACTTCTGAGCAGGTTGTTTGTGTGTGTGTGTGGGGGGGAATCTCGAGAAGAGAGAAATTCACCCAAATCTATAGGTATTACAGGCGAAATCTGGTGGCAAGTTCTTGGCTTGGCTCCAGAAGGCTTTTGAAGGTCTAATGTGAGATTACTTATGAAAAGTTCCAGCAGGCGTGGTCGGGTGGCTCAGTTGGTTTAGCATCTGACTCTGGATTTCGGCTCAGGTCATGATCACAAGGTCTTGAGATAGAGCCCTGTGTTGGGCTCTGCACTGTGCGAGGTGGAGCCTGCTTAAGATTCTCTCTCTCCCTCTCCCTTTGCTCCCCCCCCCCACACCACCCCATCTCAAAAAAAAGTTTCAGCAAGGCAGACTTAAAAAAGGCCTATGTGGTCACTTACCACTCTTCCCACATTTATGTTAGTAATCAGGCCAAATTTAATGAGATCAGTCTTATTTTGTAAGCAAGAATCAAAAAGGTGGGGGTGACTAAGAGAAATTTTATGTCTCAATCAAAAACCATAGCATGTCTTTGTGGCTTATTAGATGCTATTCCCATTCATTGTCTTTGAGCTATTTTTCAACTCTTGTTAAACTCATTTTACTTACCACTTTGTTATCTATCTATAAATTGGACTGGGTCTTGTCATCCTACACATTATGTCAGTCCTTACCAATTCTTAATTCTTTTCATTTCCTTCAGTGTCTGGCTACAACTCTCCAACTTTGTATTTCCAATTTTTCTCCCTCTCTCCTGATTTGGTACCATGAATGCCCAGAACTTATTGGGACTGCAGGTTGTCTTGTAGCTGACCTTTCCCCCAGAATCCAAAGAAGCCCTATATACTGAAGCTGGACAACTTGATATGAATTCAAAAGAGTCATCACCACAGCAGATCATATATGGGTGATCTTTGTGCCTGCTGCTCTGTGGGCCCTGTAGGACACTCACTGGGATATGTGCATCTTCCATGGTCTCCTCTAAGAAATAACCATGCAAACTTCAAACCAAAAAAATCTGTCAGATTTCCACTGTTGTCTTCATTCCACCATTGAAAGATGCTCTGAGCCCAGTATATAGACATTTTCTGACTAGCTCTAGGCTCAGGAACTGGATTTATAACCTTCTCTAACATTAATCTTTGTTTTACTTTTTTTTTCATGGAAGTTCCCATTACTGAGTGCCTGATGGCTCACACCATCCAACAAATACCTTCTACTACCAAGTCTCAAAAACTGGTCCTTAATGAACAAAAGGGTGATCAGATGATAAATGGACCTAAATCTTTAGAGGAAAGAAGAAGGTCTCTTCTTTCTTTGAACAGGAGGAGAAATTGACAAAGACCCTCCCCTTAACCACACTTTAGGTTCCTGTAAGTCCTGTTTTCACTAGGCCTCAACTGTGGCCCTCTCTGTCTTTGGCCTGTCCAGCCCAGTTTTAGCAAAGACTCCTGCTACGTCATCCTCCTACCTTTGATATCTGATCAAGTTCTCCAGTTCCTATATTTGATTTCTAAGTCTTTGGCCCGTCTCTAACAAGACTGTGAGGTAAATTTAGCAAGAATCCTCCATCCTTAACATCTCCTCTTTGTAACTTTCCATCCAATGACCCTCTCCTTCTTCTCCTTGGCTCTAAATCCCCATTTGTCTGTTTTTTGTTTGTTTGTTTGTTTGTTTGTTTTTTGTATTCAGAGTTAAGCCTGATCTCTCTCCCCTATCTTGAAAAAGTCTTCCTTATCTTTATGTGATGCAAAATTTGATAGAACTTCAAGGAGATGAAGCCACTAGTACAGCTGGAAACTTCAACACCCCTCTGTCAGAAGTGGACAGATCCATAGGTAGAAAATCAGCAAGAACATAGTTGAACTCACCAGCACCATCAATCAACTGGATACAATTGACATCCATAGACTATTTTGCCCAACAACAGCAGAATACACATTCTTCTCAAACTCATATGGAACATTCACCAGGAGAGATCACATTCTGTGACAAAAAAATCCTCACATTTTAATAAATTCAAAAAATAGAAATCATACAATGTCTGCCCTCAGACCACAACGGAATGACAAACTCAAAGCTTTCCCATTAAGATCAGGAACAAGCCAACATGTCCCCTTCACACCACTCCTTTCAACATGGTAGTGGAAGATCTAGCTAATGCAAATGACACAAGAAAAGGAAAAAAAGTTGTTATACAGATTGAGGAGTAATAAATAAAACTGCCTTTGTTTGCAAATGACATAATTGTCCATAAAATCTGAAAGAATTGACCAAAAGACTCCTGGAACTAATAAGCAATTATAGCAAGGTTGCAGAATATAAGGTTAATATACAAAGGTCAATCACTTTCCTAAATGCCAGTAATGAACAATTGCAATTTGAGATTAAAAACACAATATTAGGGATCCCTGGGTGGCGCAGTGGTTTGGCGCCTGCCTTTGGCCCAGGGCGCGATCCTGGAGATCCGGGATCGAATCCCACGTCAGGCTCCCGGTACATGGAGCCTGCTTCTCCCTCTGCCTGTGACTCTGCCTCTCTCTCTCTCTCTCTCTCTCTCTCTCTCTCTCTCTCTCTGTGACTATCATAAATAAATAAAAATGTAAAAAAAACCCACAATATTACATTACAATATTACATTTTACATTAGCATTCCTCTAAAATGAAATACTTGGGTATAAATCTAACAAAATATGTGTAAGATCTATAGGAAGATAACAAAACCATAGAAGAATTAAATATATAGATACTCCATATTCTTGGACTGGAAGATTCAATTTTGTCAAGGTGTAAGCTCTTCCCCACTTGATCCAGAGATTCAAAGCAACCCCACTCAAAATCCCTGCAAGTTATTTTGTGGATATCAGCAAACTGATTTTATGGAGTTTAAATGGAGAGGCAAAAGACCCAGAATAACTAACATAATACTGAAGGAGAAGAACAAATTCAGAGGATTGACAAAACTCAATGTCAAAACTTACTATAAAGCTACAGTAATCAAGACTTGTGGCATTGGCAAAAGAATAGAGGAAAGGATCAGTGGAACAGAATAGGAAGCCCAGAAATAGACCCACATAAATATAGTCAGCTGACCTTTGACACAGGAACAAAGGCAATACAATGGAGCAAAGATAGTGTTTTCAACAAATGGTTCTGGAACAAGTGAACATCTATATGCAAAAAGAAAGAAAGAAAGAAAGAAAGAAAGAAAGAAAGAAAGAAAGAAAGAAGAAAAGAAAGAGAGAAAGAAAGAAAGAAAGAAAGAAGAAAGAAAATCTAGAAAGAGACCTTACACTCTTCACAAAAATTAATTCATAATGGATCTAGAACTAAATGTACAACACCAAACTAAAACTCCTAGGAGATAACATAGAAGAAAACCTAGATGACCTTGGGTAAAGCAATGACTTTTTAGATACAACAGCAAAGGCATAATGCATGAAAGAAAGAGTTGATAAGCTTAAATTTTAAATTAAAAACTTCTCGGTGAAAGACAATGACAAGAGAATAAGAACACAAATGACAGACTGGGAGAAAATATTTGCAAAAGACATATCTGATAAAGAACTATTACCCAAAGTATACAAAGAACTCTTAAAACTCAGTAATTAGAAAACAATCTGATTGAAAAACGGGCCAAAGACCTTAACAGACACCTCATCGAACAACATATACAAATGGCAAATGAGCACATGAAAATATGCTTCACATCAAGTGCCATTAGGGAAATGCAAATTAAAACAGCAACAAGATACCACCACACACTTATTAGAGTGCCCCAAATCCAGAGTACTAACAATATCAAATGGTGGGAAGAATATGGAGCACCAGGAACAGTCGTTTATTGCTGACAGGATTGTAAAATGGAAGACACCTTGAAAAATGGTCTGAAAAAAAAAAAAGAAAAGAAAAATGGTCTGGTGATTGCATATAAAACTAAACATGTTCAGAGAAGTCAATCTGAAAAGGTACCTACTGTATGATTTCAACTATATAACATTCTGGAAAAGGCAAAAACTATGGTGACAGTAAAAAGATCAGTGGTTGCCAGGGGCTGGGGGTTGGGGGAGAGATGAATAGATAGAGTACAGAGGATTTGGAGGATGGTGGAAACACTAAGTGTGATACTATAACAGTGGATATATGTCATTATGCATTTGTCTAAACCCATAGAATGTACAACGGCAAGAGTAAATCCTAAGGTGAACTCTGGATTTTGGGTGATTATGATGTGTCAATGTATGTTCATCAGTTACAACAAATGTACTACTCTGATGGGGGATATTGATAATGGAGTAAGCCATTGTGAATGGGGGCAGGGGTACATAGGAAATCCCTGTACCTCCCTCTCAATTTTTACTGTGAATCTAAAACTTCTCTAAAAAAATTAAGTCCTTAAAAAATTAATAATCCATTGCCAGTACCAGCTGACTCCAGCATACTAAGAGAGGTGCCTGAGGAACATCCACGAAATAGTTAGAAGGCCATTGGAAACACAGGTTTAGAGCTATCAAGGTTGGGGTTGCTCTGCCCTTGTCTCAGTCTTTGCCTTGACCCAGCCTCTCCTGATGGGCCTGCCCATGCACCTGCCCTCTCAGAATAGGCTTCCTCAGCCCTCTATTAGAGACCAGCAAGTCAGGACCAGGAATCCACCTCCACAAACCCACTAGACTGTAATGTAATCCTCTCTGCAAGTCAGTGTAAGAGTATCTTGCTGGACTCTCCAAGGATACAATTTAGCCCAGTTCTCCCAGTCACCACAGGAGTGGCAATATTTCCCAAACTTTAGTCATCCAAGAATGACCTTCACAATTTTTGCCAGATCCATGTGACCACTTGTGCTATTATTTAATCAACATTTTTCTTTTAATTGTCTTTCAATCAACTCCTCTTCCTTTTGCACTTTTGCTTCCTCCCAAGAAACTATAGTTTACTTCACCCCCCCAAAAAAAATAACCTATGAGAAAGATGTCATGCTGGAGACCAACATACTTTCTCTCAAGAAATTCTACATAATCAGGTCGTGACAGATTGCTATTTCATGAGTTGAGTCCTTGAGGAATCATGGAAATGCAGTTAGGACCCATGTTGTTGAAAAATTCATAAATTCGAGCCCCATTTGGTGTCATGAGAGGCCCATGCGGCTAGAGAAAACATTAGATCCATTTTTTCTATGTACCTCACTATAGGGCGCATTTTTAAAAAAATTGTTTTAGGGATCCCTGGGTGGCGCAGCGGTTTAGCGCCTGCCTTTGGCCCAGGGCGCGATCCTGGAGACCCAGGATCGAATCCCACGTCGGGCTCCCGGTGCATGGAGCCTGCTTCTCCCTCTGCCTGTGTCTCTGCCTCTCTCTCTCACTGTGTGCCTATCATAAATAAATAATAAAAAAAAATTGTTTTAAGTAATCTCTTCACCCAATGTGGGACTCAAACTCACAACCTTAAGATCAAGCATCAGATGCTCTACGGACTGAGCCAGCCAGGTGCCCAGAATGTTTATTAATTGGGAATTGTTAGGGGGTATGTATATATATATATTTTTCTATATATATAACTCTTTAAATGATTCATTCACCTCAGTTTAATGTGCTTCTGATAGACACCATTATATCCACAAATGGTCACTGTCAGGGAGCACAGAGGAGGGAACATAAATTCTATCAGAAGAAAGAGTTGGGAATCCGAGAAGTCTTGACAGGCAGAGGAAATGACAATAGAGCTGAGATTTGAAAGACTAGTGGAAGTTCTGGTGAAGGGTGGTGAAGGCATTCCAGGCAGAGGGCCATATAAGTGAAGGCTTGCAGATATAAATGTTTCTGTCATGTTTGTTGATGCCTAGGTGTTCAGTGCAGATAAAGTGCAGGGCTGGATTGTAAAGGGGATCTTTTGGCCATACTAATAAGTCTGGGCTTTAACGTAGATAAAGGGAAGTCTTCCGAATTTCATAAAGCTAGTCACATGTCCAGAATTGGGAGGGGGAAAACTGCAGAAAGTTTCATAGCTATCTGAGTATAAGGGGATGAGAACCCGTTCTAAAAGACAGGCAAGATGTTGGAGGAGAAAGAGGCAGAAATAGGGAAGTAAGGCAGTTGAGCTAATTTAGGAAATAATGATGATGACTTGATTTTAGAATGATCATAGTGAAATTATTAAGCTCTTGAGCTCTGGAATCAGGAAGAATCATGGCTCTGCAACATCCCAGTTGTGTGACATCTATTTAACATCTCTGAGCCTCGGCTTCTTCAACTGCAAAATAAGCTAAGAAAGTATCTACTCATAGGACTAAACAGAGTAAGTTATACACATTAGCTATTGTTTTGAATATTCAATAAATGTTAGCTATTATGTTTCATATTCTTATGTTTACAGCAAGCCAAATTTCAGTAACTGATGGAAATATCCAACAGGCAGTTGGAAATGTGAATCAAAGGGCAAAAGAGAAATTAAACCAGAGGTTTCTAATTCACCTTGTAGAGATAACTGTCAATCTCAGAGAGTGACTGAACCTCTGTGGAGGGCAGAGAACAGAATTTTGCGGAATGTTCACATATAGAAGTGGTAGAAGAAAGGGTTCAGAAAATTAGTGGCACAAGATGGACAGAGAGGTCCTTACCGTGGAGAGGATCTTCAAATTGCCAATTGCAGTGGCTTCGCCTAAGTCCTCATTCCCTGATTCATCTGCAGCATTGGATGCAAGTGACCCCTTCTTTTGGAAACTCTCTTCTTCAGTTTCCATTGCATTCTGTTCTCTTCTACCTTTTCTGATTATGCATAGAACATCTCACCTGAAAGCCTTGTAGCTTACTGGCTCCAACCCCTTCGTTTTACAAATGAAGAGATGAAAGAGCCAGCAAATGGAAGTAGCTAATTCGAGGTGCACACTCAATTGTTTCTTTCTTGGCTTTTTCTCCCCCTCTTCTCACTTCCGACAGTTCTTTGCTCTTCACTCTCCTATACTCACTTCCTCTTTCTATAAACTTGTCTGTTTCCATAACTTTCAGTATCGCCTTTAAGTCTTCGATTGCCAAATTGAAATCTCCTCCCTGTCTCTCTCTAGAGCTGCTCTACCATCCTTCCAACAGTTAGCTAGATGTTCCGTTAACCCCTGACACTCAGCATGTCTGAAACATAATTGTTCCCCATGAGGCTAGCTTCCTTCTTTGACTCCACCATCCTATCAATGGCACCTACATTCTCCTAGTCAGCTAACCCCTTACCAAATCTGATCGGTGAGTCCTGTATAAACATCCATGTAGGGCCGTGGCAAAGCACACTGCCATTAGGAACACAACTGCCTGGGACCAAATCCTGGCTCTGTGATCTTGGGTAAGTGACTTAGAAGCCGTCAGAGCCAGATGAGACCTTAAAGGTACATATTTATTGGGGCGCCTGGATGGCTCTGTTGTTTAGGCATCCAACTCTTGACTTTGGCTCAGGTCATGATCTCAGGAGGGTGAGATTGAGCCCCATGCTGGGCTCTGTGCTTGGCACAGAGTCTGCCTGGGATTCTGTTTCTCCCTCTCCCCCTGCTCACTCTCTCTCTCATAAAAAATAAATAAAATATTTTTTTAAAAAGATACATTTTTCTGCAAACTTCACCTTTTTCAGAAAAGAAATGTGAACCCCTAAAGCGTAAATCCCCATAGTCTGCAAAAAGGAATTAGGACTAGAATCAAGGGCTATTGAAGCTTCAGGGCAATGCATTTTGTACTACACCATATTGCCTCTTATAACCCTGTTGGATCTGTCACCACTGCTACCTCTCTAAATAAGATACTTATTGGGGCAGCCTGGGTGGCTCAGCAGTTTAGCGCTGCCTTCAGCCCAGGACCTGATCCTGGATACCCGGGATCAAGTCCCATGTCGGGCTCCCTGCATGGAGCCTGCTTCTCCCTCTGCCTGTGTCTCTGCCTCTCTCTCTCATGAATAAATAAATAAAATCCTTTTTAAAAAAGATACTTATTACCTGTGCCTGGATTATTGACAGTCACCTCTAACTACTCTTGCAATCTCTCATCTACCCCATCCCCAGTTCATCCTGCCAAGTTAATTGGCATCATTTCCATCTTGTTGTTCCCCTCATTAAAAAGGTTTCAGTGGTTCCTCATTGCCTACTAAATAAAACCCAAATGTCCAAGCTAGGCATCAAAACTCTTCCAAAATCTATTGTCAGCCCACCTTTTCATTTTTTTATTACCCACACTATCTTTTATACTCCATGGCCCAGCCATGTCCAATACTCTGTGTTCCTTGAGCAGCTCATGTACCTTCATGCCCTGTTGACTTTTTACATACTGTTCTCTGACTTTTGAGTGCCCTCACTTTGATTTTCCTTCTGTCTAATTCTTACTCAAGGCCCAACTCAAATGTCTAGGGCACGAAGACTTTTCAGATTGCCCAAGTCAGAATTAATCTCTATGATAATATATGTGACAGGAGTTTCCATCATAGCTAGGCATGTAGAAAATGTGGGTTTCCATCCCCCCTTTCTTTTTCACCTGTGTTCCCACAATATATTGCTTATACCTCTGTTTAACACTTATGTCACCCACCTTATATTAGAGCTGGTTATTTTTTAAAGATTACTTATTTATTTATTCACAAGAGACACACAGAGAGGCAGAGACATAGGCAGAGGGAGAAGCAGGCTCCCCACGGGGAGCCCAATGTGGGACTCCATCCCAGGACCCCAGGATCATGACTCAAGCCAAAGGCAGACCCTCAACCACTGAGCTACCTAGGCCTCCCTAGAGCTGGTTATTTAAACAACTAGTGAAATTCATCTCATTCACCTTTGCATCCTCCATGGCCCCTCACAGAGTTCCTGGTACACAATAGGTACTTAACAAATATTTAACAAAATGAAACAAAAACAGCAGAGCCAAGTCTCAAGCTGCCCTCTCATTAGTAATTCAGCAAGATCAATTCCTGTTGCTCGACAAGGAGTGACATGTTGAGAGAAGAAAAATCTGGGAACCCTTATTGGTAAATCTCCAACAATGTGCTTCAAAACAGCCTTAGAAACTTTCAACCTGACAGGTAAAGCTCTTATCCCCACATTCTTTTCAGTAAACTGAAATTTATGCAGGCCCATCACCCCCAGCCAGTGAGTGGGTTACCAGTAAGTGAAAAGCAGTGACTGGGGCTGAAGAGGTGGAAGCAGGAGCTCTTTGGAGCCATTTGTAAAAGGAGGCTACCATGATCCAGAAATTAATGTTTCCTGGAAAGGGAATCTTGACTGAGGTCCTTGGATCGTTTCCCTTGGAAGAGTGGGTAACTGTGATGAGTGATGCAGGCCAAGTAGCTTGGCATGTGTGACATGCCTTTATGGTTTCTCAGTGGCTGGATCTTTTCCAGGCCATTCTGGACACAGCTTTTAGCTAAGGCTGCTGTGAGGCTCATTCCAATTCTGGAAGTGAGGCCTGGGGTATGGCCAAGATGAAAGATGACTGCATTCTCATGATGACAGCTTAAAGACAGGCCTCAATTTCACTTCCTTTTTAAATTTAATTTTATTTATTTTTTATATTTTTAAAGATTTTATTTATTCATGAAAGACACACAGAGAGAGGCAGAGACACAGGCAGAGGGAGAAGCAGGCTCCCCAAAAGGGAGCCTGATGTGGGACTCAGTCCTGGATCCTGGGATCATGCCCTGAGCCAAAGGCAAATGCTCAACTGCTGGGCCACTCAGGTGCCCCACAATTTCACTTCCTTGTTGGCCACCTCCATTCATTCATTCAATTGTCATTTAGTAGACACCCATTGTGCACCAGGAACATAGGTTCTGATACAGAGATGAATGGCCCATGCCCTTGAAAAGTACTGTTCTAATGGAGGAGACACACAGGTAAACAGACAATATGGTGAACTATCATAAGTGCCATCACGGATAAATACAGTACAGGGGAGAAACAGAGGGATAGAGAAAGTGGAGAGAATAAAACCTAAAGTCTTAAATGTAGCACAAAAGGCTGCTGGCTACCTCTCACCACTCCTCAGCCTTTGCATGTGAAGAGTAGACTATCTGAGCTAAATTTCAGAGAATGAAGAAGAGTTTTTTTTTTTTTTTTTTGAAGAAGAGTTTGTAAACAGGGAAAAGCTGTTGTGGGCAGATTTTATTCCAAAGACAGTGAGGAGCCAATGGAGGATTTTAAGCAGGGGAGTGACATGATTAGATAGATATACATTCCAGAAAGACCACTCTAAAGAATGTTTAGAGAATGGATTGGAAGAGATCATGAATGAAGGTAGGGAGACAGGGAACTGTCTCCAATTGTAAAAGTATCAGAATCTATACTAGGGCAGTAGAAGTGGGATAAAAAGGAAGAGAAGGAGTCAAAAGATATGAAGAAGTAAAACCTACAGGGTTTAGTTATTTATTGGATATGGAATGTAGGAGAGTGATCAGGAAGGGGAAACTCATGCCAATTTCCCAGATTCTTGGCTTGGGCAATAGGTGGATATAATACGGTTCAATGGGATAAGGGACAACTAGAGGAGCTACAAGTTTGAGAGCAGGAGAGATGAGATCGACATGTAATATATCTGTATTTGGAAACCAGGAAGGAAATATGAAGATACAGGTTTGCAACTGTCGGTAACTGAAGCCATGGGAATGGAGTGGATGAGACTGCTCAGGAAGAATTTCAAGAGTGATGAGAAGAGAGAGAACAGAACCATGAGGATTGACGTTTAAGGGGTAGAGTCAGGGGTGCCTGGCAGGCTCAGTGGGTAGAACGTGCAGCTCTTGATCTTGGGGTTGTGAGTTCGAGCCCCACACTGGATGTAGAGTCTACTTAATAAAAAATATTTGGGGGCACCTGGGTGGCTCAGTTGGTTAAGCAGCTGCCTTTGGCTCAGGTCATGATCTTGGGATCCTGGGATTGAGCCCCGTATTGGGCTCCCTGCTCAACAGGGAGTCTGCTTCTCCCTCTCCCTCTGCCCTTCCCCCTGGCTTGTTCTCTCTCTCTCTCTTTCTCTCTCAAATAAATAAAATATAATTTTTTTAATTTTAAGGGGTGGAGTAAGAGTAAAGCATGGAGCAAAGATAAGAGAGAGACCAATAGAGAAAAGTGTAACAAAAGTCAAAGGAGATTATATAGTCATAAACCAAGTTCTAGAGAAATATTAATGCCTTTTTTTAAGATTTTATTTTATGTATTTATTTATTCATGAGAGGCACAGAGAGAGAGAGAGAGAAAGAGAGGCTGACGTGGGACTCAATCCCGGGTCTCCAGGATCATGCCCTGGGCCAAAGGCAGGCGCTAAACCGCTGGGCCACCGGGGCTGCCCATATTAATGCCTTTTTACCTTTATTTTATAAGATTTTATTTTTAAGTTATCTCTATACCTAACATGGGGCTCAAACTCACAATTCCAATATCAGGAGTCACATGCTCCATTGACTGAGCCAGCCAGGCATCCCTTCAATGGCATTTTTATTTTATTTTATTTTATTTATTTTATTTTTAAGGTGTTTCTATTAAAGCATGGAGATTGGATCCATGGACAGAAAGGGCTGCTTTTGATGACATTTTAAAAAAGATTTTATTTATTTATTCATGAGAGACAGAGAAAGAGAGAGAGGCAGAGACTTAGGCAGAGGGAGAAGCAGCCTCCATGCAGGAAGCCCAATGTGGAACTCTATGCCAGGACCTGGAGATCACACCCTGAGCCAAAGGCAGATGCTCAACCACTGAGCCACCCAGGCATCCCTAATGACATTTTTAAATGGTCATGATATAATGGCAAGTGAAAGAGGATATAAGATAATATGTTGCAGACAACAGATTGGTGGTTGTCAGAGATGGGAGATGGAGGGTGGTTGAAATGGGTGGAGAGGATTAAAAGGTACAAAGTTTCAGTTATAAAAGAAATAAGTCATGGAAGTGCAGTGTACAGCATAGTAACTATAGTCAATTACATATATGAAAGTTGCTACAAGAGTAGATGTTAAAGTTCTCATCACAAGAAAAAAATTTCTTTTTTTTTTAAATTTTTATTTATTTATGATAGTCACACAGAGAGAGAGAGAGGCAGAGACACAGGCAGAGGGAGAAGCAGGCTCCATGAACCGGGAGCCCGACGTGGGATTCGATCCCGGGTCTCCAGGATCGCGCCCTGGGCCAAAGGCAGACGCCAAACCACTGCGCCACCCAGGGATCCCAAGAAAAAATTTCTAACTGTATATGGCGACAGATTTTAACTAGACTTATCATGGTGACCATTTCTCAGTATATACAAATATAAAATCATTATCTTGTACACCTTAAACTAATGTAATGTTATATGTCAATTAGGCTTCAATAAAAAAATAGATATCATATGATGACAATTGTATTTTAAGAGTACATGTAAGTGGGCACCTGGGTGGCTCAGTGGTTGAGCATCTACCTTTGGCTCAGGTCGTGATCCCAGGGCCCTGGGATCGAGTCCCGCATCAGGCTCCCTGCAGAGAGCCTGCTTCTCCCTCTGCCTATGTCTCTGCCTCTCTCTCTGTCTCTCATGAATAAATAAATAAAATCTTAAAAAAAAAAGAGTACGTGCAGGTGGGGCACCTGGATGGTTCAGTTGGTTATGTGGCTGCCTTCGGCTCAGGTCATGATCTCCTGAGATTGAGTCCTGTAGTGGGCTCTCTGCTCAATGAGGAGCCTGCTTCTCCCTCTGCCTCTGCTGCTCCCCCTGCTTGTGTTCTCTCTCTGTGTCTCTCTCTCTCTCTCAAAAAAAATCTTTAAAAGAAAAGATACATATAGGGGCTCCTGGGTGGCTCAGTTGGTTAAGCATCGGACTCTTGATCTCAGGTCAGGTCTTGATCTCATGATCATGGGTTCAAGCCTTGCATTGGGCTTAAACCAAAAAGAATATATGTATGTATTTTCATTGAAAAATAACTATAAGGTTTCTTTTTTTTTTAATTTTTTTAATTTTTATTTATTTATGATAGTCACAGAGAGAGAGAGAGAGAGAGAGAGAGAGGCAGAGACATAGGCAGAGGGAGAAGCAGGCTCCAACACTGGGAGCCTGATGTGGGATTCGATCCCGGGTCTCCAGGATCATGCCCTGGGCCAAAGGCAGGCGCCAAACCGCTGCGCCACCCAGGGATCCTGAAAAATAACTATAAGGTTTCACACCTGTTGATGTTAATCTCTGGGTGGTGGTGTTACAGACTATTGTAATTTTTATCCTTATGATTATGGGGGGATTTTCCAATTTTTCCATAAAGAATATGTGTTACTTGTGTAATTGACAAACATAAAAAATTAATATAAAAAGAGAAAAATATCAAATGGGGAAGAAGATTTCAAGGTAGGAGTGGTCAACTGAATCAAACACGTCAGAGTTAGTAAGACTTGTTCTGAGGGCTATCCATTAGATTTAGCAGCAAAGTGACTGTGGTGAAGACTATTTCAATGAAGTAGTTTGTAGGGGCAGAAGCCAGATGGGAATGGAACTGAACAGTGAATGGGAGATGAAGTGCAGACAGCAAGTACAGAAGTGTCTTTTTAAAAACTTGGTTAAAGGGTGCCTGGGTGGCTCAGTGGTTGACCATCTGCCTTCGGCTCAGTGTGATCCTGGAGTCCTGGAATCAAGTCCCGCATTGGGCTCCCTGCAGGGAGCCTGCTTCTCCCTCTGCCTATGTCTCTGCCTCTCTCTCTCTCTCTGTCTCCCATGAATAAATAAATAAAATCTTTAAAAAAATTGGTTAAGAAGGAAAAGAGATAGGGCAAAAGCCCAGTTGAAGATACCATCCAGTTTGAGAAAGCCACACCATTTGGTGGCGTAGAGATGTCCTGGGATCCAGACGTAGGTTGCGAAGATCTTCTGACATTCAGATTTCCAGTGTGAGGGGTACAGCAGAGTGTGGAATTGGAAACAGCAGTCAGCTCAGGGAATTGACATCACAAATTGCTCTTCATGGCTCAGAGGAAAACTCATTGTCACCCAAACTGAGCAGAACACTCCAGTGCAATGTATATGGCTACATAATTTAGAATACAGATTAATTCTTGGAAAAGAGCTTGTGATGAGTGTGAAATAATCATAGATTGGAAGTTCTTATGACTCATGTGATAACAGGGCTTCTTTATCAAGGTGTGTAACTTGGTTCTATAGACAATATCGTTCTCTAGGAATAATGCCAAAACTCAGTGCATTCTACAGCTCAGCCCAGCCCCAGATCTATGAGGTGAGACATCAACAGCAAGAATGAGAGGTTTGTGTTTATTGTAAAGCATGAGCTCAGATTCAGAAATCAATAACTGCTTGACATTCTGAAAAGCACCCTCATGCTGGCAAATCCAATGCCACCAAGCACCAATTTCCTAGGAGACAATGAAGTAGCTCAATCATCCTTGTCTTTTGTTGGATGAAAATGGCCAAAATGGAGGCTTAATCAGAGGATCTGAAGTGGATGCCCCACAAATTATAGAATCCCTCATCTGGATGTGTCTGCATCTGAAGTGAGGCGGGGGGAAATCCTAGGGGCCCCCAACCAGAAGAGGGTTTACTTGAGGAGGCCCGGGGTGGCAAAGCCTTGGAGGTGAACCATAATCTGCAAACCAAAGGCAAGATGGGGATGGAAATAGAAGTGAGACAAAATCTTTGCTTGGGAGGCTTGGGAGCAAGATTGTCCTGTTCGGGTGCAAGGAACAGATAAAGGAAAGTAGGTTACTTAGAATGGAGGCTGTTCAAGATGAAGACGTATTAGAGCTTACCATTTTATCTGGGGCTCAGAGCCTATTTCGGGGACTGATTTGGCAGTTTAAAGAATGTACACAGGACTAGGTCCCAATCTTCCCCTTCACAACACACATACACACACACATACACACACACACACACACACACACACTGAATTGGCTGAGGCTGGAGCTGAGTTGGTTTCATAGAAGGCACAAAGCATTATGGATGGGAATTAGCACTGGACTAAGTTCTTTTTTAAAAAAAGATTTTATTTATTTATTCATGAGAGACACAGAGAGAGAGGCAGAGACATAGGCAGAGGGTGGAGAAGCAGGCTCCCTGCAGGGAGCCTGGTTGGGACTCGATTCCAGAACTCCGGGATCATGCCCTGAGTCGAAGGCAGATGCTCAACCGCTGAACCACCCAGGCGTCAGCTCTTATGGGTGCATCTCGGGCCCACAGTTTTCTCCCCTGACCAGGTGCTAGAATCCACACTGGTGGAGAGCTGTCCAGGAATCCCTGTAACACATATTCTGGCTCCCTATCCACCACAGGATGGGTGGATGTTCGTGGACAGGGAGATGAGGGGCTTCAGGCAGAAGACAAGGGATTCCAGAGATCTGAATTGGCCAAGGAATCAGCCCTATAATTTGTAGCAGGGTTGGCGGGGGCATGTGGAGTAGAAACAAAAACATCTGAGTTTTCCAACCTGGCCAGCCCACCACTGCTCCTATGAGCAGCGCTTCTCAGCAGAAGCTTGGACCTTCAGGGTGTCATTGGCAGCCGGCATTTCCCTAGGTTTTGACTTGGTAGTGCTGGGTGGTTTGGGGACATAGCAGGGATAGTGGTTGTGATGGCTGAGGCAGGGGGATTCTAGATGAAGCATTCATGGTGCTACCGTTGGCAAACTTGGCTGAGGCCCAAGGAGGGAAGGGCGGAGGAGTCCAAAGAGTAAACAGAGACGGTGAACACCAGGGCTTCTATTTGGGGCCAGGTTTACATGTTTTATTGGCTCATCAGTTTGAGGGGGTGGATGAGAGATCAGAAGATTCCTGTTTGGAAGACCTGGGAATGGTTCCTACGAAAAAACAAGATCTCTTGTATATACAATATGATTTCAATGATGGACATGTGTATATAAGGAAAGAAAACTGGAAGGAAAGGACTAAACCACTAGCCACTTAATGGACAGGGCATCAGTTCATCAGGTTGACTGCCCAAACTTGGACAATTAGCAGAAGGAGCTAAATTCTTCTGGGTCCTTTTCACTTCTCCCTTCAAACTCGACACTTGGCCCCATTTTTCCGGCTGTGACCTGGACTTCTCTCTGATTCTTCACCCCACCACGCTACCTCTAGTCTCCTTGGGTAAAAATCCAGGACTGAATTCAACCTGGGAACATTCTATCCCTGTAGGACTCCCTAGGTCTTACACTGCACCCCCTCCCCCCACACACACACATACCCGCAAGAACAGAAGGATCAGGAAATGGACGTCAGGCTGTATTGGCTGAAACAAGCAACATTAGGACAGGAGACCCCAAATTCCTACTTTCCACTTCATTTTCTTCACTTTGCTACTTGGTCTAGTGAAAAGATGCAGAACTTTCTGGAATCATTTGCAAGCATACCTTCTGTTTGTGCACCGATCAGACATCAGTGAACCATAGTACCATTCCTCGAACCCCAGGAATTAGGGTCTTCCTAAAACACAGAAACAGCGGCAAAGTGAATTCCAAATTGCAGGGAGTGCATATGGTGTTGGTTAAGGCTCTATTTCCAGGAAATCTATGCAAGTAACACCACCTCACCTTTAGGCTTTACTATTGGTCGAATGAGTGTGCCATCCTATGTGGAGCTGGTTGTAGGATATTTCATACAATTAGGGGTTTTTTTGGGTGGGAGGGGTTGAAACAACTTTGCTTTTGTTCCCCACTCCAAACTGTTCTTAGAGCAAAAGGTATATGTCTACTTGTCAAGTGAATTGGTGTACTATCTGGGTAAGTTCTTCAGAAACCCCTTTGAAAAAATATGGATAACTCCCTCGAGTTGGCCTCTTTTATTATTTTTTAAAATATTTTTATTTATTTCTTTGAGAAAGAGAGAAGGATCAGGGAGGAGGGCAGAGGAAGAGGGAGAAGCAGACTCCTCGCTGAGTAGGGAGCCCAATGCGACTCTGAACCTGGGGACTCAATTCCAGGGCCCCAGGATCGTGACCTAAGCCAAAGGCAGATGCTTAATCAAAGGCAGATGCTTAATCGACTGAGCAACCCAGGTGCCCCAAGTTGACCTCTTTTAAAAAATGAATCCCTGGGGGGCACAGACTCATCCATGTAATTATGTGTCTTTTTGTAAAGGATTTGTGAAAACCAACACCAATTATGAATACAGGACCACTTCTATCTTTCCCTAGCAGCCCTTCCTGGAAATAGTTCGCACAAACCTTCCACAGCCTGAGCTATGGGGTGGAGAATTTTGAAAATGTTCTGCAAATTTTCGGGGTTTGCAATTTCCTTATCCTATGGACCCATTTGGGAAGAATTTTTGCCTGTGTGTCTTAAGCAACATTTATATTGAAAGCTGTCTCCTTTGATTTCTGAGCCGTGCATTAATGCTGTCTCATTGATCAAAGCCATACAAAATGCCATATTTTGTTTGGTAATGAAGCCCAGGGACAGGCTGGATGATGGATTCCACATGCGAGGCAGTGCTGCTGCATGCCATCTGAGGAAGCCTCAGGATTGCTGTGTGGAGACAAGTGGCATTGCTCTGTAATGTAATGATCAGAGCTCCCACCAGCCTGCTGATTCTGCTGATGAGGTCCGACGCTCTGGACTCAGATGATGTGGCTGGTGAGCTGTGCTCTTAATAATGGGACTGGTTTCCTCCACCAACTGTTCTGGTCCTGGGTGGAATAGGACTGGGGAAAGCTCTCTTTTAGGCTGATGTTTGAGCCATGCCGGAGACAGCAGGCTTATGTTTAAGGCCTCTTTTGCATGTTTCAAGACCTAAAGAAGCTCTCCCTGAGTGAATCTGAGGAAATAAGCCGGCGGATGTAAAATTTTAAAATATTCTCCCCCATGGGACGCCTGGGTGGCTCAGCGGTTGAGCATCTGCCTCCAGCTCAGGGCGTGATCCTGGGGTCCCGGGATTGAGTCCCGCATTGGGCTCCCTGCATGGAGCCTGCTTCTCCCTCTGCCTATGTCTCTACCTCTCTCTGTGTGTGTCTCTCATGAATAAATAAATAAAATCTTTAAAAAAATATTCTCCCCGAACACCCATTGTAAGCAGAAAGCGTGCTTAGGATTCCAGGCAGAAGCTGATTTTAGCTGCTTCCCAGGAGCAAATGGATTTTCATTGCTCACTGTAGTACAGTTTCTCCTCATGTCTCCCCCCACCCCACCATGCCCACTTTTCTCGCTCCTCGCTCGTCCTCTTTCTTTTTCTCTCTTGCAGTGGCAGGACCCCATCCAGAAGACATGTGCAAGTTGCAGTAAATAGGAAGAGGACAAGTTGATACTAGCGACTATTTTTTTATACAGCTAGAAACTATTCAAATAGATTTCCTGTAGCCCAGAACTACACACACAGCTAGACTCACCCTAAAGAGATCCTGCCAGAACTCCAAGGAACAGTGAGTACATAGTGATATTGACCTGTAGTTTCCCTTCCTAGGAGCTCTGCTAAAGGAGCTCTCTCTTCTGGTCAAACAGGTCTGCCTACCATTCCCTAAACACATCTCACTGCTTGCTGTCACTTGGAACGCTTGGACTCTCCATCTCCTTTGTGATCCAATTTCAACTCTGCCTCTTCCACTAAACCTACCCTCTTCATACTTCTAAATGCCTTCTGGCACCTCATAGCTACATATACATTACATATATATAGCCACATATACCTCCATTATTGTAGGTACCCACCTCTCCTGCTAGCCAAGAACTTTCTAGAGTCAGGAACCAGTCCTTACTCTGATTCTCAGTGGGACCCATAGAGCTCATCAAGCTATGGTGTAGTGGTTAAAAGAACCCATTCTGGAGCCAGACTGCTAACAACGAAGCTGGGTGATCTCAGTTATGTCATTTAACATCTGTGTGCCTCAATGCCCTGTAACATGGGAATATTAATAATGCCCAGTGCATGGGGTTACTCTGAGGATCAACCAAAGTAACACTTGCAAAGTGCCTGGAATATTGCCTTTCAGACATGGTGCACTCAGAAAGTGCCACTCCTCTTTATCTATTCGGCACCACCGTACATTAAAGCGGGAATCACCAGGTACCAAAGGATCACCCCCAGTCAGCCTCACCCCCATGGTATCTGGCTCAATTTTGCCTTATACCAAGTTTACCAGACACTCACTAAAGAACTTTCCTACCTGGCTTTAAGGGTCCTTCATACTCTGATCCCTTTAGCAGATGGATGGTATCTTCCACAGCCACCCCACCACAGCCCTGCCTCCCGTCTGTCCTCAAACATGCCCTGCTCCTTCCTACCACTGGGCCTTTACTCACACCTTTTCTCCTCCCTGCAATGCTGGCCCTGCCCTTCCCCTTTCAAACTCCTACCCATCCTTGATTTCTCCACTCAAGCCTCACCTCCCCTAGGAAGCCTTCCCCGATCGCTTCAGCTAACACCCACTTTCCCTCCTTCAACTTTCTCAGCAGTGTAAGTCAGAACCACATAACTAAACAGTTTTCATTGTGACTTCCTGAGTCTTGGTCCTGTCTCTTTGGGAAGTTGATAACTTCCTTAAAAACAGCTGGGAGGTTTCCCCCTCTTCTGCTACCTACCCCTTCCTTACTTTTCTCAGCCTGGGTGCCCAGCTGGTGTCCAGTAAGACTTATTGGTTCATGTGTCCACATACCTGTGTCTGGTCAAGGGAAGCCAAGGCTCTGACACTCTGGCAGTGAGCTTGGGCTATGGGGAAGAGCAGAAGCCAGGGGATTGGTTTCTGTTGACTTCACTTCTTCACAGCTGCTCAGGCCACAGAATTAGCAGGGTCTTCAGGCAAAGGCAAACTCTCCTTCAAACTGGATGACCCTTCATTAATGGTTGACACTCCCTGTTTACCTTAATGATTGCCAAGATCTGTTGCTGCACACGATATGCTTTGCGGTTCAACTGCCTTGGCCCTGAGGGTAGAAGGCAAGCTTTGAAGAGGTTTCAGGGTTCTGGGATGGGATTGGAAATACTTTGGTCCATGTCCAGCCACTCGGGACACAGACAATAAGCAGAAGGCCAAAGAACATCGTGGTCCTGCTGTATGGAGGGAGCACTGCCATCCCCCGCCTTGATGTCAGTAGGTACAAGTAGGCACTGCCCATGTCTTTTTTTTCTCCCCATAGTCATATCATTTTAGGGGCTGGGACCTATAAGGGATGAGAGGGATGGCACCCAGTGCAAGAGCCCTCTCTGCAACTCGCCCCACACACCAGATCCACCTATGGCCCAGGGATGGGGGAAGCCTGAGGGCTGTTAATGAGCCCAGGTCCAGTGCAGCCTCCCAGATGGGCTAAACATGGGCACATGGGTGACAATGGAGCCTCTCTCCCTCTGGGACAGGGCAGTAACTGCAGGCTATGTGATTTGTCTTGCCAAACCCATTGGGAGCTCAGGGGATCAATCTTATTTAATGACTGTGGGAGGAGGCGGGGCTGGTTAATGTTTGTCTGGTTCCTCTTGGGCTGTGGGCCATATCTGGCTCCGGCCCTGGGCTCTTTGTCCCTCCCCTGGCCTGGGCTGACAGCACCTAGTGGCATAGTGCAGACACACCTGCAGACATTCCCTGGGAAAGGGCAGCAGCAACCAGGTGAGGAGGCTGGGGAGGGGGAACTGGTGTGGCACAGGGGGAAAGAGATGGGGGCTGGAGAGAGGCCTGGGCTTTGCCTTCTCTGGGCCTCAGCATTAAGCCACTGAGATCCCTTCTGTGCTTCCCTCTGGGTAGAGCAAGGCCCCTCCTGCCAGGGGCCAGGGTTGCTTAGCCTCTCTCTGGAGCCTTCAACTCTTATCCTCTCTTCAGGCTCAGAGTTGCTTCTTCTCTCCCTCGTTTACTCCCAGCCATGGATTCCCTTCATCCTCACAGGGCTCAATTCCCAGGAAGACTTGAGCCCCCCACCGCCAACCCCACCCCCAAGGCACAGGGTGGCCAAGTTCCTCTCTTTCAGACATTTCCTGCCAAATAGGATTAAGGTTTGGTGGTACTGTTGGGCACTTCCAGGTGCTGTTTTCTTCCCCCCACCCATTAGAAGGTAAAGCAGGCATGCAACAACCCAGGGCTGCCAATGGACAGACAGACGGATGAATGCAGGGCACTCAGCAGTGGAGAGGGACAGCCAATGGGGCCGGGATTTAGGAGCATGGCTCTCCTCTCTCCTGAGGGAGTTTAGGCAGACTCAAGCTGAGCCTGGAGCAACTTTGATGATTTTAGTGATGGAAAGGAGGGGTAGCCCCCCAGCTGTTTGAAAGCTGTTGCAGCTGTTGGGGATGGCCCCAGCAGAGGGCACAGACTAAGTAAAGGAGACACGGGAGAGGATATAGACCAGAGAGGTTTGGAGAGAGAGACTGAGATACGAGAATGCAGCAAGAGCAATAGGGAGGGACACCTCCCCCCCACTGCCGGCTCTGGTGAGGGATCAACGTGAGTCCGTGAGTCCGAAGTTAACTATCAGCACCTTTGCTTAGCAGCTGCCTAGTAAGTTACTCAGTGTCTTTGAGCCCCCGTAGCTCCACCTGTGACTTGAAGACAATAGTCCACAGCTCACAGGCTTGTTGTGAGGACAGGAGTTAATGAACATACAGCCTCTAGAACACTATAGGCATTCCACAGGTGGTGGCTGTCATAATAAGCCCAAGTAGAGAGCAACAGGAAGTCTGATCATTGAAGGAGGACTAAGAGGGTATAGTCCAGAGTGAGGAAGGGAGCTGACATTAACAGTTCCTAGGAAAAGACCGTGGCCGAGGGAGGGAAGGAGAAAACCGGAATGAGCTGAAGTGACCCTGACCCCAGCCTGGCCACAATACATATATGGTAGGGTGGAGAGGACAAGCCAAGTGCCCTGGGTGCAGTGAGGCCACAAGGGTGGAGGCAGGGAAGGGCAGCGGGGGAAGGAAGGAGGGGGCCAGGGAAGCTTGGCCTTGGCCACACCAAACAGATGAAGGTGGCCTGGAATTCAGGAAGAAATCTCAAAGGAAGCCCCTGGTTCTTTCCTGGCCGGGGACTGCTCATGAAATGGGGGAGCAAGTGTGAGTCTGAGACTGAATATAACCTCATCCAGTCCAGTCAGGGCCCTCCTCTTGAACCAAAAAACACCAGGATTTCCTATAGTTGGAAAGAGGGACAGGGAAGAGGTGGGGGCAGAAAGAGAGAGACTTGATGAGCATGTATGATATGCATGTGCGTGTGTGTGCCCAGACCTGCACAGGTGAGTGCACATGGGAAGGAGTAGAAGTTCTGAGCTGTGGGCCTGGTCTCTGTTAGAACGCAGAGTAAGAGAGGCTGTTAAAGGCAGTGCGATGTAAAGGCTCTGAGAGCAGAAAGAAAACAGAAACCTGACTCTACCCTTTTGCAGAGTTGCCATTGAGGCAAGTTATTTAACCTCTCTGAGCCTCAACTTCCTTGTCCAAAAAATGGGGATAGTATTACAGGACTGTTGTATGGACTAAGTGCGATCTCCTGATGTTGAACTGTGCTGGAGTGCCCGGGCACATGTGAATCCGAAGCCAAGACCAGGGCCTGACACAGCCAGAGAAGTCTTGTCTAATGAAACACCAGGGTAAAAACAGGTCTGGAGCAACACAGAGCATATCAGTGCATGGACTTTAACCCAAAGTCACAAAAACAGTTTGGATTTCAAAATCAGGTCATTCCCCTGGATGTTTTTAGAATGAGACCCTTGAGGTACTGATGTTGACATAGGGATAAGCTCTCCATCCAAAGGAGAGAGCAAAAATCGAGATCTCAGTGCCCACACAAGGGTGCTTAGGGGCCCCAAAGGGAGCTGCTGGCTATGTCCCAGAAGGCGCAAAATGAGAGGTGGAGTGCTCACAACCTAAAAATTCAGGAGTGGCCAGGCTGACTGAGAGGCACCATTGAGGAGCACAGAGAATAGCTGACGTTTGCTTCAGAGTCTGAGGAAGCAGTCTGAGAAAGGTAAGGCAGGGAAAATAGAACAGATACAGAGGCAGTGAGCCGCAAGCCCCAGGAAGGAAGAGGGATGAGTTAGCAGTCAATAGGAAAGGGGAGAAGGGGCTAGAGGAAGATATAAGCCAGACCAGTTTTGGATCTCCCTTTTTCTAAAAACACTCATAGACGGGCATCTGCAAGGCTCAGTTGGTTGAGTGTCCGACTCTTGGTTTCAGTTCAGATCGGGGTCTTGGGGTTGTGAGATCGAGCCTTGCATCTGGCTCTGTGCTGGGGACGGAGTCTGCTTGATATTCTCTCCCTCTGCCCCCCCTTCTCGCCCCCAGCTCTCTCTCTCAAAAGACAAATACAAAATAAAAACACTCATAGAAAGAAAAATTAGAATTCTAGCCAAGGTGGTAGAGCTTATGGGAAAAAGTATGGGCTCTGGAGTAAGCTTGGCCTGGCTGCAATCCCATTCCCATCACATACTAACTGCACTAACTCCATGTGACCCTTGGACAAGTCCCTTCAGCTTTCTTTACCTCAGTTTCCTTTTTTGTGACATGAAGATGAAAAGGGACACCTACCTCCTGGGGTTGTTCTGAGGTTTACATGAGTTTCTGAAGTTTACACAAGGCCTGGCCTCACAGGTGCTCAGAAAATGGTTGTTCTTTTTTTTTTTTTTAAGATTTTATTTATTTATTTGACAGAGAGAGTGAGCAGCAGGCAGAGGGAGAGGGAGAAGCAGGTTCCCCACTGAGTAGGGAGCCTGATGTGGGGCTCCATCCCAGGATCCTGGGATCAAGACCTGAGCCAAAGACAGACACTTAACCAAGAGCCACCCAGGCACCCCATAAATGATTATTCTTAATAATGTTCCTCAACCACCTGTTTGTGAACTAACGTGTGTCACCAGATGAAGCATTACTTTACCATTAACCATTATACCTCCTGTGGCAGCTCTGCCTTTGGAACCAGGGGCTTAGGAAAAAGGGCACCCCTGTTCCTATGCTGGTCACTCAGGCTTTTTTTTTTTTTGAAAAAATAAAACCTTGTTCAGAGAAGTAATCTATGTCCCGTGGACCATCCCTCCGTCCTCTAGTTTCTTGCATCCCATTCCCCAAGTTTTCTGTGGTTGATATATTCCCCCTCCCCACTACAACAGAGAAGAACCCCCCTCCCACTGACCTGAATACAGGGCTTCTGCCACCAGCACTGCCCCTGCACTGGGGGCAGGAAATGCCCTACATTTCCTAGGGGTGCAGGCCTGTGTATTCTCCTCACATCCAGTTTCCTGCTGTGGAATAAGTGGTGGGAGGTAAGAGGAGGCCTTCTTTGCCTGCCTAAAGCACAGAAGGGGAATTTCTTCCCTAGAGCAATAGCCAAGCTCAGGAAACCAGGAGATTACAATGTACATTTGATGTTGGGGGCAGGGCAGCCACAGAACAGTCTGTTCTATCTCAGGACAGACACCATAGGTCAATGGGCAGCATTGGGCAGCAAAAAGAGGGGTGTTGGGTTTGGCAGACCACCCAGTCCCTGGAGCAACATGTTTTTTCTTCCTGATAAGGTGCTTACCTCCCTTAATCATCAGCTATGAAACTGGAGCTGAGAACTTTTGCAGGTTGCTTCACTGAAGCTCATGATAACCCTGGGTACTAACCCCATTTGTAGATGAGCAAGTTGGCTCAGAGAAGGTCGGGATCTAGCCCATGGTCATATCAAGCGAAGAACCAGGATTCGAACCCAAAGGTGTATGACTCTTACCTATTCCATCTTTTAACCTTCTGTTTGCCTGCTAATTTTTGCTTTCTCCCTCTGGTTTGTACTCCCTGTGTGCCCACCTGTCCACTGGGGGTTCTCTGTCCTGAAGCTCAAGGAGGGATGGTCAGGCCTTGCTCCGTGACACTGGAGTCGGAAAGTATTTACAGGTCCTCTGCTCCCATGTTTCTTGTGTCCTAATGGGTAGCATTAACCCTTGCTTTCATTGTCGTTCTGAATGGCTGGCTTTTGCTTTTGCCAACACCAGCAGCAAAAGTCCAAAGAGCATATGGTGGAAAGAGCTGAAACTTCTGCTTCAGATACTTTTGTGTTTCGTTCTACTGTAACATTTCTTAGCTGTGTAACCTTGAGTAAGTTACTTAACTTCTCTGAGCTTCAGCCTCCTCATCTGG
This sequence comes from Canis lupus baileyi, assembly GCF_048164855.1. NCBI lineage: Eukaryota > Metazoa > Chordata > Mammalia > Carnivora > Canidae > Canis > Canis lupus. Next base: position 69,010,163 of record NC_132876.1, on the reverse strand, counting down.
AAAGACTGGGGTAAAGTCCCTGGAGGCTTGCTGAGAGGGTCCAAGGAGAGAATGTATGGGAAAAAGCTTAACAGAATTCCTGGCTTGGGACAGATGAGTGAACTCACCCATCCCCTGTAGGGGATCTCAATTTAGGTAAAATCCTGCTGACCCTAAGTTTCTAGTAGAGTCATGGGGGACGGCCTCAGCCCAGAGTCTCCTGGTCCCCTTGGGTCCCCTTGTACATGCACCTGTATTGTTCCATCTCCCCCCACCCCCCACTGCCATGGCCATTCTTCTGGTGGGGCTGTGGGGCGGGTGCGGCGATGGACCGGGCGGGCACAGAACAGGTGGGTGCAGGCTGGGTGTCCGGCGCTGGGACACAAGTGCTCTGTGTGTAGGGTGGGCGGAAGTCAGGGCGTTTGATCTGAATTCTAAAGGGCGTTGTTCAGAGCTCCACAAAGGTCCCATTGTGCAGACACTGGGTATAAAGCAGCATATGACTCCCCAGCACCGGGCGGCGATGAATTGGAACGCAGGCGTGGACCCAGGGACCACTCCCCTTGCACAGACATGAGACCATAGGGGACCTGTCTGGGTGGCCTCAGGGATAGGCGCTCCCCAAGGTAACGGGATTTGTTGGGTTCGCCCTAGGTCCAGAGCTAAGGAGCTGGGGGATGGGGAGCTAAAAAGAATGGCTGATGGCAGAACAAAATGGGCCTGGTGAAGAAAGGGGCTAGAGAGGAAAGAACGTTGCATGAAAGCAAAGAAGGCAGATGGGGCTCAGGGAAGTCAAGTCAAGTGAGGAGGAGGAGGAGGAGGAGGAGGAAGAGGTGGAGGAGGAGGAGGAGAGGCTGGCAGTGGACATGGGGTGATGAGGAAAGCGATGACTATCCTTCTTCCCTTCCTGTCACTGGCTCTCGGAAAGGGTGACGGGGGCAGGAGGGGGTGTGTCAGGCAATGTTACGGCACCCACTTTTCTGCCCCAGCTTTCTGCCAGCTTGCCCTGTGGCTCCTGTTTTGCAGGTGTGAATGAGGCAGGATGAACTGGACAGGTTTGTACACCTTGCTCAGTGGCGTGAACCGGCACTCTACCGCCATTGGCCGGGTATGGCTCTCCGTCATCTTCATATTCAGGATCATGGTGTTGGTGGTGGCCGCGGAGAGTGTGTGGGGTGACGAGAAGTCGTCCTTCATCTGCAACACCCTTCAGCCTGGCTGCAACAGCGTCTGCTACGACCACTTTTTCCCCATCTCCCACGTGCGGCTGTGGTCTCTACAGCTCATCTTGGTTTCCACCCCAGCGCTCCTCGTGGCCATGCACGTGGCTCACCAGCAGCACATAGAAAAGAAAATGCTGCGACTCGAGGGCCATGGGGACCCGCTGCACCTGGAGGAGGTGAAGAGGCACAAGGTCCACATCTCAGGGACGCTGTGGTGGACCTACGTCATCAGTGTGGTCTTCCGGCTACTGTTTGAGGCCGCCTTCATGTACGTCTTTTATCTGCTCTACCCTGGCTACGCCATGGTGCGGCTAGTCAAGTGTGAGGCCTACCCCTGCCCCAACACAGTGGACTGCTTCGTGTCCCGCCCCACGGAGAAAACCGTCTTCACTGTCTTCATGCTGGCCGCCTCTGGCATCTGCATCATCCTCAACGTGGCCGAGGTCGTGTACCTCATCATCCGGGCCTGCGCCCGCCGGGCCCAGCGCCGCTCCAATCCGCCCTCCCGCAAGGGCTCGGGCTTCGGCCACCGCCTCTCACCTGAATACAAACAGAATGAGATCAACAAGCTGCTGAGCGAGCAGGACGGCTCTCTGAAGGACATACTGCGCCGAAGCCCCGGCACTGGGGCCGGGCTGGCTGAGAAGAGCGACCGCTGCTCGGCCTGCTGATGCCACACACCAGGCAACCTCCCATCCCGCCTCCCCCCACCCCCTCTACCACCTTGCCTCAGGCCTGCCCCTCCTTCCCCTCTGCCAGGGTGCAGGCCTCTGCCTGCTAGGGACTGCTGGATCAAAATTGTCCTTCTCTCCCTCGTTCCCTTCCTTCCCCTCACCCCAGGGCTTTCTGTCTGGGGGGCCCCAGGAGTGGGGAACCAGAGGCCACCCACATGAGTGCTCAAGGTTGTTGGGGGTGTGGGCAGCTCTTCTCATCTGTACCCCCTTTCTCTTCCCTCTCCCTCTCCCTGCGGCCACTGGGGACAGGAGATAGGATGCTCTGACAGCATCCAATTGTGAAACTAATCTTAACCCCATGTTGTCAGATACCCTATTTCTGGAGTCACATCAGTGGGGAGGGAAGTGGGCAAGTGGAATGGAAGGAGGGTGGTGTGGATGTGTGGGTGGAGAAGGGAGGGTAGGAGAGGCAAGAAAAGGAAGAATAGGGCTTTGCGTGCCGGTCTTGAGGAAAAGGAGGACAGGTCTGGGGAGGAGGAATTAGGGAGGGAGGGAGGAGCAGGCAGATAAGTTCAAGTGGGAGTTGGTCAGGGCCACCCTTGCCTCTAGTTCCCAAGGCCTCTCTCTGCCTGGAATGTTACACATTAAACAGGATTTTACAGTAAACGAAGAGGTGGCTTGTGTGTTTGTCAAGTTCTTTCTCCTGCAACCTCTGACCTCCCCCTGGATGAGCTGGCCTTGGTTTTTTGCTGATCTAGAAAGCAATGGGCAACAGACATAGGGACACCGTGAGCCACACTTGTCTGGTTTTTTTGTGTGTCTTGTTTTGTTTTGTTTTTGAGGGGGGACTTAACATTTTTTTTTAAATAACAGCTTTATGAGAACAAATACCTTAAATTCCTTCTTTCATTTTATTTTTATCATCTAGTCTAAGTATAGTTTATCAAGTTTTTCATAATTGCGTGCAGTCTTGTAAACATGACCACCATATATTAGAAAACATTTATATTACCTCAATAAGCTTCCTTGGGCACCTTCCTCTGATTTGAAAAACATCAAAATGACAACTCCATCTGGAGAGACAGGAAATGATAGATTTCACAAGTCTCAGAAAGGGTAGCACACATTCCCTGGATGAGGGCCCCTCCCCCACACCCCTGGGAGAACTGTCCCCCCTCTTCCCTTGAAACTGGGTGCTCACCGCAAACTGATGCTCCCCCTGCCAGCTACCCACTGGACTGCACTGTGACCCTGACCCCTCTCCTGGATTGGACAGAGCCTCTAATTCCACCCTTGTCCCCAGTTTTCTTCTGTCAGGAATCAACCTCCCATCCCAGAGATGTCTCCAAATGCAGGTCAGACATTTCACAGCCAGGTCTCCTCCCTGTCATCAGGGCATCAGGCATCACATCACTCCCAAGCAGCAGGTAACCTCCCCACCCTCTGGCAGCTGTGATGGTAAAAGCCCCAGGCTGGGTTCAAGTCCTACCTCTGTCCCTTAGGTGTCAGACACTCCCTGCGCCAAGCCTTAGTTTCCTTGCGAGCAAATGAAGGCTGGCCTCACCCATGTCTAAGCTCCTTTTGGCACTCTAGGCTTCTGGGATTCCTAAAAGGCTTCCCCAGAGTCACAGGGTTTTCCCCATCTTAGAGTCGCTGCCCTCACCAGGGAGCCTTCCAGAGTAAAAGTCTCCCCACCTCCTCCCTAGCAAGTTCCTCTACCTCTTACTAGAAAAAATGATTTGCCACTCCCTGTCAGAGTATGGTGACTGTGACAGGTACGTCAGAAAGGAAGAACAAATAGGGCATAATCTCATCAGAACTGTTCTCCTCTAGGGCAGCCCAGGTGGCTCAGTGGTTTGGCACTGCCTTCGGCCCAGGGTGTGATCCTGGAGACCCGGGATCCAGTCCCACATTGAGCTCCCTGCATGGAGCCTGCTTCTCTCTCTCTCTCTCTCTCTCTCTCTCTCTCTCCCTCTCCCTCTCCCTCTCCCTCTCCCTCTCCCTCTCCCTCTCCCTGTCATGAATAAATAAATAAATAAATCTAAAAAAAAAAAAAAAGAACTGGGATCCCTGGGTGGCTCAGCGGTTTGGTGCCTGCCTTTGGCCCAGGGCGCGATCCTGGAGTCCCAGGATCGAGTCCCACGTCAGGCTCCCGGCATGGAGCCTTTTTCTCTCTCTGCCTTTCTCTCTCTATCATAAGTAAATAAATAAATCTTTAAAAAAATTTTTAAAAAAGAACTGTTCTCCTCTAGAAACAGTCTTTTCCCTTCAGACAGAAAGCATGGAAGGTTTCCTCATTCGAGGAGGTTTCTCCTTTAGAGAAGAAAGAGTAAGCCTCCCCTGCCTGTGCTGCCCCCCACCCTCCCATACTCAGCAGTCCCTGAGAGACAGCTTCCCCCTTCCTTAAAAGAGAGAGGTTACTTTTCTGCAAGAGATTTCCTTTCTCTTTAGAAAATGCCACCATATCCTGCGACAAAAGAGGTCCCCACCCCCAGGTCTCCCAAGGTGGGAGAGATTCCTTTTCTTTTTTCTTTTCATTTAGATTTTATTTATTTATTCATGAGAGACACACAGAGAGAGGCAGAGACGTAGGCAGAGGGAGAAGCAGGATCCCTATAGGAAGCTCAATGCGGTACTCGATCCCAGGACCCCGGGACCATGACCTGAGCCAAAGGCAGAAGGTCAACCACTGAGCCACCCAGGTGCCAGAAATTCCTTTTCTTATCAAAATCCTCCCCCTGCCCCTGGAGCCCAACAGAGCACAAGGAACACAGAGCATCTCTCCTCTCTGTCCAAAAGGCCATCAAGAAAATGATTTTCTTTAAAAACGTCCTCCTGGTTCCACGCAAGAACCTCCTGCCCTCCCCACATTTGAAAAGCTCCATACCTCCCATCACTTCAGATTATCTAGTTTTCTCTTCAAAAGATCCTACAAATCTCCTTCGGCAGAGAAGCTCCAACTCCAGATGAAGGCTTTCCTCTCCAGGGGGCAGTGGTGGGACAGTAAAGCCACAAACTGGCAATGCAGCCAAAGGGAGGACACTTACCCTTGTGTCCTGTGACCCAGATGGGAGCGGGCCAGAGGACTCTGAGGAGGGCTGGAGCACATGATGTTGCAGGGAGGGAGGAGGGTCGGTCAGGGCTAACCCAGGACTGACTTTTTGATCTGAGGCTTGTCCCAAGAGTGTGTGTAAAGGCCAAATGGGAGGCAAGTGGGTATAGCACCTGCTGCGTAGACAATCAAACTACGAAGTGTGACCACAGTGGCGAAGAGGGCTTGTCAATAAAGAGACCAGGCTGGCCATCTTATTAGCTCTGTCCCCCTGGACACCTGATACTCACCCTGAGTTCTCTGTTTCTTCGTCTGCTATAGAAGGTGGATAATCACCTCTCTACCTCTCCTTCCACAGACCTTTTGTGAGAATCAAAGAAGATGTGTGCAAAAACTGGTTAGAAACTGTAAAGTAAGGTAAGATACTATCAGAAATGCAGATACCACAGCCTTAAGGCATGCTAGGACTTGTAGTGAGCTAGAAAGGAGGGAGGCTGGATCAGTGGGACTGGGGCTAGCGGAAGGAACTTGGTGATAATAAGGTTGGATCCCCTGGGGAGTGGACAACAATCCAAACAGCAAAGTTCAAGAGATATTGCATATTCAAGGGATCTGATCTGGGGGCAGAAAAAGCTGAGTAACAGGAACTTCTTACTTACTCTTTCTCCTGGTACTGGTACTTTTAGGGACATTTATGGGGTTTTAGAGGCATCCGTGTGCAGAGATACTAGGAGCTGGGGACAAGGAAAAGAGTCAGCTTCTGGATGAGGGGAGTGGCTACACTAGGAGCATAGTCAAGCCCCACCTCCCAACTGGGTTGGAATTTCAAAGCAGGCTGCAGTATCCACAGAGAATTGGCATGGCAACCATGAACTGATTCAGATGCCCAATCAGATAGCCTGGGTGCACACGGTGGTGGCTAGAGGAGAATGCTTGCTCCATTTCCTGATTCCACAATATGAAAATGCCAGATGTGACCTATGGGAGAGTGGGAGCCATAAAGGCCCCCTGAGCTGGGGTCCCTTTGATTCCTGGATTAGGCCGGGCCACTGAACTGTCAGGCAGGGAAAGGATTGTTGCATTCTAGGGAGAGGGATAAGGTGGGCAAAGGACAGACAGGTTATCTGAAAGGGTGTGATGCTATCTTGAGTGAGACAAATAATCCACTGTGGAGGATTGGAGGGTGGAATGGCTAGAGAGGAGACAGGAAAGGGAAATTATGACCAGCTTGTGATGGGCCTGGTGTGTCACTGTAAGAGGACAGTCTTAACTGTCCTACCGGTGGTGGAAACCACTAAGGGTTTTTTTTAAAGATTTTATTTATTTATTCATGAGAGATACACACAGAGAGGAACATAGGCAGAGGGAGAAGCAGGCTCCCTGTGGGAATTCTGATGTGGGACTCCATCCCAGGACCTCAGGACAACGCCCTGAACTGCAGGCAGACACTCAACCACTGAGCAACCCAGGTGCCCCAAAACCACTAAGGGTTTTGAGTAGAGGAGTGCCACCTTCAGATTTGTGGTCTGGGAGCCGACTCTGGCAGCCACACGGAGAGTGGACTGGGGACAGGAAGGATGAGAGGCAGAATGACCAGTTACAGACCTGTTGCAATGGCCCATGTGGAGCCTGTGATGATTTGGAGGTTTCCTTCTCCTTCCTTGACTGGCAGACTCCTAACCATTCATGACTCAGCTCAAATGTCATCTCCCGTATGAAGGCTTCACCTCTCTTCTCTCCTCCCAGTCCCCCGCCAGGTACCTCAGAGAGAATGAGTCCTCCCCTCATTCTGAATTCCTGCAGTACATTGTAGTGTCTATTCATTAGAGTGCTTATCCAATTGTATGGAAATTGCTTGCATAACCTCAACACACAGTAGGTGCTTAGCCTGTTGAATTAAGGGCAGTAGGGAAGTAGAGAGAGGCATGCACAAAGGTTCAGAGTCTACAAAGAGTAGGGTGTGTTCAGAGTGACTAGAACATAGAATGCATGGGATGGGGTGGGTGTCATAGTAGGAGGTGAGACTGGCAAAGTAGGTTGGGGCCAGTCCATGAGGGGTTTCATATACCATACCTAGAAGTGTGCACAGGAGCTTAGACTCTACACTATCCTAGACTTACAGGCAATTTGGTACTCATATAGACTGTGAAGATCTCAAGGAGATCCAGGTCAGGGCAGCCCTTGGCACAAACAGAAGCATTAAGAGTGATGATGACCTATGGAAGAATGAGCAGAGTGATCTGACTGTGGACCTCACGGAGAAAGGATAGTTTACACAGGATGGTTCTCCATTTCTTTTTTTTTTTAAAGTTTATTTATTTTAAGTAATATCTACACCCAATGTGGGGCTTGAACACATGATCCCGAGATCAAGAGTCATGTGCTCCTCCAACTGAGCAGCCAGATGCCCCAAGATGGCTTGACATTTCAATTGGAACCTCTCTGGAAAGTCAGTATAGCATAGTGATTAAGAGCATGCTCCACTTCCTACCTGTATGACTTTAACCAAGTTACTTGGCCTCTCTGTAGCTCAGTTTCCTCACCGGTAAAACAGTGATAGCAATCATACTATATCAAAGGGCTATAGCGGAGATTAGATGTAATAATTATATGTAGAGAACCTAGAACAGTGCCTAGTCAATGGTAAGTTCTTTTCTTTTTATAAAAAGAGACTTTATTTATATGAGAGAGAGAGAAAGAAAGGAGAGTGTGAGCAGGAACAGAGGGAGAGGGACAAGCAAACTCCACATTAAGCATGGAGCATGGGATCCCTGGGTGGCGCAGCGGTTTAGCACCTGCCTTTGGCCCAGGGCGTGATCCTGGAGACCAGGGATCGAGTCCCACGTCAGGCTCCCGGTGCATGGCGCCTGCTTCTCCCTCTGCCTGTGTCTCTGCCTCTCTTCCTCTCTGTGTGTGACTATCATAAATAAATAAAAATTTTTAAAAAAAGCATGGAGCACTATGTGGGGCTCCATCCCACAACCCTGAGATGATGAACCGAGCTGAAATCAAGAGTTGGATACTTAACTGACTGGTGCCCTGATAGTAAGTTCTATATAAGTATGTGATGTATGGGAGCACCTAGGTGACTCAGTCAGTTAGGCATCTGTCTTTGGCTCAGGTCGTGATTCCGAGGTCCTGGGATCAAGCCCTGCGTGGGGCCCCCTTTTCAGTGGTGAGTCTGCTTCTCCTTCTCTATGCTCTCTTTCACTATCTCTCTCAAATAAATAAATAAATAAAAACTTTATTTAAAAAAACAAGTATGTGGGCAGCCCCGGGTGGCTCAGCGGGTTAGTGCCGCCTTCGGCCCAGGGCATGATCCTGGAGACCTGGAGACCCAAGATTGAGTCCCACGTCAGGCTCCCTGCATGGAGCCTGCTTCTCCCCCTGCCTGTGTCTCTGCCTCTCTCTCTCTCTGTGTCTCTCATTAATTAATAAATAAATAAAATCTTTAATAAAAAAAAACAAGTATGTGATATGATGATTTCATCTCACTACCTGTGCCATCCTTCAACTACAGTGACCCTTGAACAATGTGGGGGTAGGGCGCTGAACGCTTGTGCAGTCGAAAATCCTTGTATGAATTTTGACTCCTTCAAAACTTAATTACTAATAGTTTACCATTAACTGGAGGCCTTATCTATAACATAGTGGATTAACGCATGGATTAATGCATATTTTTGGTGTTATATGTATTATATGCCGTATTCTTGTAATAAAGTAAGCTGGAAAAAAGAGAATTTTATTAAGAAAATCATAACGAGGGATGCCTGGGTGGCTCAGTCCATTAAGCATCTGCCTTTAGCTCAGGTCATGATCCCAGGGTCCTGGGATTGAGCTCACATCTGGCTCCCAGCTCAGTAGGAAGTCCGCTTCTCCTTCTCCCTCTGCTGCTCCCCCACACTCATGTTCTCTCTCTCTCTCTCTCTCTCTCTCTCTCTCAAATAAATAAAATATTTTTAAAAAGAACATTGTAAGGAAGGGAAAATATATTACAGTACTGTGCTGTATTTATCGAAAAATATCCACATATAAGCAGACCTATGTATGCAGTTCAATACACAGTCCAAACTCATGTTGTTCAAGGGTCAGCTGTATTCACTCTCTCAGCTATTGAGCTAACCTCTGTCTCACCAAAGTAACATGCTGTATTTTTTAAAAATTTCACATTCAACTTTATTCTTTTTTCCCCTGGGATTTTAATTATATATATATATATATATATATATATATAATTAAAATACTGTGTTATATTAGTTTCAGGTGTACAACATAGTGATTCAACAGTTCAATACATTTCTCAGTGCTCATCAAGATAAATGTACTCTTAATCCCTTTCATCTGTTTCTCCACACACCCTCCTCCATGCACCTCCTCCCCGGCAACCATCAGTTTTTTTTTTGTTTGTTTGTTTGTTTTTTTTTTCATCAGTTTGTTCTCTATATTTGAGAGTCTATTTTTCTGTTTGTCTTTTTTGTCTTTGTTCATTTGTTTTCTTTCTTAAATTCTATGTGCAAGTGAAATCATAAGGTACCTGTCTTTCCCTAACTTTTATCAGTTAGCATTATACCTTCTAGGTCTGTCCCTGCTGTTGCCAATGACAAGATCTCAGTCTTTTTGTTTTTTTTTTTTTTTGGCTTTGTAATATCTGTGTGTGTATGTGTGTCTAGGACATCTTCTTTATCCATTCATTTTTTTTAGATTTTCTTTATTTATTCATGAGAGACAGAAAGAGACAGAGAGACATAGGCAGAGAGAGAAACAGGCTCCCTGAGGGGCCTTGGGCCTTGATCCCGGAACCTGGGATCATGACCTGAGCCGAAGGCAGATGCTTAACCTCTAAGCCACCCAGGTGCCTTATCCATTCATCTTTTGTTGGACACTTGGGTTGCTTCCATGTACTGACTATTACGAATAATGTTGCAATAAACATAGGAGTGCATTTATCTTTTTGAAATGATACATCCAATAAGGGGTTAATACCCAAAATACATAAAGAACTTATAAAATTCAACACCAGGAAAACCCCAAATAATCTGAGTAAAAATGGGCAGAAGACCCAAGGAGTTATTTTTCCAAAGAAGACACACAGATGGCCAACAGACACGTGAAAAGATACTCAACATCACTAATCCTCAGGGAAATGCAAATCAAAACCACAATGAGATATCGCCTTACATCTGTCAGAATTGCCAAAATAAAGAACACAAGAAATAATGCAGCTTGGGTGAGGATGTAGACAAAAAGGAACTCTTATGCACTGTTGATGGTTAATAGAAATTGGTTGCAGCCACTGTGGAAAAAAATACAGAGTTTCCTCAAAAAAAAGACACACACACACACACACACGCACAAAAACACACAGAAACAGAATTGCTATATGATCCAGTAATTCCACTACGGAGTATTTACCCAAAGAAAACAATAACATGCTTTCCTGATTGCCCAGTTGTCAATTGCCATGTGTGTGTGTTTCAGTAAGGAAATCTGTATGTTTTCATACATATGTCACAGTCTGCATGACCATATTTACATATACATAGGAGGATGGCTGTGAGGGGTGTGTCTCAATTCTTAATGTCACTTTAAGAAAAGGATGTGTCTCAATCATAGTCTGAAACTTTAAACTTTATTACCAGACTTAGAAATAACGTAAGTGGGGTCATCTGGCTGGCTCAGTTGGTAGAGCATGAGACTCTGGATCTCAGGGTCATGAGTTCAAGCTCCACATTGGGCATGGAACCTACTTGAAAAAAAAAGAAAGAAAGAATGTAAGTGGATCAAAGGAAAGGAGGCTGTGTTTATGGAACACCCAGTGTGGACCAGATTTGGTACTACATTAAGCACTTACATACATAATCTCAATAATGGCCAGGTAGCTCTACCTGTCCTTGTAGATAGCAAATGGAGGCTCAGAGAGGTTAAGTAATATGTCTAAAGGTTGCACACGCTAAAATTGCAAAACTAGAATCAAAATTTAGACCTATTCTAATCCAAAATCTGTTCTGTCTCCTCTATACCAAAATATAGAGGGCTACACTGCCTTAGGAAGTGTTTCAGGATACAGCAGTGGATGGGAGGACCTCAGTGTGATATATCAAAGTATCCCTCAATGTGAACCTGCTGGCAAATGAAATATGCATTTGGGGATCCCTAAGGTTAAGAGAGAGAAATGATGGACGTTGAGGAAGAGGCTGTCCTGTGCTCAGACAGAAGGGCAGTCTGGAGGGAGAGGGCTTCTCCAGGGAGCTCCGCCTGGAGCAGGATTCAGAAACTGTCCATACGCAAGATACTTTGGAGAGTGCAGGAAAGACAGTGAGAAGCGAGAAATGGTTATTCAGAACTTCTACCTGAACAAAATAGAATACAAATTTCAAAAGGGGGCTCCTGGCTGGCTCAGTGGGTAGAGCACGTGACTCTTGATCTTGGAGTTGTGAGTTTGAGCCCCACACTGGATGGAGAGATTGCTTAAAAACAAAAATGAAAAAAAAAACCCCACGCTCCTGACCTGTTAAAACTTTTTTTTAAAGATTTTATTTATTGATTCATGAGACACACACACACACACACACACAGAGAGAGAGAGAGAGAGAGAGGCAGAGACACAGGCAGAGAGAGAAGCAGGCTCCACACAGGGAGCCTAACGTGGGTTCGATCCTGGGTCCCCAGGATCAGGACCTGGGCTGAAGGCAGCGCTAAACTGCTGAGCCACCCAGGCTGCCCTGACCTGTTAAATCAATGTCAACTTTTGAATCTGGAGGTAGAGATTGCTTAAAACAAAACCCCTACTTCCTCCCCACCCCCGCCGACCCCCCCCCCCGCCTGTAAAATCAAGATCAACCTTGAAACTGCCATGGTTTCTCTGCCTTCACCTGAGGGATCTCAAAGCCACACTTTGTTTTCCAGCGGTGTCCCCTTGCCCCTTTCTCTTTCCCTCCAGCTTCCTTTCCAAGAGACAAAGCCTTTCATAATGCAGTCTAAAGATGCAGATCCCCCCGAGAATTCCCACCAATTAAAAATCATTCAAAAAAAAAATCATTCAAGTGAAAATATAGTTTGCCAACATACAAAGTCTTGGAAATTCTGTGTCCCACATCTTTCTCCAGCTCCTCTCCCCCTTAGCATTAGCATTGTGCTCCTGCCTTCCTTGGGACCTGGCGATGATGATCTCCTAACTGCTCATTTGGATGAGAGAAGCTGACATTTATTAATTGCTTACTGTGTGCTGGGCTATGCACTCAATGGTATCTCCTGCCCTCCTCAACCCTCGCAGAGGTAACTAGCATTGTTGTCCCCATTTTACAGATTAGGAAACTGAGGCCTACATTAGGTTAAGTTACTTGCCCAGGCCCCACAGCTCAGAAAGAGGGGGCTGAGGGGCACCTGAGTGGCTCAGTGGTTGAGCGTCGACCTTTGGCTCAGGTCGTGATCCCAGAGTCCTGGGATCGAGTCCCACATCAGGCTCCCTGTGGGGAGCCTGCTTCTCCCTCTGCCTGTGTCTCTGCCTCTCTCTGTGTGTCTCTCACGAATAAATAAATTTTTTGAAAAAGGGAGCTGAGCGGGAAACTGGAACTCACGTCTGCCAGATGCCAAAGGTGAAGCATGTAACCATTTTTGTAGCACTGCCTTCCTGTAACTGGCCGGTCAGTTACAGATCCAATCCTCCTCATCTAGACATGAAAGGGTCCCCTTGAAGCATGAATCTTGCATTTCTGTGCAAACATCCGTTAACGGCTTTCCACTACTTTGAGGATACAATATGATTGGCCTGCTTTGCCAGGACCGAGGGGTTTCCCAGGATGTTGGCTTTTCATTACCCAACTGGGAAAGTCCTGGGGCATCTGGCTGGCTCAGTGGGTTAGAGCATGTGAGTCTCAATCTCAGGTTCATGAGCTCGAACCCCATGTTGAGCTTAGATTCCCTCTAAAAAAATAAAAAAATAAAAAAAGGAAAAAATGGGAAAGTCCCAGACCAAGTAAGATTGGTTGGTCACAATAGCAGGGCATAGCACGGCATTCAGTGCCTTTCACACCCTGGTCCCCATTTTCTCAGCAACATCTCCCGTGACTTCTTACCCTTTTTTATCATACCCTCTACCTTTTCTGAAGCCCAACCACCCACCCCTAAAGACACTGTGTTCTCTTCTACCTCCATGCCTTTTGTGCATATTGATCCCCACCTCTCTACTCTGCCTGACAAACTATGCTCATTCCCATGGAAACTCAGCACCCAGGTCACCTCTGTGGGCTTTTTGATTTCCTGGGAAACAATGAGTAACAATTGCATTGTATCCAGGTTATTTTATTGATGTGTGAGTCTTCTCCAGGGTCACGACTAGGATAAGCCAATTGAGGCACCCAGAGTGCAAAGTTTAAGGAGGCACTCCCTCTCAGGGTTGTGGGAATGCCTACCCTGTACTTGCATAATCCTGACAGCGAGGGCCTTGTGCTTTTGATCAAGTGGTTCTACCTGGCGGATTGGGGCTCCACCTATTTCTCTGATTTTTCCCTCTTGGTGCCTTTGTCTGGTTAATTGGAGATACTTTCCCAGGTACCATTTTTTTGGTCCCCTTCTCTCTTAATTCTCCCTTAGTGATCTTTTCCAATCCCAGAGTTTAGGCTAGCTAGCTCTTTACAGATGACCTATAAATTAACATCTCATGCATTATGTGAAGTAAAAGAGGTTAAAGACAAACACTGTATGATCTCACTCAGATGTGGAACCTAAAAAAAGATGAAGTCATAGAAATGGAGAGTAAAATGGTGTAGTAAAATGGTTTCCAGGGGCTAGGGGTGGGGGAAATGAGGAAGCATTTGGTCAAAGGCTCTACATTTCCAATTATAAGATGAATAAGTTCTGGGGAATCTAATGTACAGCATGGTGACTATAGTCAACAATATTATACACTTGAAAGTCACTAAAAGAGTAGATCTTAAATGTTCCCACCCCCAAAACAAAGAGATGGTAATTTGCGACGGGCTGGAGGTGTTAGCTAACACTATGGTGGTAACCATTTTGTGATATATTAAATATATCAAATCAGCATAGCCATAACCCTTAAACCTATACTCGGTTACATGCCATGTGTACTTCCAATAAAGCCCATCCAAAAAATAAACACCTTATCTCTTTTCTAAGCCTCAGACCCACATTTCCAACTGCCTAGTGTGTACGGTAGCATCTAGCGTCCATACTGCTCTTTCTCTTTTTTTAGGGGGTGAAGAGCAGAGGGAGAGGGAGAGAATCTTAAGCAGGCTCCACACCCATTGCAGGGCTCAATCCCATGACCTGAGCCCTAATCAAGAGTCAGATGCTTAACCGACTGAGCCACCCAGATGCCCTGATACTGCTCTTTCATGTCCGTTTTTCCATCTGGACTTTACAACAGTTCTGTGAGAAAGAGCAGAATATGAATGCACTTTTAAGGTGAGGCTCAAAAAGGTAGGCCTGTCCAGGTTTTAGTGGCAGAGCCACGAGTAGAAAGTCAAATTTGGGTGTTCCTTTCACCATATTGCACAGCCAGAACCGAGGTATTTCAGGAGAGTCTCATAATCCAACATAACCAAAACCTCAACTTACCAACCCCATTCTTCTCCTACTCCCCAGCAAAACAAAAACAAAATAGCACCACCCTGCCCTTATTTCTAAACTTGGTTAAAGGCATCTCACTCCCCTAATTGTCAAGGCTAGAAATATGGGATTCACGCTCACTTTTTTCCTCTCCTTCAGATCCTGCAGACTTCAAAATATCTGAATCCAGGCACCTGGGTGGCTCAGTTGGTTAGGCATCTGCCTTTGGCTCAGATCATGATCCCAGGATCCTGGGATCGAGTTCTGTGTCAGGTTCCCTGCTCAGCGAGGAATCTGCTTCTCTTTCTCCCTCTGCCTGCCACTCCCTCTACTTGTGTTCTGTTTCTCAAATAAATAAAACCTTTAAAAAATATATCTGAATCCATCCTCTTTCTTCTTTATCCCCACAGCCCTTATCAAGGCCCACAGAACCTATCAGCCCCAGTTCCTACCTGCCTCCACCCCCCATCCTTTATACTGCTGTGGGGATCTCCTCCCTAAAGCAACAGATTGGATCCAGTCATTCCCCTGGCTGGAAAACCTCAAACCTCAGCCTCACACTTCCCTTCCCTGTGGCTTTGACTGTGTGGGTCCCCCAACCCCTCCCACTTACTGAGGCCCAGGTCAAATGCCATCGCCCTCAGGGAGCTCAGTGCACACACCTCCTCATAAGCTGGAAATGAGTTCCTTATTCCTCTATTCTCCCATAGCACTAGATAGATTTATTTCAGGGTGCCTGTGTGGCTCAGTTGGTTAGGTTGCTGCCTTCAGCTCAGGTCATGATCCCAGGGTCCTGGGATTGAGCTCCTTGGCGGGCTCCCTGCTCAGTGAGTAATCTGCTTCCCCCTCTCCCTCTGCCCCTCCTCCCTGCTTGTATTCTCTCACTCTGTCTCTCTGAAATGAATGAAATCTAAAAAAAAAAAAGATTTATTTCATTCTGCTTG
Source organism: Canis lupus baileyi (assembly GCF_048164855.1). NCBI lineage: Eukaryota > Metazoa > Chordata > Mammalia > Carnivora > Canidae > Canis > Canis lupus. Next base: position 68,994,721 of record NC_132876.1, on the reverse strand, counting down.
TCTTTCAACTGTGTATCCTGGGAGCCTGCTGGGATAGGACTCTGGTCTAATTAAACTTTGTCTTCTCTGAAGCTCGTCATCTTAGGTCTTTAATATAGTAGGTCCTTAACAGGTAGCTGTTGAATTTTTTCCCTTCAAGTACTTGGAAACTTAAAGAGGACCATCTTCCTAGTGGATTCATTCAGTGAGGCAGGTACAAATGATTCTTAAACTGGGGCAGGACACCTCACTTCTTCACCCCTCGAGAGCTTTGAGGCTGTCTGGCCTTGGTCCTCCATATCCCTCATGCCTCCAAACACTGCTCTCCCTCGCCCAGAGAAGGCAAAAGACAATTTTAATTCTTTATTTGAAACAAACAATTCCAGAGACAGAAGGTTAGTCATGACAACAGCTTCTCACTACAACACAAGGGTGGGCATGGCTCACTGAAGGGATAGGCCAGACGCCTCAGAACAATATATACAATTTAAACAGTGGCTAAACTGGTGACAGTTATAAAAACACAAAAAGGAGGCAGGGGAACAGCAAAGCCACAGGGAAAGAACTGGGTATCCCCTTTGCTGGACACTAACAGTTTTCTGGAGCTACAAAGGCAAGATGGAGAAGAGAGATGGAGGCAGTGGGGGCAGGACCCCTGCCCACGGCTCCTCACCCATCCTTTGACCACAGATCCCATCCTGCATGACCTGGGGCCCCCACAGGCTTGGCCTGGCTCTTAACGATGGGGGAGGAACAAGGGTGGGGCACCCAGCCCCAGTCCAGGTCAGAAGGTAGTTTTTGCCTTGGGAAACTCTGTCCATTGAACTAAAGGGAGGCAGTTACAGAAGGGGGGCTAAGCATGTTGACATCATGGCTCATGCCAACCTAAGATGGCAGAGAGAGACAAACACATAAACCAAGGGGACAGGAGTCAGCTCTCCGTACTTAGAGTCATTTTCTGCCTTTAAGGAAAAGAAAGCATTCAGAAGTTTTTTTTTTTTAACTTGCAGCACCAAGGCTTGGTGCTTGCAGGGGTGGAGAGGGGGTTCCAACCACCAGTTATCTTATGGGAGGGGAAGATGATCTAATAAGCTCTGTGTTTTAGGTAGATGGTCCCCTCATCACTTTCAGAGTTTCTTTCAGATCATTCATAAAAGACCCTTCAGCATGGTACCAGAGAAGAGTAGAGAAAGCAGTGGACACAGGCAGAAAAGGCAGCTGGGCTCTTCCCTTGGCCGCACCTAGGAACTGGGGAGCTTTACCTATGTGGGATTGGTCAGGAAACCCAAAGCCAACAGGATCACCAGAGCTAGTAACTCCCTATCCAGGGTCTGGCCCCAGGAGAAGGGGTTTGCTCTGAAGCATAAAGAAAATGGCCTCGCCGCGTTTTGCCCATCACTGGGAGCCCAGCCCCAGAGTACAGAGGACTGGGGCCCTGTGGTTGTCAAGTGGCATGGACGAAGGTAAAAGCCAGGGGTTCCTAGGGAGGGCAGGGAATGGATGAGGGCAGTCGAGGCCCCTCAGAATGAGTAGCATTGGTTCCTGGGCCAGTCGCCCTGTGGGACGCGTCCCAGGACAGATATTGGTGTGAGAGACGGACATGGATAGCACACGGGCTCAGTCCAGGTCTTCCTCCCCAGGACGACCCAGCTCCTCATAAATCTCACGCACAGCCAGAATGCGGTTGAGCATACTCTCCAACATGCTGCGGTCCATGGGGATGACAGAATACCAGAGAGGTGACTCAGCGATGCAGGACCGCTCAGGTTGCAGGTAGAAGACATCGTTGCGAGTCCGGAGGCTTTCAGGACTGCAATGGTAAGGACAGTGGGGGTGGGGGAGGGGTGGTAGGATAGAGATCAATACCAGGGCAAGGCGGACCCCTGGAGTCCCCATAGTCCCCATGCTGATGCCGTTCCTGCAAACCCTCCAACTCACCATTTCGAGAGATAGAATTCATAGAACTTGACAGGGCAGCGGAGGGGATTCATGCGGTTCTCACGCTGCTCTAAGATAGGGGCTTCATCTTCTCTCTTCCGTTTCCCAGGACCCGTGTCTATAGAGGAGGCAAATGACCCAGAGTCATCAAAAGTGTGGTGGCAAAAACCACCTCCAAGAGCATGGTTCAGGACACAGAAGGCCTGAGGACACCAAATACAGCCTCAAAGAGAAATAAAGGCAGAAGTAGTCGGTCAGTCTCCCCACACCAAGCAGATATTCTGTAGGGGTGAGGGGTTTGCTCTGCAGGCCTCCCTGGTTCTCGCCACCAAAGCCTCTCTTTATAATCTCTCCCAAATTGATTTCCTAAAGAAGTCACCTCAGAAGTTATGCACACATGCTCATAAGACAGGCCCTGCCAGCAAGGCCAGGCTGACCTTCCAGGATAGAGAAGTAGCAACAGTGCCAGCCCCAGCACATGAGTCCCAGTGGAACCCCGGTGGAGGCTCGGGTCCAAAGCAGGGACCTTGGAAACTGCTCTCAGATGGCATGGCACTCCAGGGCCAGAATGGAAATCAAGGTGCAGTCTCTACCATGCCCAAAGAACACTGGAGAGCCTCTTCTGCACACTGGCAGCTCTCCCCCACAGCCAAACACACCCAACAGCTTTCCTACCTAGCTTCCCTTGGCCACACCACCTGCCCCCAGAGAAAGTAAATGACCTTGAACTGAGGAAAGCCAGGAAACAGGCAGCTGAGCCACCTCCTATTTATGCAAGAGCCACTGCTGGGGCAGGTGGCAGGGCCAGCTGTTCATAATGGCTCTGTGAACATGGGGACCAGGGACGGAAGGGTAGGGAAGCAAAGGAGTGGGCCAAGCTGGTGGGGATGGTGTAGCATGGGCGCAGAGAGCAGGCAGGGATAAGGGGGTGGGCACAGCCTCATACCTCGCCCTTTTCTCTGGCGGACCGGGGCGTAGTAGCGGATGCTCACCACCTTGGTGGTACCCCGGGGGGTGGTACACTTGCGGGACTGGCGGACCACATTGGTGAAAGACAGCTGCATGTGTTCCTCCGCTGTCTGCAGCCCAAAAAACTTAGTGTTGAAGAACATGAGGGTGTTGAGGAGGACAAAGGGCGAGTAGACCCCCAGTTGCTTGCACTCCCAGAGGTGCTCTTCCTCCACCCGGGAGAACACAGTATCTGCAACAGTCAAGGGGAAAGGGCCAGTGAGAAGTGATAGTGACTGGACCACCACCCACACCCAGCCACTTCTGACCCTGGATAACCCGCTCACGAGCATTTCCCATGCCGTACCCTTTAGGTAAGTGGCCACTGCATGTAAGAGCCCCTCCCCCATACTCTGCTAGAGTAGAGACAGAACTGGATTTTTTTTCTTTATAAGTAGGCTGTACGTCCAGCATGGAGGTGGAGTCCAACGCCGGGCTTGAATTCACGACCCTGAGATCAAGACCTGAGCTGAGATCAAGAGTTGGACATCTAACTGAATGAACTACCTAGGCAACCCAAACTGGATTTTTTCATGGTTTCCACCTGCATTTGGGGCCTCTCGCATCACCCTCGTTATAGGCAGGTAGATGTAAATCTCGAGTGGTCCCACAATGCCTTCTTTTCTTTCCTCACTTACCAACCAAACCTAGGCCACCTTTTTCAGACCCAGAGATAGGCTCTTTAGACCTAAGTCACATCCAAGGATGGGGACTCTGGCTCCTTTAGCTCTAAACCCTGAGGCCTCTGGTATATAACTCCTCCCCTCTGACCCTTTGTAAAGAGTGGCAGACCAAGGAACTCAGGAACCCTTGGAATGGCATATTGAAAAACTGTGAAGGAAAGGGCATAGGGGTTGCTATGTCTCTGTCCCTTACTGTTGGGGAGGAGTGTGGGCTGCCAAGTGCTCAGAGACTTGTTGAGTTCTTGAACGAAAGTCAGGTAGTAAAGGTCCGTGAAAATATTCACCATTCGGTTATTTTCCAGCAAGTACTGAAGAAAGAAAACCAGACATACATACAAAAGCTAGACTCTAGGTTCTAGAGGAAAGACATGATGCTGAAGGCCCCAAGCATGGCGCCCTTGGTGATGAGGAGGCAGTGGGAGAAATAGCTGCTTGGTTATGGGACCCAGAATGTTCTTTCCTGAGGACACCCACCACTCTGAGGTATTGGGGCCTTGCTAGAAGAGGAGGGAGTTTGGAGGAGATGTGTCAGAGCTGGTTCTTCACCAGGCCAGCGCCCCCTCCGTCACACAATGCACAGCCCACCTCTCTCAGTGGGAACTAACCATCACCACCACCACCTGACTCAAGAAACCTGGCTCTACCCATCCTTCCCTTTGTAGGATGGGTCTGAGGATTACCGAGGGGACCTGCTCAGGGTAAGAGACAGTGTGAGGAACACGGAGTGGGACAGAATCATTTCTGGTGGGACCCTGCCTCCTCTGTGGAGAATGATGGCAAGTTAGGCGGTGTGGAAGGAGTACCTGTTGGATGCCAAGACACAGATAGTAGATACTATCAGGTTCATATCGTTCACCATTGGGTCGAGTGATCTCTCTCACAAACTGGGCCAGACCATAGTTGAGTTCAGCAGCTGAGCAGGCCAGAATATCCTCTTTGATACGCATAGGTTTGGCTGCAGTGATATGCAATAGAGGTGGATGGGATTAAGAAAATTGCACATGGAGAATTGCACTTAGCTCCATTGTTAATCCTTTCATCCCTTAGTCACATCCAGCTCCAGAACAAACCCACCGATCTCAAAGAAAAATAAAAAGAAAGAGAAAAAAAAAGCCCTCAGCCTTGAAACCTAGATGGCCTCTCCCCTTATTCTATAACTCCAGCTTTTCCCCATCTTCACAGGATATCCTTGGGTGGCCACAGCCTTATCCTCTAGACACTCTCATGTCCTCACAGCACTGGCCCTCCTCTTCCTCTCCCCACTCTCCTCCCCATAGGGTACCTTCCTCCACTTCCACCCTCTCTGCCCCGGTACTTACGGCCAAAACGCAGCTCATCCCCCTTGCTTGTTTCTCCATTGGCATACTTTGACTGCACCCAGCACTTCCAAGCATTGACACCATATGAGTAGTTGAGTCCGGTACAGCTAGGCTGGCTGCTCATGGAGTCCCGGGAACAGCTCTCTGAAAGCACCAGCCGCTTTTGACCCTGGACGGGGAGAGAGAAGAGAGGCGTGACTGAGGCAAGGCCCAGGCACCATGGAAGCTAGTTAGGATAGCGTGGACCACCAGGGAAGCTGGGGATTGGTGTAAGAGCACAGCCAGCCTCCAGAGCACAGAGCCCCAGAAACAGCCCTGGTGACCTCGTGAACTGGGGAAAGAGAAAGTTTGGCTATTTTTTGGTTCTCATGATGGTAGAGAACAGAGGCCAGGGCAGTCAAACTAAGGCTGCTGGCTTGGCTATGGGATCCTCTCCCAAGCTCTTTGAGCCTCCTCCCCTCTTTGGTGGATCCAGCACCCCAACCCTCACCTTCCTCATGGTGCGGGGAAGATCTTGTTCAGCAGACACATCCTCGGGCCCTACAAGGCCACAATCAAACAGGAAGTCTACACTAGGGTTAATGTCCAAAGGATCTGTGAAGAGAGGAAAGGAAGAAGAAATTCAATTTTTAAGACCTCAACCCAGAGGTGAGCCTCCCACTTGCTCACCTGGAGGTGAGCCTCCTACACAGCTTCACGGTCTGCAAGAAGAACCAGCAAAGTCATCCCAAGAACATGCTCAGGGGCACACAAATACCAAAACTCATGACGATGGGAGTGTTCATTACACTACTGAGCTGCACACTTAAACATAGGTAAGATGGTAAGTTTTAGGTTCTGTGCCTTACCATGACTGAAGAGAAGTGCAAGACCCAGCTGTAAAATGGCATACCTGTCAGTACCTGTTGCAGTATCTCTGGCACTAAGTGCCCAGGAGAGCCTTTCGGCCCCAGGTCACAAGGAGCACTGTTTAAGGTCATGCTCAGGTCGCCTGATGGCACAGAATGCTACTGTATTCACTGGACACACTTTGCATCCTACTCACTCTTGGGGAAGTCCGCCTCCAAATCTTGCCCAGGCTCATCCAAGACATTGGCCATCTTGACAGCCATGGCTAGGACATCATCTCGAGCTGGCCCAAACAGGTCACAGTCTTCCAGAAGCCCCTCTGCACTCTGGTTGCTCACAAGATCTGGGAGGCGGAGAAGGTGGCTTAATCACCGCAACTCCTACCCAGTGATGTCACAGGCCTTCAGGGGCTGCTCCCAACTACTCCCTAGTCCCGGGAAGGCACCATGATCACCACGCTCCACCCCCTGAGGCTGAGAAAGACTGGTAGCACCTTGTGTCCCTCATTACCACCATCCATGGCATACCACAAAGGTCAGATGAGGCCTTGTCTAACTCCTCAGCCTCTGCAATCATTTCTGCCATAGCCAGGATGTCGGCCTCCAAGGGGTTGGAAGGGATCTTCACCTTCAGCTCCTCGATGGTCTCCACAATCTTGTCTGTGCTCTCCAAGGTAGTGGGTAGGAACATGGGCACAGGTACCTGGAGGCACACATTCCAACTAGCCACCAATAACCGGCAGCGGCAGGTGGTGGGTGGGGGCAGCTGGCAGAGTGTGGAGGAGGGTAGGTCTTGGTCCTGAAGTGAGTAGAAAAAACCGCGGCCGAAGGGCAGGGAGAATTACCGGGATGGGCATTGAGAAAGGCACCGGGACTTTCTGGCAGTACAGATGCATAGGCACTGGCACGAAGATGGGCACTGGGATGGGCAGCACAATCACCTGGGGCTTCCACTCTTCTGCTGACAAGAGAGGGGGTCTGCTCAGAGCCTCTGCCAGATCTATCACAGCTGGCCTGGGACCTGATGCTTGCTCGTTGCCCCAAAAAGCTCTAATACCCACTCAGCATGACAAACCTGCCCTCGCACCAAAGGTTGAGAGATAACTCTATGGATCTAGGACAACTATATGCACCATACCTCAGCCACCTTAAAAAAAAAAAAAACCTTTATCTGGTTCCTGAGCACAGGACTAGAGACCTAGGACTACAGAATGCACAGCCCACGATGTCTAGGTACCCCAGCTCACCTGTTTGACTCCCTTTGGACTTCATCTCCACCTTGCAGGAAACCCCCCGATTCTGCATCAGTGGCTTACACATGGCAGCTTTGTTTTTGCGGGGTGTTGCTGGGGGCGGTGGGGGTGGAGGAGGGGTGGAAGCAGTAGGAGACGTTCGGGTCTTTGCAGGGATCTGCAGAGACAGGAATGTCAGTGCTGCCAACTCACCAAACTTTCTTCTGAGGCCATCCAACCCCTCGGCTTTGGCCCTGACCTTGCCCAGATTCCCATTTTCCTCTGGGGTCTTCACTGTATTGCTGTTCTCCACTTTGGTTTGAGACGGTGTCTGGGGCTTTGACTCAGAAGAATGACCTATAGATCAAAACAGATAGGGGCGCCTGGATGGCTCAGTCAATTGATCGTCTGCCTTTGGCTCAGGTCAAGGCTCAGGTCATGATCCCGGGCCCTGGGATCGAGCCCCTCAGTAGGCTCCCTGCTCAGTGGGGAGTCTGCTTCTCCCTCTCCCTCTGCCCCTCCCCCTGCTGGTACTTTTCTCTTTCTCTCTCTCTCTCTCTCAAATAAATAAATAAAATCTTTAAAAAACAACAACAACAGATGAATGCTTTCATCTGGGGACCTTGCTCTCAGTTCTCCTCCCCTGTTCCAGGAGAGCTCCATTAAGAGCTGCACTAAATGCAAATGGATACCTAGAAAGTCTCCTCCTTGCCAGCCCAGATCTAGTCTTCTCTGGGCCCCAGCAATGGGGGCCAAGAAGATTCTTTGCTCCTGGCTGCCAAGAAGACCAAAAAATAGTTTCCCCAAGAACTCACAATTTAAGACCTTCCACGCAGATGACCCTCAGAAGCTTAATCCCCCCGAAACAGTGGAGGGGCTGAGGTAACCTTCTAGAAACAATGGTCTTCAGTCTCTCTAAAGGTAGAGCTTATGCTGATGCTCCCTTCTCTCGGAAAACTAACTACGGTGCCCACATCCCCCATTCCACCTGGGTGGGTTCATTCCCTAAAACACATCCTTGATAGAGACATAGTAGACTCAAACTCTAAGAACCTTCAAACAAGGCTCCCCCTAGTAGCTGCACCATCCAGAAGCTACAAGAGACCACAGTACCAGGAGCTCTGGCCAAGGATGAGATGTAATCATGAGTGGAAGAAAAGAGGGGCCAGGCCCAGGGTCAGAAGGGTCCAGGCCGGTTCTAACAGAGTGTGCCGCCCCCACCCGCTGCCTAGGACTCACTGTTCAGAAGGCTCTCAGGCCCACTCTGGGTATCCAGATTGGGTTGGTTCTGCTGGCTGTAAAAGCGCAGCAGACACTGTTGGTTGCAGAAATGACGGATCTGTCCGCGCCAGTGGATGGTCTCCAGCAGCTTCCCCTGGCGCTTACAGGCATGGCACCGGGCAGCCTGGGGGTGTCGATGGGACACGGTCAGATCTGCCTGCTTAAAATGTTCTGGGCCCTTGGCCCCAAGGAGAAGCCATGCTGCTCCCCTTGGGAGATGGGCCAGCTGGAGCCCCCTCCCTGAAGATGGGCCCACTCACCTCCCCCATGTCAGTGCTACAGCCCCTGCTTCCTGCTGCCCCTGTCCCCCCTCTCTGACGCACCACACCCCTCACCTTGCAGTACCACAGCAGGTACTTGCTCTTGCAGTCCTCGCTGCAGAAGTCCCAGGTGCTGCCATCCAGTTGCTCGGTAACCCCCCGTTGGCAGGTCTGGGAGCAGTAAGTACAAGTGATACAGCATAGCCCCAGCTTCTTAGTGAAGTCCTGTTTGTACAGCAGCACACAGCCTGGAAAGAGGGCAAGAGGGAGGAGTCCTGAGACACAGAGATCACCTAGGGCCCCCTGAGACCCCACCTTCTCAAGGTGGTCCACGTAAAAGTTCCCACAGCCTCTTGAGCCCAAAGCCTCTGGATGGACACGGAGGGGAGGGGAGCAGGAGATGGGAGGGGAAGAGGAGTGCATTCTGAGCAGAATGTGCCCAGAATGTGCCCCACAGGCCACACTTCCAGCCCTCCCTTCCCTGCCCAGTCCGTGGGAGAGGGGTGAGGTTACAGGGCTCTCTGCCCCTTCCCCACCTCCTTACCTTCACTGCAGAAGCTCTTCTCCACTCCACTGAATCGGAGTTTCTCATGCAGGAGTTTCTCCTGCCGGCAGTGCTCACACTGGGACACCACACCCCGAAGCCGCTTGAAGTCCTCACAGCAATCCCGGCAGCAGAACTGGAACACCTGGTCCTGAGATGAGGGCACAGGGGCAGGGAGGATAGAGCTGTGACATCTGGGTCTGGTGATAGCCAAGTGGAAAGAGCCCTTCAGACAGATGTCTGGTGGTGTGGCCAGGCCAGAAGTCATTGTTGCGGGGCGGGGGATGGGCGGGGGTCTTACCTGCCAGTCCAAGACCTCAGGCTTGCCACTGAAGAGGCTGTGGCAGTAGTGACAGCTCAGATGAATGCCCCCCTCGGGGCTTGTGCGCTGGAGGGAAGGAAGACAAGTAAGGGAGGTGTGTGGTGGTGGTGGTGGTGGCGGGGAAGGGTGAGGGGAGGGGGTCGGGCTTGTTCTTTGCTCTGCCCAGGGCTACCTACCCCAATTCTCTCATCCCCATTCTCTGTCACCACACCCTTCTTTAATCCCTGGTCCAGGGTTTGGAGTACCTGGAACTTGGTCCAGCAGCTGGGGCTGCAGAATTGGTAGACTGTGCGATCAACCTTGTTGTAGTAACAGGGGTCAGAGAGGCTGCGGCGGCAGAAGCTGCAGGGTCGGGGAGGGCCTGGGGCACAGAGAGAAAGGGGGAGAGAGAGAGACAGAGAGAGAGACAGAGAGAGAGAGACAGAAAGAGAGAGACAGAGAGAGAAAGAGAGAGCACACAGAAGGTGTAAGGCAGGGCAGAGGTGGAACAGGAAACCCATGGGAAGATGTGGCCCGGGGCTGAGGTCGGGCAGCAGGGATTACTTTAGAAGAAGGGAGTATGGGAGGTAGAAGGAAGGCCAGCAGGGGTCTCAGAGAAGAGGGCTTTGCACCTACCAGTGAGCCCTGCCTGCTTCACTTTGTAAGAGGTGGTACAGCACAGGGAACAGAACAAGCTGGTCTTGCCATTACGATCCACATGTGATAGCATCTCAAAGTTCTTACAGAGGGTCTTGCACCAGACACATGGGTACACACGTGTGTTTTTCTGTGAGGATGGGGAAGGAGAGGCTGAGGCTGGATTTGTCCCTTCACTTTTATTTGTGAAATTTGGTAAAACATGAAAGATTTCAGGCATACAAAAAAAAGTATAGGTGATGATATAACAAAGACCTGTGTGTCCACCAGCCAGCTTCAAAAATAAAACATAACAGATACAATCGAAGCCCCCTTTATTTGTTTTATTCCTCCCAGCCCTCGACCCTATCAGGCACCTTTATTCGTCACCCGGGAACCGCACCCCCTTCCACAGCCCTCTAACAAACTACTCCCTCGGCCCCACCTTCTTGTACGCCCCCAAGCAGGTTGTGTTGCAGAACCGCTTTTGTTGGCCCTCGTGGAAGAGGAGCTCAGGGCCAGGGCTCCCGGTCTTGGTATAGATGTAAGCCCCGCACTGGTCACAACAGTTGGTTTTCAGTCCCTTGTTGGCGCGGAATTTGGAGAAGCAAGAGTCGCTGCAGAGCCGGTGTACCACGCTGCCATTGCTGACCTCGTGCAGGACCTGCCATACACATACATGCACACCTTGAGCTAGGGCCTGGGCACCACCACCCACCCCGAAGCAAGGATGGCCCACCCCGCCTCACCCTACACCTTCACAGCAGACAGTGGGCCCAGGGACCCCCCAACCTGCACATCAGGCTGCCGACTTGATGGTGAGGTCCCAGGAGGCAAGGAAGGCCGGCTGCATACATCCTGGAGAAGCTCTATCCTCGAATATGCTCCCTCACGATGGCTGCCTCTCCTCCCCACTCCCCTCTTCCACAGGGCCTGGCCCCTGCAGCCCCAGGAGTGCAGGGGCAGGTCAGGGCTAGCCAGGCTCTGCAAATCAGCCCCCATCGAGCTTCCTCACCTCTCCAGTCTTCTGGCATATGCTGCAGCGAGTGGCATCAGCTGGATCCCCAGACTGGGGGATTGGGCGCTGCTGCTGGGCCTCGTACAGGGAGAGACAGACAGATGTACAGAACTCATGGAAGGAGCCTCCTGAACCAGTCTGTGCCACAACGGAGTCCTTGGTGTTCCAGATCTCCCTGGAGGTGGGAACAGGTTTCAGTATTCATTCACTAGGCACCACCCTCTCCTTTCATCAACTCCCATCCCTCCTGGGGGCTGGGGATCGGGTGTTGGGAGACCAATGACCACAATGGGGCCCCAAATATTCTCTACTCTGGTGGGGGGGCTCCCTCCACTGCCTCTCTCTCAGTTCTGCTCTGCTAGGCTCTTGCCAACATGGTCTCTGCCTCACCCAATATTCTTAGCCTGCTCCCTCGCCCTCCCCACACCTGGGGCCTTCACATACTTCTTGCAGAAGGTACAGGTCTTTTTGCCCGAAGGCTTCTTAGAGAAAGTGGTGAGACAGGATGAAGAGCAGAAAAGCTGAGGCAGCCCCTTGCGCTGGTAGGCAGTCTGGCCCTTCTGCAGTGGCGTCCGGCAATGCGCACAGGTCATCTTGGCGCCTACCGCAGAGCGCCCGGCCCTCTGTGCCACGCTTGAGCGTAGGGACATGCGAGGGGAACGCCGGGGCCGGAATGGCACAAAGTCCTCATCGTTGGGGTCATCTACCATGGCATCAGAATCCTCATCTGACACTGGAACTGAGGAGGTGGGGAGAGGGGGCAGGGAGCAAAGGCTGCTGGACCAGGTCTCTGGCCGTCCCCCAGCCAACAGGTAGCTCAGCTGATACCGGGTCCCCAAGTGATTCCCCATCCCCCAGGTCCTGCCTTTCCACCCCCACGCCCATTACACTGGTATCTCAAGCCACTGGTGTCACTCTCCCTCAGTTAACTCCAGGATCTCCTGAGAAGGGCATGGGAGGGCTCTGAGTGAGAAGACTCTGAGACAGGGATGGCTCAGCTGAAACAGGAAACTCCATTCTCGCTGCTGTTGTTTTCAATTTACCCTACTGCCCCTGGTTCTCGTGCCAACCCACGGCAGAGACAGGCACTTCACACTCTGCAGGGCGCAGCACCACAGGAACCAGGGGATCTGTGGCCCGCCACATCCCACATAGTCACACTTCCTCAAGTCCTACTCACTGCTCTCAGTGGAATCCACAACCTCAGGTTTTGGAGGCTCTACTCTTCTAACGCGCTCGCTTCTCTTCTGTACCTTAGAAACACGGGAGGGAGGAAAGCTGACACCAGGGGCAGGCTAAATGGCCTGCTGCACTAGTGCAGGGTGGGGGGGGTACAGAGATGGGAGGAGGAAAGGAGAATAGGGACCCTTGGCCCAGCCCTTAGGAGGAGGGAAGAAAAGGAGGCTGGACTTTCTCCTTAAGAAGCAGGAGACATAAGAGCTCCCTCCCTCCTCCTAACTCTCCTCACACACACCCTCCATAGAACAACATCTGGGAGGGAAAATGAAGGGTCTGTCCTTCCCAGAGCTATAGGGGGAACCAGACTCCTTCCAATCCCCTCCCCCCTCACCCTTTCAGGCGGCTTCTCACTCGCCTTCCCAGTCAGGCCGTCTCCTGCAAAGGAAGCAGAAAACAGCCTAAATCTTGAGCTTGCCTTCACTACTCCCTCCCTGGCCCAACCTCTGCCTCCATTCCTGGGGAAAGACTTGCTCAGAACTGAAAGGGAAAACTCAAGTGCCTGTGGCTTCTTGGGGCCCCTCTCAGGGTTACCTCGAGCTCTGCACTAAGGGGAGGGGGGTGGCTATTCTCCAAGAAAAAAAAATAATCCTAGCCTCCCCACCAGCCTGTCCCAATCATTGGGAGTTAAGTAAAATCAGGTAATGCACATCTTTCATCAGAAAATTTGTAGTTCACTAACAAAAACAAATGCAACCACCCAAATGTAGGGAGGGGGAAGACAGATTAAGGTATGGATAGGTTCCCCTGGACTCAGGTGGTTATATAAGCCCTAAGACCCTGGTCACAACCTGGGAGAGGAAGAACAGGGGGAAAATGAGAGCCTCTCAAGTTCAGACTGTCCCTCTGAATTGTATCAGAGACACAATTCTAGGCTCTGCATTTCTCCCATTCCCCTGAAATCACTATACTGTTGGTGGCTCCAGAACCCAGTTTCATTCATCAAACCCAGAAACCCTGCTATCCTCTAGAACAAAATAGCTGCAAAGATCTTAGCACCAAGAAGCAGGGTGTCCTCTCCAAATTCTGAAGGACCCTGGCACCAACAGCTCACTGGGGTAAGAAAAAGGGAATGTCTCCCAACAAATCCACTCTTCCCAATGCACCCCCTGAAACCTCACCCCTATTCCTCTCCTACAGCCACTGAGCTGCCTCCCTACCCCTACTTTCCTTAATCTTTGCCACACACCCCCTTCCAAACTCCCAACTCCTCTATACTCTCTATATCTCCCTACTCTCATCCCTCCACCCTCCTCCTCCTCCTCCAAACATACAACCATGGCCTCCTTATCCATACCCTCTCACCATCCTGTATTCTCCAGCTGATTAGGCAACCTACCTGGCAAGGAAGGGTGTGCAGGAGGGCTAGGGCCCCCAGGTTTGGTCTGAGAACTGTTGATTCCATCCCCCAGAGTCTCTCCCATTGAAGGGCTGGGGGGACCATTTGGGCTCTGTGGCTGCCCTTGGGGAAGCTCCTCCTCCTGCCCAGGGGAACCCCTTCTCCCTGTAGCTATGTTGGTGGTCTCCTCATCTTCAATATGGGGGGACTGCAGTGTTATTGGCAAATCTGGAGCCAAAGGCTCTAGTAGCCCCTCAGGTGAAGAGGGATTTGCCCCAGCCCCTGGCTCAGGTGGTACCACCTCGGGGGTCTGGCCCCCTGGTCCAGGCTCTAGGGTCTGGTCTCCTGCATCCCATGCAAGGGTCCCCTCAGGACCGTGGTCCACCTCTGGGGGGGAGGGGGCTTTATAAAGCAGCCCCCCCAGCCCCAGCAGCTCAGTGGCTCCATCCAGGACTCCAGGGTCTTTTTCCAGGCCAGCAGGGGTGTCAAGCAGGTCCAGGGCTCCTGAGGATGGAGAAGGGCCAGGGGGTGCCCATCCTCGAGTTGGGGCAGTCTGGGATTCCAGTAGGTCCTCTCCAAATTCCATGTCTACTGGGAGGTCTCCAGCCAAGGGCTTCTCTGGTAGGGTCAATGGGTCAAACGGACTGGGGAAATCACTGGGGTCCATGAGGATGACTCGATATGGGCTGTAGATTAGGAGTAGAAGAGGGGGCAGAAGAGGTGGTCTTCGCCAGAATTCCTTCTTATACAGGTTCTGGGACACACCCCATCATCCACTTGATTTCTCATGAACAGCCCCAACCACAACCGACAAGCATTTCCATCGGCTTTGGTCCGAATGACCACTCCCCCCACCCCATACAGCGCCCCCTGTGGGGAGAGGCGTTCCCCGCCCTGGCCGGGTGCCCACACTCGCCAGGCAGTCCGTCGTTCCACCCTCCCGCCTGTCCCCACCACCCCACTGCAACTCCCAGTTCCCCTCCCCCCTTACCTTTCACTCCCCCCCAACTCGGGCTGAACGCCCCCTTAGAGTCTCCTAGGGCCTTTGCCACCAAGAGCTTTTCCCACCCCCGCGGTCTCAGTTCCTATCCCCTCCCCTCTCCCCTGGAGCCCCCCCAGCTCCCCTGTCTTTACCCACCCTGTCTGGCCCCACCCCCCCTCCCCGCGTTGCAAGGTCTTCCCTCAGCCCTTCCTTCGCCCCCACAAACTACCCTTCCTAACCCCTCCCCCCCAGTTACCTTTCAGGGTCGCCCACTTCCTCAGCCCCGTCCCCCCTTCCTATTGCTCCCCTAGTCCTCCTTCTCCTGTTGCCCACCCCCCATCTCAGGCATTTACAGGAAGACATTTTGGAGCTACGATCTCTTCTTAGACACCCCCCCCCCCCAGCTACTGCGAGATCCCGCCAGCAGGTTCGGTTCGGCTTGATCAGGCCCGACCCCTACCTGCGGCAGGGTTAGTGTAACGGCTACAAGCCTAGAACTGCAGACAGCGACGGCCCCGCGCTCCTTCTCCACCTCCCTCCCTAGCAGCCGGGACAGGGGTCGCGGCCCCTTTAAATGGCAGCGCCGCTCACAGCGCCCAGCGCTCTGCACCAGGCGGGCGGGCGGCGCCAGCAACCAACCCCATTGGCTGGCTCATGGAGGGGGCTCGCGAGACAGCGCCGGCCCCCGGCGCGAGACTCCCAGCCCAGTGGCCGCCTGGAAATTGCGGAGTGGAGCGTAGTCGTTGGAGATGGAGCTTGAGCCCCCGCCCGGGGCCCCGTTACTTGAGGAGGAAAAGATAGCCTCCGGAGCTTTGAAGCCCGCCCTCGGGAAAGGCAGCACCTCCTCTCCACAGAATGGCCAAGTACACTAACCCACAAAAAATAGATCTACGCACCTGCTTCTCTCACCTGGTTCAAGAGTCTTCTCCCCCTTGCCACCACCAACCGCCCCCCCCGTCACACCCGTGCCCGCCCTGCCTCCTAGAGCCCACTCTACCCGTGATCCCCTCCTCTCATTCAAATGGTTCCCGGCCCCCTCCCCCTCCCCGTGTCTCTTCGCTTCCCACTCGTGTTCAACCCCCCAGCGTCCGCACCCCCTCAACAGTGCCTACCTACGCCATGCAGCAGGCGCCTGCCAAGATTACCCTCCCCCCAACCCCACCTCTCCCGGGCCCGCCCCCTGGGCGACTGTTGGGGTAATGAGTGACAGCGGAGTTGGAAGGGGAGGCAGGGACCCAACCCTCACGTGCCCCTCCTTCCCTTGTCTGCAGCCTTAAGCTCCCCTAACCATTCTGAATGTCATAGTTGTGGGGTGTCTAAAGCTTGGTCTCCAGCCACCCAGGGCGGGTTAAATGGCTCTGGCTCAGTGACAATGCCTATGCAGTAACCGTTACAGCCTGATGACCCCAAAACCAGGCCCAGCAAAGATACTCCCCCACTCCCTCAACGGTCTTGGGGTAAGTTCTGGGATGTTCTCCCCGAGTCTTCCTGCAGGAGCTCCCTGCGTTATCTCTTCAGTAGTTTTCCTCACCGAAGCCGATAGCTCCGTTTCCTCCTTTCTCTCAGTGCCTCTCCCTCCCTCCCTCCCTCCCTCCCTCTTTCTGTCCCTGTCTTTTTCCTCCTCCTTCTCTCTCTCTCTCTCTCTCTCTCTCTCTCTCTCTGCGGGTCTCTTTTTGTCTCATTCTGTCTCTGCCTCTCGTAGGCACAAGCACGCACGCGCGCGCACACACGCTTTCCCCCCTCTCCCTCCCTCCTCCTCCCGGATGGTCCTTAGCATGTGGGTGTGGCTGAGGGTGAAGCTTGAGAAGTGGGGTAGGGGGAGGGGGCACTAGCTTTAGGCCTACTGGTTTTTAAAAAAAATATGTGTGCCAGGATCCTTTCTCAGTCCCCATTATAGTTAGAGCACTTTGCAGTCCCCGCCCCCTACTTTCCTCTTCCAACCCCTAAGGGCTGGAGAGCTTTTAGTATCTGAGATACTGGAGGAGGCTCAGGCCAGAGGAGAGTCGTGTCACGGATTTAGGAACGCATAGGTTTGCTGTCCGGTGCCTGCTCTAGCTTATCTCTTTGCTCTGGGCCTTCCTTCCCACATTAAGCCTCCCTAGCCTTATAGTCCTAGGGAGTTTTATCCTCCCTTGTCTCATGCACCTTCCCAGACACCTTAATACTTCCGGGCTCCCCACATGGCCTTGAGATTCTCTTTGCTGTCTCCTGTATACAGAGATAAAAGCAAGAGTTTTCCCCTTCAGGTTTCTGAAACCCAGCTTCCTTTAGATTTTAAGGGGTATTCTGTGTACCCATTTCCCACCTTCTGCTTATTTCTATGTCTTTGTACCTCCCCATTTGTTCGACCTCAGTTAATCCACCTCATTCTTTTATATTGCCTGCCCTTCCAACACATGCTTGGATCCTTGGCTGGTCTGGTTGTGGAGAACGCCTGGTTTCAAGTTGAAGGGGCACAGACTGAGGAAGGATAAATTGTGTATTACTAATTCAGAGGCACTGTGGTTGCATAGAAGTATGTGGGCCCGGGGATCCCTGGGTGGCTCAGCAGTTTCGCGCCTGCCTTTGGCCCAGGGTGCGGTCCTGGAGTCCTGGGATGGAGTCCCGGGATAGAGTCCCGCGTCGTACTCCCGGCATGGAGCCTGCTTCTCCTTCTGCCTGTCTGTCTCTTTCTCTATCATAAAATATAAATAAATCTTTTTTTTTTAAAAAGTATGTGGGCCCTGAGACAGACGAGGATTCTGATCTCAATTCTCACTTTTTAGCTGGTTGACTTAGGACAAGTCACTTGTCAAGTCACTAGGTCTTAGTTTTCTCACCTTTAAAACAGAGATAAGAAAGCAATAGAAATGTCCAGTAACGGGATTGGTTAAATCAGTTTTTGTCTCTATTCAGGCAACAGACATACTCATTAAGATGTGGTTACATTAAAAAAAAAAAAAAAGAACCAATGGCGGCACAGCACAGACCATCTTTAGGGCAGTGAGACTATTTTGTATGGTACTATAATGATGAATGCATGTCATGCATTATCAAAACTCATAGAATGTACAACACCAAAAGTAAACTCTATGTAAACTATGGGCTTTGCATGATAATGGTGTGTCACCCATTGTAACAAATGTACCATTCTGGTAAGGGCTGTTTAAGGAGGGAGGCTGTGCCAGGAGGGTGGGCATGGGGTGCAAAAGGAATATATGAGAACTCTCTGTACTTCAGCTCACTTGTGCTGTAAAACTAAAACTGTTCTAAAAATAGACTTTAGTCTATTAAAAGAACTGACACACAAAAATGTTCCTGATATGTTACATTTTTTACTTTTGTTTTTGAGAAATCTCCACACCCAATGTGGAGCTTGAACTTACAACCCTGAGATCAAGAGGCCTGTGCTCTACTGACTGAGCCAGCCAGATGTCCCCATGTTACATTGTCTAAAAAGGAGTTAAAATATGATGCTAACTTTGTACAGAAATCCTATATACAGTTGACCTATGAACAACATGGGTTTCAACTGCATGGGCCCACTTGTACATGAATTTTTTCCAATACTGTATAGTACTGTAAGTGTATTGTCCTTTCCTTATGATTTTCCTAATATTTTCTTTTATCTAGCTTACCTTATTGTAAGTGTACAGTATATAATACATATACAAAATATGTGTTTATCAACTATTTATGTTATTGGTAAGGCTTCCTGGTCAACCATAGTAGTTAAGTTTTGGGGGAGTCAAAACTTATATTTGAATTTTCAACCACAGAGTGGTCAGCACCCCTACCACCTTGTTTTTCAAGGATCAACTGTACATGTATACATGGAAAAAGAATGGAAGGAAATACTGGAGCTAATACCTCAAAGGAGTGCTATTAAGTGGGATGTACACCTTTGTGACATATAGCAGGTTTCCTTTTTTTTAATTTTTATTTATTTATTCATGAGAGACACACAGAGAGAGAGGCAGAGACACAGACAGAGGAGAAGCAGGCTCCATGCAGGAAGCCCGATGTGGGACTCGATACCGGGACTCCAGGATCACGCCCTGGGCTGAAGGCAGGTGCCAAACCGCTGAGCCACCCAGGATCCCCTATAGCAGGTTTTCAATAGATACTGCTTCATAGATTACTATTATCATTATAAAATAAATATATCTGACTTCATGCATGGTCTGGGACTTTGCACTCTGAAACCTTAATATCCCTAAAATAAATAAATAAATGTATTTTTGTCTTTGACTAAGCCAGGAGTGCCCACAGTTGATAGGTCTGAATATGTATCAGCCATAGATGAAAGGCTGTAATATAGAATAGAGTGGGGAGTTGGTTAAGAATGTGGCCTGCAGGGATCCCTGGGTGGCGCAGCGGTTTGGCGCCTGCCTTTGGCCCAGGGCGCGATCCTGGAGACCCGGGATCGAATCCCACGTCGGGCTCCCGGTGCATGGAGCCTGCTTCTCCCTCTGCCTGTGTCTCTGCCTGTGTCTCTGCCTCTCTCTCTCTCTCTCTCTCTGTGTGTGACTATCATAAATAAATTAAAAAAAAAATTAAAAAAAAAAAAAGAATGTGGCCTGCAATTCAACACTTTCATTTTTGGCCTTGCTAGTTATCACATAGTACTCAATTCTATTACTTGTTATTCATCATTTATAAAGCACCTAAGTGCTGCAAGCACTATAAGACAGGTAAAAACTCAATCCCTGTCCTCCTGAGAGCTCCTTAATTTTAATTATATATATAATTATATATATATATATACATATACATGTTTTCTGTTTACAAAAATAAATGTTCACTGTAAAAATTTTGTAAAATATAAAAAGTCTGAAGAAAAAAGCATTAATCACTTGTATCCTACCTATTAAATCTGGATATGACCACTGTTCTTTTTGATATATATCTTTCTAGTCCTTTTTTGCATACATGTTTTTTGCAAAATTGGAATTCTCTTGCACAACATGTTCTACAACACAACTGTAATGACTGTATTATTTCATCATTTGGATGTACCATGATTTTTTAAATTAATTACTGCTGGATGTCAAACTTTTATTTTTGCACCACAGTCAAGCCTACATATAGCTTAGTCAAACAAATGGAAGTACTATTTGGCAATCATTTGATTAGAGTGAGGTTCACTCTTTAGAACCAACAGTGGAAGCACATGGATTCTCCTTTAATGTTTTATACCATTCTGAAGTACCCTGGAATGAAGAAAAGGAAATATGTATTTGGGGAGACATTGAGGAAATGCTAGACTGTGAGCTCTTCAACCACAGAGACCAGTTTTCATTCATCTCTATCTCCGGCATCTAGCATACTCCCGATAGATACTCTATACGTGTTTATTGGATGAATTGATGAATGGGTGAATAAAGGACAGAGAGAGGGGAAAAAAGCCCCAATGAACTCAAATTGCAGTAATACTTCTATGATGTAAGGCTTAACAAGGGCAAAGATAAAAGTGAAACAAGAGAGGAGAAAAGGCAGAAGGCAAAAATAAGGAATCTTCATCTTTCTCTTTAAAAGGGATTAGTATATGGGGATCCCTGGATGGCTCAGCGGTTTAGCACCTGCCTTAGGCCCAGGGCGTGGTCCTGGAGTCTCCGGATCAAGTCTCCGGATCGAGTCCCCGGATCGAGTCCCTGGATTGAGTCCCGGGATCAAGTCCCACATGGGGCTCCCTGCATGGACCCTGCCTCTCCCTCTGCCTATGTCTCTGCCTCTCTCTCTGTGTGTGTGTGTGTGTGTGTGTGTGTGTGTGTGTCTCATGAATAAATAAATAAAATCTTTAAAAAAATAAAAGGAATTAGTATAAACTTGCAACTATATGGTCAATTAATCTTCAACAAAGCAAGAAAGAATATCCAATGAGAAAAGGACAGTGCTGGGGAACCTGAACCACTTTCTTACACCATACACACACACAAAAAAAATCAAAATGGATTAAGTATCTAAGTGTGAGACCTGAAACCATAAAAATCCTGAAGAGAGCATGCACAGTAACCTCTTTGACATAGGCTGAGGCAACCTTTCCTAGATATGTCTCCTGAGGCAGGGGAAACAAAAGCAAAAATAAACTATTGGAACTACATCAAAACAAAAAGCTTTGGCACAGCAAAGGAAACAATCAACTAAAAGGTAACCTATAGAATGAAAGAAGATATTTTCAAATGACATATCTGATAAAGGGTTAGTATCCAAGATCTATAAAAAAAAAAACTTATCAAACTTAACACCCAAAAAACACAATCCAATTTAAAAATGGGCAGAAGACATGAACAGGCATTTTTCCAAAGAAGACTTGTAGATGGCCAACAGACAGGTGAAAAGATGTTCAGGGAAATGCAAATCAAACTATAATGAGATACCACCTCACACCTGTCAGAATGGCTAAAATCAACAACACAATAAACAACTGGTGCTGTCGAGGATGTGGAGCAAAAAGAACCCTCGTGCACTCTTTTTGGGAATGCAAACTGGTGCAGCCACTGTGCAAAAACAGTATAGAGGTTCCTTAGGAAGTTAAAAATAGAACTATCCTAGCATACGACTCTTGATCTTGGGGTGGTGAGTTCAAGCCCCACATTGGGTGCAGAACTTGCTTAAAAAAAATAGAACTACCATATGAAAATTAAAAATAGACTACCCTATGATCTAGTAATCACAGTACTGGGTATTTACCCAAAGAATACAAAAACACTAATTCAAAGGGATACATGCACCCTATGTTTACAGCAGCATTATTTACAATAGCCAAGATACGGAAACAGCCCAAGTGTCCATCCATTGATGAATGGGTAAAGAAGATTTGGTATATATACATACAGTGGAATATTATTCAGCTATAAAAAAGAATAAAATCTTGTCATTTGCCATGACATGGATGGAGCTAGAAAGTATAATGGTAAGCAAAATAAGTTAAGGTTGAGTTAAATAGGTGATGGGGATTAAGGAGTGCCCATGCTGTGATGAGCATCGGTTGACATATTAAACTATATTGTACACCTGAAACTAATATAACACTGTATGTTAACTAACTGGAACTAAAATTTAAAAAAGAGAGGGATTACTGAAATGTAGTGAAAAGGCACCTGCCTATTCCTCCTTGTCAGCAAGCCTAATTGTGGGAGTCTAACCTACTAATTTATTTATTTATTTATGCTTCTGACTAAACTCCCCTCTTTAACATTCCCTCTGTCCTGTCCAAACCTCTCTCCCAACTTTGTTTTTTTTTTTAAGTTTTATTTATTTATTCATGAGAGACACAGGGAGAGGAGGGGCGCAGAGACACAGGCAGAGGGAGAAGCTGGCTCCATGCAGGTAGCCCAACGCAGGACCCGATCCCGGGTCTCTAGGATCACGCTCTGGGCCGAAGGCAGCGCCAAACCGCTGAGCCACCCAAGCTGCCCTCTCTCCCAACTTTGGAGGCAACATATCCCAATTTCCTCCACATAAGGTAAACTGACTATGAGACACACCCTAGGATCTACGTGGGTTCCAAGGTCTCTACAGACTTTCTGCTATGGCACTACAGCTTGGGAAATCAACTCAGGTTAATAATACTTCTTTAAATCCCACTTACATTATTTTATTTTTTTTAAAGATTTTATTTATTTACTCATGAGACACACACACACACAGAGAGGCAGAGACACAGGCAGAGGGAGAAGCAGGCTCCACGCAGGGAGCCCAACGCGGGACTCGATCCCCGGTCCCCAGGATCACACCCCGGGCTGAAGGCAGCGCTAAACCGCTGAGCCACTGGGGCTGCCCACACTTACATTTTTTTTAAATAAGAGCTTTATTAAGGTAGAATTAATATATTATATGATTTGCCCATTTAAAGTGTGTAATTCAGGGACACTGGGGTGTCTCTGGTTGAGCATCTGCCTTTGGCTCAAGTCATGATCTCGGGGTCCTGGGATCAAGTCCCACATTGGGCTCCCCTTAGGGAGCCTGCTTCTCCCTCTGCCTATGTATCTGCCTCTCTCTCTCTCTCTTTCTGTGTCTCTCCTTAATAAGTAAATAAATACAAATAACAATAATATGTATAATTAAATGGATTTTGGTATATTCACCAATAAGTGCAAAATTACCACAACTTTTAAAAAAGATTTTATTTATTCATGAGAGACACAGAAAGAGAGGCAGAGATACAGGAAGAGGGAGAAGCAGGCTCCCCACAAGGAGCCTGATGTGGGACTCGACCACACCCTGAGCCAAAGGCAGACACTCAACCGCTGAACCACCCAGGCATCCCCAGTTACCACGACTTTACATTTTCATCATTTTATTTTTTATTATTTTAATTCCAGTGTAATCAACATATAGTGTTGTATTTGTTTCAGGAGTACAGTATAGTGATTCAACAATTCTATACATTACTCAGTACTTACTAGGATAAGTGTACTTTTTATTTTTTATTTCTTTTTTTAAAGTGTACTCTTTTAGAGAGAGAGAGAGAGGGAAAAGGGAAAGAGAGAATCTCTTTTAAAGATTTTATTTATTTTGACAGGGGAGGGGCAGAGGGAGAGAGGGAGAGAGAGAATCCCAAGCAGACTCCATGCTGAGTGCAGAGCCTGATGCAGGGCTCAATCTCATGACCCCCGAGACCACAACCCTAGCCGAAATCAAGAGACAGACACTCAACCAACTGAGCCACTCAGGTGCCCTGAGAGAGAGAATCTTGAGCAGGCTCCATGGCCAACACGGAACCCGACACAAGGTTTGATCTCATGACCCTGGGATCATGACCTGAGCTGAAATAAAAAGTCAGACACTTTTTAAACAAAGATTTTATTTATTTATTTTTCTTTTTTTAATTTTTATTTATTTATGATAGAGAGAGAGAGAGAGAGAGAGAGAGGCAGAGACATAGGCTGATGGAGAAGCAGGCTCCATGCACCGGGAGCCCGACGTGGGATTAAGATCCCGGGTCTCCAGGATCGCGCCCTGGGCCAAAGGCAGGCGCTAAACCGCTGAGCCACCCAGGGATCCCGATTTTATTTATTTATTCATGAGAGACACAAAGGCAAAGACACAGGCAGAAGGAGAAGCAGGCTCCATTTGGGGAGCCTGATGTGCGACTGGATCCCAGGT
Source organism: Canis lupus baileyi (assembly GCF_048164855.1). NCBI lineage: Eukaryota > Metazoa > Chordata > Mammalia > Carnivora > Canidae > Canis > Canis lupus. The sequence goes on along the minus strand of NC_132876.1, from coordinate 68,971,027 downwards.
CTCCAGGATCACGCCCCTGGGCTGAAGATGGCACTGAACCACTGAGCCACCTGGGCTGCCCAAGAGTCAGACACTTAACTGACTGAGCCACCCAGGTGCCCCAATAAGTGTACTCTTAATCACCTTCACCTATTTCACCTATCCCTGCCCTGCCCACCCCCAACCCCCCATCAATTTGTTCTCTATAGCTAAGAGTCTATTTTTTGGTTTCTCTCTTTTTTTATTTATTTTTAAAGATTTATTTATTTATTTATGATAGAGAGAGAGAGAGGCAGAGACACAGGCAGAGGGAGAAGCAGGCTCCATGCCGGGAGCCCGATGCGGGACTCCATCCCGGGACTCCAGGATCGCGCCCCGGCCAAAGGCAGGCGCCAAACCGCTGAGCCACCCAAGGATCCCCTCTTTTTTATTTTAAAGATTTTATTTATTTATTCATGACACACACACACACACACACACACACACACACACAGAGAGAGAAAGGCAGAGACACAGGCAGAAGGAGAAGCAGGCTCCATTTGGGGAGCCTGATGTGCGACTCGATCCGGGTCTCCAGGATCATTCCCTGGGCCGAAGGTGGCGCTAAACCGCCGAGCCACCTGGGCTGCCCACTCTCTCTCTTTTTGCCTTTGTTTTGTTTCTTAAATTCTACATATGAGTGAAATTTTATGGTATTTATCTTTCTCTGACTGGTTTATTTTGCTTAGCATTATACTCTCTAAATCCATCCATGTCATTGCAAATGGTAAGATTTCATTATTTTTATGACTGAATATTTCATTGTGTGTGTGTGTGTGTATACCACATCTTCTTTATTCATTTATCTATCAATGGACACCAAGGTTGCTTCCATAATTTGGCTACTATAAATAATGCTGTTATAAACATAGAGGTGCTTGTATCCTTTTGAATTAGTGTTTTTTTTATTCTTTGGATAAACACCCAGTAGTTTGATTACTAGATCATAGGTTAGTTCTATTTTTAATTTTTTAAGACTTTATTTATTTATTCAACAGAGAGAGAGAGCACAAGTAGGGGGAGCGGCCGGCAGAGAGAGGAGAAGCAGGCTCCCAGAGGAGCAGGGAGCCCCATTCAGGGCTCGATCCCAGGACCCTGGGATCATGACCTGAGCCTAAGGCAGACGCTTAAGCAACTGAGCCACCCACGCACCCCTATTTTTAATTTTTTGAGGAACCCCCATACTATTTTCCACAGTGGCCACACTGGTTTGCATTCCCACCTATTTTCATCATTAAAAAAAAGAAAGCCTGTGTTCTTAATCTATATTCTCCCATCCTCCCATCCCCCATAGCTTTATGCAAGCACCATTCTACTTCCTGTCACCATAGATTCACCTATTCAAGACATTTCATATAAATGGAATCACATAATATGTGGTCTTTTGTGACTGGCTTTTTTCACTTAGCATAATGTTTTCAAGGTTCATCCACGTTGTAGCATGTATCAGAATGTGTTCCTTTAATGGCTGAATAATATTCCATTGTATGGATATACCATATTTTGCTTATCTATTCATCAGTTGATGTATTTGCCTATTATGAATAGTACTGCTATGAACATTTGTATACACAATTTTTTATGTGAACATATGCTTTTAGTTCTCTTGGATAGATAACTAGGAGTAGAATTTCTGAATCATGTGGTAAGTTTATGTTTAATTGTTTGAGGAACTGCCAGACTATCTTCCAAAGCAGCTGCAAAATTTTATATTCCCATCAGCAGATTTCTAGTTTCTCACATTCTTGCTAGCACTTGTTATCTGGTTAATCAAAGTTGATTTATTTAGATCTTCTTGAATTTCTTCCAATAGCATTTTGTAGTTTTCAGAGTGTAACTTTTACAGTTTAGTTAAATTTGTTCCTAAGCATTTTGTTCCATTTCATGTTATCAATGGAATTGTTTCCTAATTTCATATTCTTTTTTTCCCCAAAGATTTTATTTATTTTTTTGATAGAGCACAAGCAAGGGGGAGCAGCAGGCAGAGAGAGAGGGAGAGGGAGAAGCAGGCTCCCCACTGAGCAAGGAGCCAGACAGGGGGCCCTATCCCAGGACCCTGGGATCATGACCTGAGCTGAAGGCAGATGCTTAACCGAATGAGCCACACGGATGTACCATTAATTTCATTTTCAAATTGTTCACTGCAAGTGTTGTATAGAAATACAATTTACATTTGTATATTAACCTCATATCCTGCAGCCCTGCTGAATTCATTTATTAGTTTGGACTTTTTTTTAGTAGATCCCTTAGGGTTTTCTATATACAAGATCATGTCATCTGCAAATAAAGATTGTTTTATTTCTTCCTTCTCATTTTAGATACCTTTTATTTTTTTCTTGCCAATTTCCCTGGTTAGACATTGAGTCCAATGTTGAATACAGGTTGCTTTACTTATAGCTCTCAGTACATTCTTGCATACTAGGTTGTTCACTTTCTCTTTTTTTAACTTGATTTATGTTTCCTGATTATTTAGTTACTTGGTAATTTATTGAGGACAGAAACCATCCTTAGTACTAATACCCCCCATCTTACTATGTTCAATACTTTGTAAGTATTCAGTAAATATTATGTGATTGATAATAATAATTATAAAATGTTGACCTCTCAGAGCCTTGCTTGAACCCTTTTCCTCTATTGCTTGGCCGGTTCTTCTCACCTTGAACTTGACCAAAACTACACTGACTCACTCCCCACCCAACCCACACAATGGTGCTGGGCTTCCTGTTTCCTATCCTTGTTAGGGGCACAACCAGACAACCAGGTACCACTAACAGAAACCTGGGAATCATTCCAATCTTCTACTCCTTACCTCCCTCCATTTGATTGGTTATTAAGTCCCCTTGATCCTGCCTTCTACATATTTGGATTTGGTTTCCTCTTCTCTATCCCTACAACCACTGTCTTAGTTCAGGCTTTCCTCATTTTATTCCTGGAATTATTGTTATTGGATTCCAACTGGTGTCCCAACCTCCTAGCTTCTCTCCTCCAATATTTCCCACCCACTGTGGCCAGGGTGATTGTGGGAAGTTTAATAACAGCCACCAAAAGATATCCCTGCCCTAATATCTGGAGCTTGCTAATGTTGCCTTGCATGGCAAAAAAGTAGGACTTTGTGAATATGATTAAGGTAAGGATCCTACAATGGGGAAATCATCCAAGTGGGCCCTAAATTTAATAACAAGTGTTCTTATAGGAGAGAAGCAGAGGGAGATTTGACATGCAGAGGAAACGGCATGTAACCATGGAGGCAGAAATTGGAGGGATGTGGCCATAAGCCGAGGAATGACAACAACCACCAAGAACTGGAAGAGACAAGACTCAGTCTTCCCTAGGGTCTCGTAAGAGATCCTGAAGAATCATGGCCCTGCCCACACTTTGATTTCATCCCAGTGATACTAATTTCAGACTCTGGCTTCCAGAACTGTGAGAGAATACATTTCTGTTATTTTAAGCCACCTACTCTGTGGTAATTTTTTTACAACAGCTTCAGGACAGTAATACAGTATTCTTTCTCAAGTTCAAACCTATCATACACAGAAATAATTTATTCTCCTTGTCTCTCAGTGTCTTTGTCTCTCTTGCTTTCTATAAATACATACATAAGTAAACAAATATATAACTACACACACAGAAGTGCACATGCACATGTGTCTGTGATAGTCTAGAAGAAAATATACCAAAATATTAACACCGATTATTCTATTATGGGATTATGATTTTCATACTTCTCTTGTTTCAATAAGCATATATTACTTTTATAATTAGAACAAAACAACATAAATTATTAAAAAACACTCTTCAATGTCTTCCCATCACTTACAGAGTAAAGTACAAACTTCTAAGCATAGCAAAGGCCCTCAATTATTTGGCCTATGCCTATCTCTCTAGCCTAAATTCCTATCACTTAGCCTCCCCATTTTTCTTCAGCCATGTCAAATATCCTAAAACATAGGTCATTCTGCCTCTGATCCATTGCAAATTGGCCTGACTGACTTCAACCTCCTGGTTAAGACTGCATTCAAAAGTGTTCTTTCCTGGGACCCCTGAGTGGCTCTGTGGTTGAGCATTTGCCTTTGGCTCAGAGTGTGATACTGAAGTCCTGGGATCGCGAGTCCTGGATTGAGTCCAGGGTCCTGAGATGGAGTCTCACATAGGGCTCCCCATAGGGAGCCTGCCTCTCCCTCTGCCGGTGTCTCTGCCTCTCTCTATGTGTGTCTCTCATGAATAAATAAATAAAAATTTTTAAAAAGTATTATTTCCTGTGAAGCCATTCCTGATCCAATCATGCAGAACCCTGCTACCTTTGAGTTATTACCACTTTACCTCTAACATGGTGCTATTATATTTGCCTAGAGTATTGCAATTATTTGTTTACATCAACATTTCTCTGTTTACGTTGTGATTGTCTTGAGGAGATACACACATTTACAACAATTTTCCTTTTCAATTTGATACCAAATATTTTCCAATGTAAGCAGCTCTTGGTGATTTAACAAAGCATAAATTCATTAAAGTGTTACTGAACCCACAGTAACTTTTCTATAATTTGTATTTTTTCACTAAGAGACACTAAAAACTATGGTGTGGGTTTCTATAAAATATTTCATATTAAAAAGTCCTCATAGATCTTTATGCATTTATATGGAAAGAGAGCTAAAGTATTTTTTAAAGTCATGGCTCAGATAACTATGTATAGCTTAGCTTAGTCCTACATGTATAAAAAAGTATAAACATTTCTTTTTGACTGAGTCAGTACAAACATAGAAAATAGAAATGCAAGAAAGTGGTTATAATTGTAACCAGAGGGGGAGACTTTTCTCTTTATACTCTTGGATATTATTTAATTTTTTTCCATGAGCAGGGTAAGAAAATGTTTTTCAGAATAGAGGTAATATTTGTTGTCATAACAGAGCGGTTACTTAAATAAAGAGCTTGGGAACAGTTGGTCTAGATATGTCCAATATGGTAGCCACTAGCCATATGTGATTATTTAAATTTTATTTTAAAATTTAGCTAATTAAAACTAAATAGAATTAACAATTCAGTTCTTCAGCCGCACTAGTCACATTTCAAGCTCTCGATGGCCACATATAGCCAGTAGTTACTTACTGTACTGAACAGAGCAAATAAAGAACATTTCTATCCTTGCAGAAGTCCTACTGGACAGTGCAGGTCTAGATCACTGTGTCCCACATAATGTGGCACCAGTTGGGACACCCTGGAATGTGAATTAATTTAGCGGGAACTAACTACGAACACCTACTAGTTGAGCCTTGTAGCTCTTGATTAACCACAGGGCTAGTTTGGCATTACTGAAAAATGAAGGTGCCTACCTGACTGGCATCCTACAGAATAATCAGTCTGATCTGGTGGTCTACAATGTATCCATGGCAATAATGACACCTGTTGAATCTCTTTGTAAATCACAGAACAATAGTGGTGTTTGGACTGCTAGGTTCCCTGGTTACCATGGAAATAGGTGGTTACAATTGTGGGTAATCACAGAAACTAAAGTATCAATCCCCGATCTCTCCCTCACCCCTTTCTATAACTATAACCATAAACATAGCTATAGTAATGACTGTTTCAGTTGGGCTTCAGGAGTAGACCTGGCAGCAGAAGCAACTGGAAATTTGACTTAGTGTCAGAGTGCAAGCCCTAATGAGGAAGTATGAAAAAAGAAACATGGCGGGGCATTTTTTTTCAGAAGGAAAAGGCTAGATCTACCACACGGAATACAATGACATTGTTACTCTTGCTCCACGCACAGGCGCAGTGCAAGAGTTCTCAGAGCACGCCTACCCGCACGTTTTCTCCCCTCCTGTTCTCTTTCCACTTTCCTCTCTCCTTTTTCGCACTCTCTTTTGCTTCTCCTACCACTTACTTGGTCTTCAAGTCTTTCCGTTAGTCCCCTTATGTCTCTCCTTCCGACCCTCTATCCCCCTCCCCCTTCCTTTTCCTCTCCAGAGGACGGCAACTTGCGCATGCGCATTAAGTAGAAAGCCTCGCTCTTTGTCCCCATCTGTCGTTCTCACGAACTCAAATCTTTCGCGTTCGGTAGCCAATAGGATTGAAGAAATGGCGGAAAAACGATTCCGCCTCTGGAGATAAACCTTGATTGGCAAGTCAGATAACTAATCAAAAACGCCAGTTTGTACCCCTTGGGAGGTACCGAGCTCCGTCGTCTCGTTTCCGGCGGTCGCGCGCTCTTTTCTCGGGACGGTAGAGGCCGTGTAGCGTCGCCGTTACTCTGAGGAGAGAACAGTCGGTAGCGGGTGAGTTTTGGGACGACATAGTTCATGTTTGAGGGGGGAGTAGGATTTTTTGCGACAAGAGGCTAGGGCGAGGCTAGCTTTGGAGGGAGGTTGGGCGTTCGTTCTAAGGCCCCTTGAGGCCTTGTCCCCGCCGCCCACACGGCCTCCTCAGCCCACCCGCAGGGGCCCATCGCTCTCAGCTCGCCTTGCTTTCTGCTTTAACCTGACTCCGTTGCCTTTCCCGCCCGGTTTCTTTGTGCGACTCATCATCGATTCTGATCTCTGTCAGTAAGTTCCTCGGCCCTTTAGCCGCCCTGGGCCTGAGGGTGTGGGGTCTATTATCCGAGAGCCTTGAAGTCGCGGCTGGAGGAGGAGGCGCTTTGTCGGCGCTCCTCCTCTCAGCTTCGCGAGGCCATTAATTCAGAATGAAAAATGGGTCGTCCCCCACGTCCCCCGAGCGATGTTTCTTTGTCAAAACTCTTAAGCTGGGAAGTTCATCTGCTAGTCCAGACCCTGCAGCTTCCCTGGCCACGTTCCTGTATGCTTTTTTCTTTTTTTAAGTCATGTTGCCTAGCTACTCGACCCATTTATAGCATCACTTTTTAAAATGGAAATCAATTTTATGAGTTTCCTATTGGCTATTTTGCACTAGGGAAAACGATTGTCAACTGAAACCTTCGTGTTCTTAGCAGAAGTTGAGGTTAGAGATGACTTGGTGGCACTTTGCTCTCTTCAGCTGAAGTTGAGGTAGATGTTGGGGGGGTAGGGTTGCCAGATAAAATACAGGACGCCCCGTTAAGTTTGGATTTCACATAGACAGCAAATTAAAGTCTGAAATCAAATTTAACTGTATGTTGTATATTTTTATTTGATACATCTGGCAACTTTCCTGCCGGGCACTGGCAGATTTATACTGTGTCTTTGTCCTACTTCCTTGTTACTAAATGAAAGGTCCTAAGAAACAACTGACTGTATTAGTGCATTCTGCAGCTTTCAGGCAGGTCCATATCCATGCAGCCATCTAGGTTGGTAAATTTTTACCAGATTTCCACTCAAAAAGTTACCTCTTTTCCTGAAAATTGATTTTAAATATGTGTGATGTAGTGCTTGGTCTTGTACCTAAACCACATTTGTGAAATCGTACTATGTCCAATAGCCCCAATCTTTCTAAACCAGCAGTACATATTTTCTTTCAAGAAAAGTTCTTTATCAGTGTTAGTCTTTGGGACAGGTAAATAGGCAAATCTTTGATTCTGATCTTTGTGCTTAGTTCTCAGAGGCCCAATGGTTAGGGGACAGTGAATTTATTGCTCAGTAGAGATTTCTGCACAAAATTCCAAATTATACTGGTGGTCATCATCAGAAATGAGTGATAGGGACAATACTTAGTACTTGCTACTTTGTGGGCACTGTTTTAAGTGACTTATACAATATTATTTCGTCTTCCCCATTGAATGGCTTCTTGGTAAAGAGTAAACTGTAAAGAACGATTGTAAATATTAGCATTGTGGAGACATTTATTCAAAAACACAAAGGTAGGCAATTTGGTTGTAAAAATGATTTTTGCTAGAACCCAAAAGAGGAGGAAGAATGTAATTGATGATATTTGTCTAATTATGGCACCAACTGAATGTAGAAATATCGATAGTGGTTGCCAGCAGTAACAAGTGCTGTGTACATGATCTCAGTGCTTAGGATAACTAGCCCTGTGAAGTGCTGTTGTTACCTCCTCCTTACAAATGAGGAAACTGAGGTTCAGAAGTTAGGTGACATGTCTAGTCGGTTTGTGGACTCTCAACTTTGAAATCAAGATGAGTTTGATTAATTGGTAGCATAGTGATGAGAATGAGCTTTAGAGTTAAATAGATTGTGAGTTCCACTCCTTGCTCCATCACATTTGGGTAACTTTAGATAGGCATCAGTTTTCTTATTCAGGAGAATAATAGTTTTGAGCACTAAATGAGAATAATGCAGACTTAGCACAGTGCCTGGCATATAATGGTTGGTAAATATCTGATATTATCATCTTAACTACCAGGCTACTTGCCACTACAGGCCACTGTCTTAGTTCAGGCTTAGTTCAGTTCTAAAACCAAAAATAACCTCCCCTGGTTATCTTACATGGTTTAGAATATCCTAGCACTTTTTCTTCAAGGAGGTAGATCATTTCTACTAAGAAATTGTAAAATGCCTTTTTGAAAAGGAGTGGTGAAGTTTGGTTAAGATGTAAATACAGAATTTTTAATACTTCATTTTGAGTGACTCTCTGAGGATTTTTATTAAGGTGTAAATATAAGTTGTGGATCCCTGAATGGGATGGAAGATACTGAGGCTGGGACCACTGACTCCTAAATTAAAAGCTGAAGGAAAAAAAAAAGGTTCCTTGGATTCTAGCCAGGGATAAAAAAGTAAGAAGACCTAGTTAGAGAAATGGCTGTGAAGATAGCTCAAGTTTCTGCTGTAGGCCAATTTGGAGTCAGAAGGGAGGTGTTTTAATAGCTGGGACTCAAATAGTTAAAGATCTGATACTAATGCCAACCTAACCCCATCTACAACTGTTGCTAGAGAAGACTTCATAAATTTTGTGTTTTAATTTCCTATCTTTATGTCTTATTTTTAGAAACATGATTTCCTTTTTTTTAGAGGAAAAAATGCTGCACTATGTGGTAAGAGTAACAAAGATTCGATTATTCTAATTTTAAGAATTTATTATAAGGGAGTAACTAAAGAAGCTTTAAGCAAGAAGAGATTATTTACTGCAGCATGCTGACAGGAAAAAGCTGAAAACAACCTAAATGTCTCGTAGTAGGGAGTAGTTTAGTAAATTAGTATATATCCACATGGACTTGTGTAGCTGTTAAAAATTATAATTATGTTGACGTAGAAGTGAGGAAAAACTGAATATAGAATGGTGCATTATAACTGCATTATATTAAAATGATAATGTATGTTTTGGAAGGTAAATAAGTAAAAATGTAAATTGTGGGAGGAATATTTACACATGGATGTGCCCAAGATTTAGCTATGAACATTGTTTATAAATAATGGTGAAAAAAATTGGAACAACCCAAGTGTCCAACACAGTAGGTGCTTGGTTGATAGCTGAAACACTGTGTCCATTAAAATTAAAGTAGAAGATTGAGTGCCATAAAAAAGCTCTTCATCATGTAATAAAGTAGAAAAGGCAGGTTGCAAAATAGTCTTTATAATATTTCATTTAGAGCACATGCAAATAAATGACTGGAAGGGTAAATGTTAACTGTTTTCTGGAGGTGGGTCTTTGGATTTTTATTTACCTTTTTTATTTCTAAGTTTTCTATATTAAAGATGTATTTTGTAATAGGTACCTTATTAATGAGAAACATAAGGTTGATGGAATGATATAAATAGGATTCAAGTCTTGGCTTCCAGTGAGGCTTACCTCAGCTCTGTTTAAAGTTGCAGTCTTAGCCCTTTTGCTCCTTATCCACTTTGCTTCCCCCCTCCCCATTTTTCTTTATTTTCCATTAGTGCTTACCTCTTATTAAGTACTATATAATTTAATTATGTGTATTTTTGTCTTACCGGAAGGTAAGCACAGTTGAAGGCAAGAATCTGCTTTTGTTCATTGATGCATCCCAAGCACCTATAATAGTACCTGGCAGATAGTAAGCATTCAGTGAATATTTGTTGGGTGGGTTCGTTTTTTTTAAAAAGGTAAAAAATGATCAATAGACCATAAACAGGGCAGTTTTCATTTTTACCTGTCTTCTGTTTCTAGTCTACATTATGTATTTTGGAGGGGGGAAAATCCTTTTCCTCTTAAACTTTTCCCTTTTAAAACTTAAACATTTTTCTTTTTTAAAAAAGATTTTATTTGAGAGAGAGAGCACGCTCATGCTTGGCGTGAACATGGGTCAAGAGAGGGGCAAAGGGAGAGGGAGAAGCAGACTCCTACTGAGCAAGGAGCTCCTCTCCCCAGGACCCTGGGATCATAACCTAAGCCAAAGGCAGACACATAGCCAACTGAGCCACCCACGTGCCCCAAAACATCAAACATTTTTCACATTTACATAGTCTTCATAATTTATAATGCTGTGTAACACTCCACTGAATACCATACCATAATTTATTTAAAAATCTTACCTCTAATTTTGGGTATTTTAAGTCATTTTTTAAAAGATTTTATTTATTTATTCATGAGAGACACAGAGAGAGGCAGAGACACTGGTTAGAGGGAGAAACAGGCTCCTCACAGGGAGCCCAATGTGGGATTTGATCCCAGACCCCCGGGATCATGCCCTGAGCCGAAGGCAGAGGCTCAACCACTAAGCCAACCACTGAGCCACCTAGGCGTTCCTTGAGTCATTATTTCATTACCATAAAGGTCATCACGGTGACTATTTCATGGATGTGGTTTTTAAATTTAAAAAAAAAATTTTTTTTTTTTGAGGTGAAGGGAGGGGAGAGGGAGAGTGAAAATCCTATGCAGGCGAACTTGACACAACTTGATCTCAACCCTGAGATCGTGACCTGAGCCAAAATAGATGCTTGGGGAGCCTGGGTAGCTCAGTTGGTTAAGCATTTCTAAACCCTGCATTGGGCTTCCTGCTCAGTGGGGAGTCTGCTTCTTCCTCTGCTCCTTCCCTCCTGCAAAGGCGCTCCTCGCGCACTCTCTCTCTCTCTCTCTTTTTATTTTATTTTTAAAAATATTTTATTTATTCATAAGAGACAGAGAGGGGCAGAGACATAGGCAGAGGGAGAAGCAGGCTCCATCCCTGGACTCCAGGATCATGACCTGAGCAGATGCTCAACCACTGAGCCACCCAGCCATCCCTCTCTCACTCTCCAATCTTTTTCTAAAAAAGTCAGATGCTGGGCAGCCCCCGTGGCTCGGTGGTTTAGCACCTCCTTTTGGCCCAGGGTGTGATCCAGGAGACCTGGGATCAAGATTAAGTCACACGGGCTCCCTGCATGGGGCCTACTTCTCCCTCTGCCTGTGTCTCTGCCTCTCTCTGTGTGTCTCATGAGCAAATAAATAAAATCTTTTTAAAAAGTCAGATGCTTAACCTATTGAGCCACCCAGGCACCCCAAAAATTATAATCTTATGGTTAATTTCTAGGGTTAGAATTTCCTGAATTACAGAATATGAACAGTTTGAAAGCTCTTGTTATTACTTGTCTTATGAAACAGTTTGGATATAGAATTTGATATTTATGTTGTTTTTAGTTTGGAGGGATATGATATGAAATGTGTTGGGAAAGCTTTTATATACATAAAGTATTTTCGTATACCATCATCCAGAATCAATAGTTCCCAAGCTATTGTTGCATTTTCTTTGTTTAAGAAACCAGTTTTCTGTATTTTAGAGGAATCCTAATGTTAATAAGTATTCATGAAAAAGTTCTCTGCATTTTCCTTCAGCTAAATTCTGACTAGAACGTCTTATTTTTAGGGGAAATGATTTAGAATTGGCTTTGCCCTTTTATTAGTGGAGAACTCTTCTTAAATGAGGAAGATGGTCCTCAACTTGTTAACCAGATCAATTAGAAAATTTCCATTTTAAAGCCATCAATTTTTGAATTCACTCTGGATTGTACCAGGAGTTTTCATTTTGTTTTCTTTTAACCTTATGTTGATTTTTAGATGTGGTTTAACATTATGATTGCATATTCATCTTTTTTAATTTGATGCTTTAATTGTTTTTGTAGTCATTTATCTTTGTTGTGATTAATAACAATATTTACTAAGTGCTTGCTATAGTTCAGTACTGAACTAGTGTTTTCACATATTTACGAGCCCTCTTAGCCATCTTGAGAGGTAGGTATTTTTATTATACCCTTTATAACAGCTTAAATTTGTGCAGGAATGATTTACTAAGTAGTATTTAGCTAGTAAGTGAGTACTAGGACCGTGCTTCAAATCTAAGTATGTCTAACTCTACGGCCCATAGTTTTTCTGCTATTTGTTCCACAGTATCTACTGTAGGCTAGGACTGCAAAGTGCCAGAGAACAAGATTTAATAGTCCTTGTCTTTGTGATAAGTAGAATCTATTTCCCTTGTTGTTTTAACATTATGATAGGGCTAATTTTTAGGGGGTAGCTTCTTTGGGAAAAATAGTTTCCAATTAATGTATATAATTCGTGAACTGGAAGTTTCTTAAAGTTATTCTCATGCAAGCTGTTCTCATTTAGTACTTGTCTGGTTTCTGTGTGCAACATAACTGCTGTCTGGTTGTTTTTAGGTTTTTGAATGGTATTGCTTTGCCATACTTGTTCAAAATAACCAGTTGTTTGAATCTGCAAAAGCCAGGATATCAGAAATGATAGTAACATATAAAAAATCATCAGAAGGTGACTGATTAGCTCTAAATGTATTGACAGTTAACATTTTTCTTTTAGGGTGCAAAAATGCAGAGCAATAAAACCTTTAACTTGGAGAAGCAAAACCATACTCCAAGGAAGCATCATCAGCATCACCACCAGCAGCACCACCAGCAGCAACAGCAGCAACCACCACCGCCACCAATACCTGCAAATGGGCAACAAGCCAGCAGCCAAAGTGAGTATATGTTTGTAAGGGGGGTAGATATAGTTCCTGCTTGGGAAAGGTTTCTTGGTTTTTAGATTAGTCTCTTGGGGTTATAAAGGAATAAGCCTTGGGGCACACTTTTTACTCTTTTTCCCTCCTCTATTTACTTCTTAATACTTAGGATAGAAAAAGGGTGATTCACTGAAACAAGAAGCAGACATGTTGGGTGGCAGATGAGTACAAGTTGCTGTGCTGTGTTGGCATATTCTGCTAAACAGATGTCTGTGTGTGTTGCCTCAGAGCTAGGTTCTTAGAGGTAATCATCAGATGACTGATAGAAAATATAGAAGAAGTCTGGTACTGAGTTATACTTTCAGCCTGGGGTTTGTGCCAACCCATTTTTAATCAGAGTAAACATTTTTTAAAAGCAGGTTCTATTCACTCAGCAAACTTTGAGTACCTATTGTGTGCATCTCAAACTAGAACCAACCTCAACTCTCTTTTCTTTCCAGAGATCCCTACAAAGAATTCTGCTTCCTAACTCATTTCCTTTGATTTCATTAACCCAAGCATGAAAGGATGGGAACTGTTAAGGTTATGAAGATTGGTGAGAGATTAGGAAAATGGAGCAGTTATGTTTCAAATTTTAAAAACTGATGTCTTCTGACATAAGCCTCCTTGACCTGATTGATTTTCTCTTTGACTGATACATTCTGTATTGTCTTTCTGTTTCTGACTTAGACCGGGTGGCTTCTGGCCCATAGTAGAGCTATTGAGAAGTACTCCCAGATGTCTGTGTATTGCTTTCATCTTAAATGCATACACTTTAGGGTGCAATTTACTGATAAGTGGTTAGTGGATATATTGCATTGGGAAATGGTATTTGACTTCTGTATAGCAATTCGGTTTCGTAATCTAGCGGCAGTGGTAGCTCTTTGAGAATATGACTGTAGATCTCTTTGCCCAATTTTTTGAGTGACTGTGTGTATTTTCTCAGATGAAGGCTTGACTATTGACCTGAAGAATTTTAGGAAACCAGGAGAGAAGACCTTCACCCAACGTAGCCGGCTCTTTGTGGGCAATCTTCCTCCTGATATCACTGAAGAGGAGATGAGGAAACTATTTGAGAAATACGGGAAAGCAGGCGAAGTCTTCATTCATAAGGATAAGGGCTTTGGCTTTATCCGCTTGGTGAGCAACCTTGGGCTTTTTTTTTTTTTTTTTTTTTTTAACCTTGGGCTTTTAAAGTATGTGCTCTGAAAGATGGGGAAGTTGGGGAATGATAGATATGGAAAATAAGGCAGTGGAAATAATTCTCAGGTGGTTTGTTAAATGTGTAATAACTGTAGTTGGTAGAACAGGACAGAAAACACAGGGTTTATTTTTATTTATCCTTACAGGTTTATGTTTTGTTTCAAGGACAGCATAGGTTTATTTGTCTAGGGCAAAGAGACTGAAATATGTCCTTTAGAACTTTTGTTTTATATAGTTAATTTCAAACATACAGAGGTAGACAGAATAGTATAATTAACCTTTATATGCTCAGTGCCCAGCTTCAATAATTATCAACTCTATTTTATCTTAGTAAGATTAAGGTTTATATAATTTATTTCCAAAGTTCCCCCATGTATTATCTCACGACTAAAACCACGAGGAGACAATTTTATTTGTATCTATTTTTGAAAATTTTTTGAAGTTGTGCTAAAATAACGCATAACATTAAATTTATTATCTAACCACTTTTTAACAATCTGATTTGGTTAGGAAATGTGTTAAGTGTGTATGAGGGAGGAACTTTTCTAGGCATTATCTGCATAAACAAGGAACATAATGTGTTAGCAAGTTTACTAGATGTGGTGGTCAGAACTAGTTTTCATTCTAGATCTACCACTAATTCAAGAGTCCATGGGCGAGTCATTTTTTTCTGGGGTTCACTTTAGTAATATGAGAGGGTCTGTGCTTCTAAAGAGGTCTTGTGGAGGGTGTACATGATTCTCATTAAACTTATATGTAGCTAGCTGAAATTAAAATATGCTAGCTGCTGTATTATAAAGGTAGGTTTTAGGCTGGTCATTGTCACAATGATCTGTCTGTCACTGCTTGGGAGGATAACCTATGATACTGATGACCATGTAAGTGGTATCAACTTCTGTACTTTCCAATTGATTTATTGCAGGGCTGTCAGCAATTAGACTATCCAAGAGAATTATCTGAAACATGTAATTTCTATTTCAGTACTATTAAGGTTTCTTTGTGTGTTGTCGGGGTTTTTGGCGGGGAGATTTTGTATTCGGCTATGCTACTTTAGGCTCTTGATGGTTGTGCATGTGGTCTTTGTCAAACTTGAGTTATTCTAACTTTGCTTTGCTTTCTAGGAAACACGAACCTTAGCGGAGATTGCCAAAGTAGAATTGGACAACATGCCACTTCGTGGAAAGCAGCTGCGTGTGCGTTTTGCCTGCCATAGTGCATCCCTTACAGTCCGAAACCTTCCTCAGTATGTTTCCAATGAACTGCTGGAGGAAGCCTTTTCCGTGTTTGGCCAGGTGGAGAGGGCTGTAGTCATCGTGGATGATCGAGGAAGGCCCTCAGGAAAAGGCATTGTTGAATTCTCAGGGAAGCCAGCTGCTCGGAAAGCTCTGGACAGGTGCAGTGAAGGCTCTTTCCTGCTAACCACGTAAGTGAAGGGTCACTTTTAGAAATAGATCTTAGGTTGCTACTTCCATCGGTGGTGTGGGGAGGTAGCCTTTAGGAAACATGTTCTTGTGTTCACTTAAAGACTTTGGATATTAATTCAGCTTAGTAGGGTTTTCAGTGTAATCTTAAATTAATGGACATAGTATGAGGATTAAGAAATAAATCAGTCTTTCAGTAGGTTGTCTTTTAATCAGTGTTAAATCTCCGCTTCCTTTGAAGTGTTAGAACTCTGAAAAGTTGTTTTGAGTATGCAGCATCCCGTTTACTTCGAGTCATTGT
This sequence comes from Canis lupus baileyi, assembly GCF_048164855.1. Classification (NCBI taxonomy): domain Eukaryota; kingdom Metazoa; phylum Chordata; class Mammalia; order Carnivora; family Canidae; genus Canis; species Canis lupus. The sequence continues at coordinate 68,955,267 of NC_132876.1, read as the reverse complement.
GTGGAGTTCTATAGATACTGGATATTTAAACTAAGTATTCTATCTACTTACTTTGAACACCTTTAAGGCTGATCTAAAGCCTCACTCCATCCTATCAACCCCAGATTCCACATAATGCCACTAAAAGAACTTGGTTACTTGGGGCTGGGTGTAAAAACTCCTTTAGAAATATGTTTAATTATCTTGCCTGACCTCTAACTACTTTACCATGCCAGTGGCAGATGTAGAGAGGAAGCCTGGTAGGGCTATAATTAACACTAAGCTTTTTTCTTCCAGATTTCCTAGGCCTGTGACTGTGGAGCCCATGGACCAGTTGGATGATGAAGAGGGACTTCCAGAGAAACTGGTTATAAAGAATCAGCAATTTCACAAGTATGTGGTCCTGAGAGGTTCCCTGCCAGGTGTTTGTCTATTTTTAAGGAAGCTTGTAAAGGGATATGTAAAAGATTCAAGTCTTTGTTATAGGTATTCACTCTCAGCCATAATGTTGGCCCTTAGGAGGAATGCAGTGCTTAGTTGGGGGATCGTGGACAGAGTTTTAATAACCCAGGAACCTTGTCTATAGGGAGCGAGAGCAGCCACCCAGATTTGCACAGCCTGGCTCCTTTGAGTATGAGTATGCCATGCGCTGGAAGGCACTGATTGAGATGGAGAAGCAGCAGCAGGACCAAGTGGACCGCAACATCAAGGAAGCTCGTGAGAAGCTGGAGATGGAGATGGAGGCTGCTCGCCATGAGCACCAGGTCATGCTAATGAGACAGGGTGAGTGTATGCTTATAGGTCTTAAATCTAGAACAAGAACAAAATGACTTTTCAGCAATTTTTAGTATCGATTGGTAGAGAAATGCCTAAACCTCTGCTTTTATACTCTGAAATATTTTGTTGATCTCAGTAGGCAGATAAGCTTGGAGATGTGGCAGAGAATACTGGCTTTTGTGGAGAAGGAAATAGTAGGCTTGACTTCATTTTTGGAATCTGGATAGCTCAGATGGCCACTCAGGGATTATATATCCCCTTTGCTTTCTGGATCTTTGTTTATGGAAAATAATTGGATCTATATGAGGAGAATGAAGAGTACTGTGAATCAGTCCATTGTTGTTCTAGATTTGATGAGGCGTCAAGAAGAACTTAGGAGGATGGAAGAGCTGCATAACCAAGAAGTGCAAAAACGAAAGCAACTGGAGCTCAGGTAACTAACTCTCAAACCTTTTTCTCTGACAACTCTGAAAGGTGATGTCTCCTGTTTCCTACTACCATGCTACCTCATGCATTTGTAAATTCTTACTGGCCACTTCTCAGGTTCTCCCTTAGGGTGGGAAATGTTTCAGCTGCCCATGGGTCCTAGGAGTTGCCCAGAGCTGCACTAAAGGGAAAGCAGCTGAGTGCTGGTGTCCTGAGGCTCCTTTTCAATAGAACTCCCCTCCCCACCCAACAAGAACACCTTTGGGTTGCTTTAGAGCTGAGCATGTTTCTTAGCTGTGACCGTTTTCAGTAGGCTGTTGATCTCCCCCATTAAGATAATCTGCTCAAGTTCTGGAATATCTGTTAAATACCTTGGTGACTCTCTAGGCAAGAGGAGGAGCGCAGGCGCCGAGAGGAAGAGATGCGGCGGCAACAGGAAGAAATGATGCGGCGACAGCAGGAAGGATTCAAGGGAACATTCCCTGATGCGGTATATCTCCCATGTGCCCATGATGTATCAGGCCAGCCATGATATGATAAACCCACCATGAGTTGTCCACTAGGACTATAAAACAAACCAGGTTATGACCAGTTTTTGCATTCTGTGAAACTCCATTTAGAAAGAAGAATTCATAGGAAGGAAAGGTAAGGTTCGAAGGGGAGTTCTTGCCTCACAGGCAATTCAGGATGAAGGGCTGGGACCAATGTATACTATTTAGATTCAGTCATTGCACAAAGATAAAATCCAGTCCGATAGCAGCCCTAACTGGTTTTCTGATGTCCTTGGAGTTACACAGATTGAGGGCCCAGAAGAAATCAACTGTCTCTCCCCTTGTCTTTTACTGACTCTGTTCCTAATAGGAGACTCTGAGTTATGTCTTTATAGCTCTAAACTTGCACAACTAGCAAGGAGATGTTGGTTTTCCTCAGCTTGATCTCATTGTATTTGGAATGTGTTCTCACTCTGTTTGCTTCCCTTAGTGTGTGCTTCTCAATGTATTATGAATGGTAGAATGTAGTGCTGTCTTGGACTGTCTTGAGTATTTCTTATTTTTCAGAGAGAACAGGAGATACGGATGGGGCAGATGGCTATGGGAGGTAAGGATTTAGGGGGTTAATGGTTCTGATTTCCTTTTTTTGTATCATTTCTGGTGAACTATGTACCTTCTCAGATGCAGTCCAAATTTAAGGGGCTGACATTTCTGGGAGCGTTTTTTTGGGGGGGTGGGGGAGAGTAACAAGCATCCTTAGCTCAGAGGTCTTGTTGAATTGTTTTGCACAGAGACTGATAATCTTTGTCTCTTGTACTGATCACACTACTCTGCTTTAGGTGCTATGGGCATAAACAATAGAGGTGCCATGCCCCCTGCTCCAGTGCCAGCTGGTACCCCAGCTCCTCCAGGACCTGCCACTATGATGCCAGATGGAACCTTGGGATTGGTAATAAACTGCAAAGATTTACAGTAATTCTAAATGGTGATAGGAGAAAGGACTTTACTCTCACAGTCCTTTTTTTTTGCCTGCCACAATTTTTCTACAGATAATCAGTTCTTAGGACCATTGTTTTCCATTAAGGTCTTGATTTTTGTTTGAATTTTGAACAAACCCAACCTCAAACTATACTTTGTCTAGGAGTTCCGTTAATGCCTTTGACTGGTCTACCAGGGGGTTTTCTTTTTTTTTTATTCTTTTTTTCTTTTTGGAAGGAAGGCAAAGAAGGTTAGGTAGGTATAATCACATAAAATAGAAAAGAATCCAAACGATTTTATGGCTCATACAAACCAGAGTTACAGTTCTAGTGTCAGAATTTTAAAACTTGGTGTGCTTAAGGTTGTTGAAGAGTGCTAGCTTGTCCTTGTCCATATAGACTTAGTTCAGGAAAAAGGACTTAGGTAGAACTTACTCAACCTGGGAATTTCCTATGTATTTTTTTAAATTTTTTATTTATTTATGATAGTCACACACAGAGAGAGAGAGGCAGAGACATAGGCAGAAGGAGAAGCAGGCTCCATGCACCGGGAGCCCGATGTGGGATTCGATCCCGGGTCTCCAGGATCGCGCCCTGGGCCAAAGGCAGGCGCTAAACCGCTGTGCCACCCAGGGATCCCGGGAATCTCCTATGTAAATTAAACATTTATATAGTAAAAGTTTAATCAATAGGAATAGGGATAAAAAAGGTGGGACAGTTGGGTGGGTCTGTAATTCTGACAGATAGCCACCTATTCAGGGATATCCACTAGAACTCTATAAACAGGCTTAGTTACCCTTAGCACATCAAAGGCTTTGAATAGTTGGGGTGGAAATGGCCTCTAGGGGAGGGATTAGGAATGGGTGGGAAGCTTGGGACTAGATTTTATTGTAACATTGCTCTTTTTCTCTTTAAGACCCCACCAACAACTGAACGCTTTGGCCAGGCTGCTACAATGGAAGGAATTGGGGCAATTGGTGGAACCCCTCCTGCATTCAACCGTGCAGCTCCTGGAGCTGAATTTGCTCCAAACAAACGTCGCCGATACTAATAAAAATTTCAATGTCTAGTTTCCCAAAAACCCTTAAAAGCAGGACCCTTTTTGGACTAGCCAGAATTCTGCCCTGGAAAAGTGTTAGGGATTCCTCCCAATAGTTAGGTCTTCCTTGCCTGTACTACTTTGAGGGAGTTTACTGGAGGCTGAAGGCAAGGGAGGGGCGATATTTAACAAATCAGTTCTGTGTGGTATATCGTTTAATTGATTCTGTGTGGTGCATTCCTGAAGTCTCATGTGATTGTTGAGGGTCTTTGGGGGGGTGGAACCATGGCAAAATGGATCCAGTTAGAGCCCCCATTAATCTTGATCATTCCATTCTTGTCCATCCTGTTCTTTTTGCTTTCTCATTCTTATATCCTCCAACCCCATAGACACTGCCACATACACCACGAAAACAAACATCCCCCATGACCTTAGCCCCATTCCATTCACTCACAGGTGGGAATTCAGGCAAATGTCCACAGAGGTCACAGACAACATACATATGATTCTGTTATATCCAGTATATTACCCCTTCATGTCCTAAGGAAGACCTTTCTCTTAGAGATTTTCATTTTAGTGTATCTTTAAAAAATCTTGTGTTAAGTTGCCTCCATCTTTTTTCTGGGTAAGAACAACCCAGGAATGGCCCTTTTATGTCTATGATGCTGTTCACAGCTTTTGATAGGCTTAGAACAATCTTGGGAACAGGGTTGCTGTATGCTGAAGGTCAGACAGTAGCTCTTAGCCTTGCCTATCTTATGTAGTTACGCTGTGCATTTTTTTTATTGGTGTACCATGTTTGATTTGTCCCTGATAACCTTTGGAGTTTTTCTGAGAAATGGAGCAGTAATGCAGCATCAACTTATTAAAATACGTTTTAAGCCTTTTAATTTTCTGTGCTATTTTTGAAAGGGAATGGAGGGAGGGGAGTTGTGTCTCCAGATAAGCATAGGTTCTATAAAGATAATCCTTTATTTTGCTCAAAAGTGAATCCTCGATTTAGGCAAACTTGGGGAAGTTGGATGCATACTATGGCTTAAGTGGTTGACAAAGATTGGAGCTATTGGTGATACAGAAGCAATGAGGATGAGAGAAGAAAGCTGCTCTGAAAGAGGAAGAAAATGAGCTGAAGGAACTGGGGTGCCTTCATTGAGCTGGGAGGGGTCTCAAAATCGGGATTCACTTCTGAGCAGCTGCTGATATGTCAGAGGCTTGGAATTGGCCTGGTAAATCTAAAACTGTCTGGGCGGTGGTTAGTTGACCTCACCCAAGTTCCAAGCCCTACTCTGCCTGATCCTTTTTTCTTGAGCCCCAGAGCTAAACTCCTGAGCTCTTTCCTATTGGTTGAGAAGACCAATTGAAGTTCCCTTGCCCATGTTAGGAGGTGTACGCCTCCTGAACTAAAGATAGAAACAGCTGGCCCTTCCAGGCAGCTAAAAGCCTCCAGACTAAGAGGTGTTCCCCACTCGGCAGCCAGACTCCTTGAAATACCCTTTCAGTAATTTTGCCAACATCATGTCTCTACTCTGCCATAACAAAGGCTGTGGGCAGCACTTTGACCCCAATGCCAACCTTCCTGGTGAGTAATTCTGAATTTGCCAGGGGGCTCTCTGTGCTAGGGGAGTGATCAGCTGTGGGCGGTCTTAAGGGAGCAGAGAAATTTGGTGTATCTGCCCTAGTTTAATTGGTCTGGGTAGTCTAAGATCTTTTTTTTTATATATTAAAAACCATGAGCATATAAATCTGGGAAAGTAAGAGAAGTGATGCTAGCTATAGTTGGCTTTCCTTGATCCTTCTGCTGGTATCCACAGATTCCTGTTGCCATCACCCTGGGGTCCCAATCTTCCATGATGCACTTAAGGTGAGAAGTAGGCAAGGGAGGATACCAAAAGCATTTCCTAAAGGAAATATACCCAAGAATCTAAGCTGAGCTGGGTCTTTTGTTATCAGGGTTGGTCCTGCTGCCGGAAGCGAACTGTAGATTTCTCTGAATTCTTAAACATCAAGGTAAATTATTTACTTCCTTAGATTCTGTCCCTAATAGAAGGATTTTATCCCTAATCCTTCTCTCCTTATCTGTACTAGGGCTGTACTGTGGGACCACACTGTGCTGAGAAGCTCCCTGAGGCCCCTCAACCCGAGGTGCCTGCCACAAGCAGTTCACTTCAGGAGCAAAAACCTCTGAATACGATTCCAAAGTCAGCAGAGACTTTGCATCGGGAGAGGCCCAAGTAAAGAGGAGGAGGTCCCTGGGTTTTTCCTACATTCATGGAACTTCCTAGAAGTGATTAATGGGTCATTCAGGTTTGGGGATTAGAGATGTGAGGAGGGGCAAGTAAGTGTGGGCTTTGTGTCTATTTTATACCTTAGGGGGAATTTGTATCCAGAAATAATGTCTTTAAGTTGGTATGTGGGTGATGGGATAGGTATTTAGAGTTAGCAGAAGTAGATAGCCCCTCATAAATACATACTTAGTTATAATACAAGGGAGATTGTTGTGAATGACTTGATTTTTTTTCTTTTTGGAAAAAAGCTTTATTTATTTATTTATTTATTTTTTAAAAATTTTTATTTATTTATGATAGTCACAGAGAGAGAGAGAGAGAGAGAGAGAGGCAGAGACACAGGCGGAGGGAGAAGCAGGCTCCATGCACCGGGAGCCTGATGTGGGATTCGATCCCGAGTCTCCAGGATCGCGCCCTGGGCCAAATGCAGGCGCCAAACCGCTGCGCCACCCAGGGATCCCGGAAAAAAGCTTTAAAATGAGTTTTCCATCAAGAAAAACGTGCAGTATTAGCAGCCATGTAGGCTGCAGAGAATAAATTAATTTTGTGGAAGTAGCATGAGCAACAGAAGAAAGTCATGTTAGGTCCACAATTAATTAGAAGAGGATGCAGATATGATGCAGTTCTGCATAGAAATGTTAGAGCAATTGAGTAGATGGGCAAGAAGAGCTCTAGGGATTTGTCCAGGGTTCAGAGATTTGGGATGTCCACAAAGAAGATATTTGGCAATGGAGTTGCTAACCAACTTTTCCAATCCTGCCCCCACTTTCACCAGACTTCTTTGATACTATTACCACTGGTGGAAGTGTTGGAGCTGTTGATCAAGTTAATGGGTCAGAACTAAATCACCCCACCCATGCACCCTAGGTCAGAGTTGCCTCCAAAGCTGCTTCCACTAAATATATCCCAAGCCCTGGAAATGGCATTGGAACAGAAGGAATTAGACCAAGAACCTGGAGCAGGTAAGTGAGTCCTTAGTAGGAAGGCTTTGCAGACTGGAATTTAGTGAAAGTGGCAATTAGGTGGAGGGAATGGATAGGTTCCTGACTCTTGTTTCCTTTGCCTAGGACTTGACAGTAGTCTGATCCGAACTGGTTCTAGCTGCCAGAATCCAGCATGTGATGCTGTGAGTGAGAGCTTATAGGGGATGCAAACATGTGGCTGAGAGATGCTATATCTGGGATGACTGGGTATAGATATGAGGCTGCTGGGTGTATTTTAGAATGACCTGATTCCTCTCCTGATTCTCCCCTATCCATCTTAGGTTTACCAAGGCCCTGAGAGTGATGCTACTCCATGTACTTACCACCCAGGAGCACCTCGATTCCATGAGGGGTGAGAGAGGGGACTGGGTAGGCTCCGTGAGACCAGTTTTTCCCACTCTTGATCATAAGGTGGGTGGGGGCTCATGGGGAGAGGAAAGGAGATTCAGTTGAATTATCCTTCTACCTCAGGATGAAGTCTTGGAGCTGTTGTGGCATCCAGACCCTGGATTTTGGGGCATTCCTGGCACAGCCAGGATGCAGAGTTGGTAGGCATGACTGGGGGAAGCAGGTAAGCCCCAACTTTCCCAAACACTTGATTAGAACCCAATTCCAGAAATCCTGCCCCCCGTACCTCATGGCCAAGCTCTCTATCTCCTCCCTTTTGTACAGACCAAATAAGATTCTGCCCTTTTATCCTCAACAGCCTAGAGGCTTTGCAATATGAAGTAGTATTAATCGCTCAGATTCTGTGTCTCTTCTCTAGACGCACCTGATAACTTCCCTTGGGTTGAGAGTTCATTCTTACCACCCATATTTCACATCTTTTCTCCAGCTGCCAGCATCTTGCCGTCATGATTGGCACCAGACAGATTCCTTAGTAGTGGTAACTATATATGGCCAGATTCCACTTCCTGCGTTCAACTGGGTGAAGGCCAGTCAAACTGAGGTGAGGAATGTCTGATGCTGGACGGGAAGCTGGTGAATTGGGTGATACTACAATTTTACAGACAGAGTCATTGTCTGGAGTGGACATGTGGGCTCCATAATCCCCTCAGAGGAAGGTAGAGCTAGTAGGTTAGGGCTATCTGGCTGACCTGTGGATGTAGGGCTCACACCTCTGACCTGGTTCTCTGTTGTAATAACTTGTTCTGACCTTCTGGGATTGTTACTACCCATTTAATTATTTTCTTTCAGCTTCACGTCCACATTGTCTTTGATGGTAACCGTGTGTTCCAGGCACAGATGAAGCTCTGGGGGGTAAGTGAAGATAAGGGGCACAAGAGGGGGAGGCAGATGGGGTGAAAAGAAGGACCTGACTGGAATGAATAGAGGGTATCTTAAGGGATGGAATTATAGTGGGAAAGTGGAGGTTTCTCCTCATTTGCTTTGATATTCTTTCTCCCCCTTTGCTTCCCTTTTTTCTCTCCCCTCCTCCTCTCCTTTTTTTTCTCTCTTACTATATTGTTTTATTCCTCCCCTATCTTGTTTTGCCTACCTTACATCTGTTTATTTTTCTTTGTCATTCATTACCATCCCACCCCTTTGATGTCCTCATTTTCTCCTTCTTCTGTGTTCCTCTATATTTTCCTCCTCCTCAGGTCATAAACGTGGAGCAGAGCTCTGTTTCCTTGATGCCATCTCGGGTTGAAATCTCCTTGGTCAAGGCTGACCCGGGATCCTGGGCCCAGCTGGAGCACCCCGATGCACTAGCTGAGAAGGCTAAGGCAGGGGATGTGTTAGAGATGGATGAGGAAGAATCTGAGGATTCAGATGATGATCTGAGCTGGACAGAGGAGGAAGAGGAGGAAGCAATGGGGGAATAGTGACACCAGTCAAGTATCTAGATAGGACCTCAGTGGTTCCCTTAGAATCTCAAGAGACCAGGATATGGTTGGCCATGAGGAGTCATTGAGCAGCAGTAGGCTGAAGGAGGGGAGAACAAAGGTGTCCAAACCATGCTGTTTTTTCCCTTAAATAAATCTTGTATTCTGCAGTTTCACATAGTGTTATTCTCTCACCTCACTAAGATTGTATTCATTCCCCCAACATCTGTGTGTCTTTAACACACGTGTGAAAACAAGCACATATACATTCAATCTGTTCTTCACAATCACCAGGTAATTTACTGAGTACTTAATGTGTGCCCAGTTGCACCTTAGGTGGTTTAGAGCTATCTGAGAACTGGAAAACTTATTTATTCCTCGCAGGAAAATTAGTCTGGCTGACAGGCTAATCTACATGAAATAACAATAAACATTATCAGCTTAACTGAATGTTACGTTGTGCAGTATAGTTATTAAGAGCTATAGGAGTTAAGAGAGAGTGAAGTGATTAATGTGGACTATAGTAGAAAAGGAAAGCTCCATGGAAGAACATCTTTTAACAGCTTTATTGAGATAAAATTCATATACCATACAATTCACCCATTTGAAGTATAAAATTTAGTGGTTTTTTTAGTATGCTCAGAGTTGTACAATCACAATCAATTTTCATCACTCCAAAAAGAAACCCTGTACCCATTAGCAATCACTACCAGTCCCCCCCCCCATACTCATAGCTGTGGGCAACCACTAATCTACTTTCTGCCTCTACGGATTTACCTATTCTGGATATTTCATATGACTGGAATCATATAATATGTGGTCTTTTGTAGAAGATTTCTTTCACTCATAAAGTTTTCATAGCTCGTCCATGTTGTAACATGTATCAATATTTCTTTTATGGCTGAATAATATTCCACTGTATGGATATATCACATTATGTTTATTTTGTCAGTTGAGGTACATTTGGGTTGTTTTTATTATTATGAATAATGCTTCGATGAACATTCATATACAAGTTTTTAGGTGGACTGATATTTTCACTTCTCTTGGAAGTATCCAAGTATCTAGAAGTATAATTTCTGGGTCAAATCGTACCTTTAACCTTCTAAGAAACTGCTAGACTGTTTTCCAAAGAGGCTGTGCCATTTTACATTCCTTTCAGCAATGTAGTTCCAGTTTCTTCATATCCTCAATAACACTTGTTATTTGTCCTTTTTTTAATGGCCATCGTTCTGAGTGTGAAGTAGAATTTCATTATGGTTTCAACTGCATGTTCCCCATGGGTAATGATGTTGAGCATCTTTTCATGTGCTTATTGGCCATTTGTGTTTTTTTTTTTGTTTTGTTTTTGTTTTGTTTTCTTTTTTTTTTTTTTTTATTGGTGTTCAATTTACTAACATACAGAATAATACCCAGTGCCCGTCACCCATTCACTCCCACCCCCCGCCCTCCTCCCCTTCTACCACCCCTAGTTCGTTTCCCAGAGTTAGCAGTCTTTACGTTCTGTCTCCCTTTCTGATATTTCCCACACATTTCTTCTCCCTTCCCTTATTTTCCCTTTCACTATTATTTATATTCCCCAAATGAATGAGAACATATAATGTTTGTCCTTCTCCGACTGACTTACTTCACTCAGCATAATACCCTCCAGGCCATTTGTGTTCTTATTTGGAGAAATGTCTATTCACATCTTTTGCCCATTTGTTAACTGGGTTGTCTTTTTATTGAGTTCTAAGAATTTCTTTAACATGTTCTGGAGACAAGTCTTTTGTGAGATACATGACTTGGAAATATTTTTTCCCATTCTGTGTTTTGTCTTTCTACTTCCTTGATGGGGTCCTTGATGGTACACAAAAGTTTTAAATTTTTATAAAGTCTAATTTATTTTTTCTTTGGTTTCTTACGTTTTTGACGTCATAGCCAAAAACCCATGGTTTAATATCAAGGCCATGAAGATTTGTTCCTATGTTTTCTAAGAGTTTTATAGTTTTATGGTTTTACATTTAGTTCTTTGATCCATTTGGAGTTATTTTTTGTATGTGGCATGAGGTAGGGGTCCAACTTTGTTTTTGAATGTGGATATCTACTTGTCCCAGCACCATTTGTTGAGAAGGCTATTCTGTCTCCATTGGATTGTCTTGGCACCCTAGTTGAAAATCAATTGGCCAAAAATGTAAAGGATAAGAAATTTTGAGTTTTGAATGGAAATTTGTAGGAATGAGAAATTTGGATGGGTATGGAAGAGTGCGGAGAGCCAAACTGAGGCCAGGTGTTTTATTTTTTAAAAAGATTTTATTTATTTGAGAGAGCGAGAGAGAACATGAGCTGCGGGAGAGGCAGATGGAGAGGAAGAGAGAGACTCTGCTGATCAGGGGCTCCATGCTGGGCTCTGTCCCAGGACCTTGGGATCATGATCTGAGCCAAAGGCAGACACCCAACTGACTGAGCCACCCAGGTACCCCTGGAAAGTATTTTATTTTCCTTTTTGTGTTTTATTTTAAATTCCAAAAGTAATACATTGTCACTGTAAAATACTCAATGCAGAAGTATATAAACAGTAAATGTTCTTCTTCCAATTCCTCCAAGCTTAGTCCCTTTGCTGTTTCTAACCACTGCTAATATATCAGATGGAGGATGTGTTTAAGGGAGAGAACAAAAAGTTAAATGTAGCTAGATTGGGAGGAGACTAAAATTCTAGATGCAGGATTTTGAACATGATTTAAAAGAGAGAATTGGGGATCCCTGGGTGGCGCAGCGGTTTGGCGCCTGCCTTTGGCCCAGGGCGCGATCCTGGAGACCCGGGATCGAGTCCCACATCGGGCTCCCGGTGCATGGAGCCTGCTTCTCCCTCTGCCTATGTCTCTGCGCCTCTCTCTCTCTCTCTCTGTGACTATCATAAATAAATAAAAATTAAAAAAAAATAAATAAAAGAGAGAATTGAATTCTATCTCTGAGACTAACAACACACTAAATTAATTGAATTTAAATAAAATTTATAAAGAAAAAGGCAGTATAGACATTTTTAAAATGTAGATTCTTCTTTTTAAAGATTTTTTATGTATTCATTTGAGAAAGAGAGCACAAGCACCAGCAAGGGCAGGGACAGAGGGAGAGAGAGAAGCAGACTCCCTGCTGAGCAGGGAGCCCCTTGGGAGTGCTCAATCTCAGGATCCTGGGATCATGACCTGAGCTGAAGGCAGATGCTAAACTGACTGAGCTACCCAGGTGCCTCTAAAATGTAGATTCTTAATCAAAGGAGTGATAATCTCTTTCTTGAGTCTCCTTTGAGTCAGATTTACCCACCCCCCTTCAACAGGGTGGCCAGGAATCTGGGTGATTCAGGCTCTAAGAAACATCAAACTAGAAAGCTTCACCAAGCCTCAAAATGATCTCAAGTTCTTTTCATAGCACCCATTGCTCTCAGTTCAGATTTAAGGAACATAATATCTCATTGGGAGCTACAGGTAAGATGGAGGTGGAAGAATGGACGTGGGCAGCAAAGGTAAGGGATCACAGGATAGCATGGCTGAGGATTTGGAGCTTGAAGCAAGATTAGAGGATATTGGAGAATGCATCTCTACCTCACAGAAAAGTTTGATCAGAGTTAAAGGGGCTTCCTGGACCTCCAGGATATTCCACATTTATGGCTCATTTCTCTGTTCTCATTCTATGTATTTGAAGTGCAAATAACATCTCCCCCTTGACCTGAACCCTTCAGATCCTTTCAAACCCTGGCAGCAGGTTATTTTTAATGTCATTTTTCTATAGGTGAGTTGACATCAATAGGGGCTTTGGTAGACATTTAAAAAATTTAGAGGCATAGAATGTGTGTAGAAAAGTGCAGAAAGTGCATTGATCTTTAATGTACAACTTTTTTCTATCTTATCAAAATCAGGGGACCAGTAACTACCCAGAATTCCTGGAGAGGATGAAGGTGAGGAATCAAAAAGTTCAAGTAACCCTTGTATATAAACTTGATATATAAAATTTCAGGTTTACATAATTAATAAAGTAGTGTACTTATTTTATGTAGTACAAAGCCTAAAATGTAAGAAAGTTTCAAGCAGGTGCATAACAATAATAATAACAACAATAACCACAGCTACCATTTCTCATACAAACTAACCTGCCAGGCACTATGCTAAGTGCTTTGCATGCATTATCTCATTTACTTCCCCACTTCCCACCATCAAATATACATATTTGTTCAAATTAGCACAAATCTTCTCCTTACCTCCTTTACACTTCTTATTTCTCTCCATTGTGCTTTGTTATCCTGTTCCTTCACACCTTCCTAGAAACTTTACACTATTAATTATCCTCTCTCTCCTGTTTATTCAACCTTTCCCTCTCATTGGGCATTTTCTTTTTTTTTTTCCATTGGGCATTTTCATTGACATTTAAACATGCTCACGTCTCTCTGATTATACAAAAACAATTTCCCTTGACTACATAACCCTTTCCAACTGCTGCTTAACTCCCTTCTCTCCTTTATAAGCAAACTTCTCAAAATAATACTCATTTTCTATTTCCTCCTTTCCATTCCCTTCTAAACACACTTCCAACCTGTTCAGTCTGTGGTGATAAGGTCACTTTTGTCCATCAAATCACTAAATCCAATGGATAGTTTTGGTCCTTGTCTTACTTGATCTCACAAGCAAAATTTGACACCCATGATGGTTTCTTCTGTGAAATACATTTCAATACATTGGCTTCTATGCTGTATGGCTCTTCTTGGTTGTCCTCCCACTTCTCTGGTCATTCCTTTCAGTCTCCTTTGCAGACTCTTCATTTTCTACCTGGCCATTGAATGATGAAGTTCCTCAGAACTTAGTCCTAGTCTTGCACTGTTCTTAATATATAACTCTTTTAGACATTTTCAATTATGTCCATGATTTCAAATATCACCCACATGCAGATGACTCAAACATTTTTATCTCTAGGCCATATCTTTTGAGGTCCAGATTTTTATATTATGGTAATAGTAGCTAACACATATTTAGAACAGTGCCTGGAATATATAGTAAGAACTATGTAAGTGTTTCCTATTATAAGTACTACTATTACTCCTCTTCACCAAAAGCTTTCACTTCAGACTGTTAGGAAAGTTGGGGTATTTTTTACTCTTGGAGAGGAGGAACACATCTTCAATATCCAATTTTACAGTGTTTCAATAAGAAAATAAGATTTTCTTGATGGTCAGGTTTTGCTGACCACAAAGTGATAACATATTTAACATACCATTGCCTCAGCTCCAGGATTAAGGGAGATTGTATTCATCTGCTGAAGAAATAAAGCATCATGTGTAGAATGCCACTGTGCTAACCACTTCTACCCACATTATGTTACTTAATCCTCACACCTGCTCCATGAGATAAGTATTATTATCCCAAATTTTTATAAATGAGGATACCTCCTCAGGGAAGGAAATATCTTGCATGAAGTAACATAGCTACTGATCAAAACTCAGTCATTGCTAAGAGCTGTCCTAGAGCCGTTTGAGAATATCCAAAACCTAAGGACCCAACTGGGGTCCTAGAAGAGGGGTCTTAGAAGAGGAGCATAACACCAAGCCTCTCTAGCCTAGTGGACTTCATTTGACAAGCCTGTCTAGGAACCAGCGAAGCCCTTGGTGAATCAGTGATATCTTACATTGATGTAACACTTTCTAAACAACTTTTACACTAGATTCAGTGTTACTATTTCTGGGATCCTTGCCTCCACTGTCCCCTTTCTCCCTTTCTGTTCCCCAAACCTCAGAACACTGCTACAGGGAGAACCAAGCTGACCAATATAAATTCATGCTGTCCAACTTCAACTTGGCCCTTGCAGCTGCTCAGCAACCCTTTTCTTTGTCTCATACGTTCCCTGGCACTCTCCCCACAGAGGCTCTTAACAGACCATCCTCTTCTCAAATTCCAGCTCCTCCTGTTCCACTCCTTCTGACTAATACACACACTTTCATGGGATGCTTGACAATTCAATAACGTTTTAAAGCTTTTCATTACAGAGAATTTAAAACATGTACAAAAGTAGACAGAATAGTATAATGAATCCCCATTTACCAAACACTCAGCTTTACCTAGTATCAACTGTCACACTCTTGTTTCATCTATCTCCTCCTTTCTATACTATTTTGGAGCATATCCCAGACATGATATCATTCCCTACCTAAATATTTCCGTATGTATCTTTAAGAGGTAAGGATCCTTTTTTAAAAAATCATAGTTGTGATATCATTAGCACACATGAACAAGCAATATTCCCTTTAATATCATTAAGTACCAATCAATATTTAAATTTCCAGTAGTTTCATAAATGTCAAAAGAATTTTTTTTACAGCTTCTTAGTTTGAATCAGTATCCAAATAAAGTCTATACATTGTGATTGGTGGATATGTATTGTATGTCAATTTTATCTATTTTTTTAAAGTATTCTCTCTATGTCCAACGTGGGGCTTGAACTCATGATCCAGAGACCAAGAGTCCTATGCTCCACCCACTGAGCCAGCGAGGTGCCCCATATGTCAGTTTTAAACTAACAGTTCCCTTTCATCTCTTTTTTTTCCTTACAATTTTTTATTGAGAAAATCAGATTATTTTTCCTTTTTTTTTTTTGAAATCAGATTATTTTTCAGTAGAGTTTCACACAGTCTGGATTTTGCTTATTGTATCTCTGCTATATAGTTTAAAATGTTTCCTTGACCTCTGTTCTATATATTGGTAAAATTAGTGTTGTACAATGCATCTTCTATATTCATTGTCCTATTTTCAGTAGGGTGGGGAAATTGTCCATGTGACCAAAGATGTGGAAGGTGTCTGGCTTGGCAAGTGACTCAGGAAAGAGCCAAGACTCTTTAGCAGTACTGAAACAGATAGTTGGGGTCAGAGCTCAATAAATAGTAACGGAGGTCCAGGCAAGATAGGATGGGTGAGGGGCCAGCAGTGTCAGATTTCCACTCTGCTGGTATTTAGAGCAGGGCAGGCAATGAAGCAGTGATCAGGCTGAAGTCAGAGCTGGAAAAGGAGACATAGTACTTGAAGCAGCAGTTGGGATTGTTTCTCTGGGGATTACACTACTTGCTATATACCCTGTTTTCTAAATATATCTTATCTATTCATTCCCACCTCTGTGCCTTTGCCCAGGATGTTTCCTCTGCTTGGAGTATCATCTCCTTTGTCGCCACATATCCAAATCCTATTTATCTTTAATGACAAGTGAAAGTTCTTTGTTTTCCATATTTTTGCTTGTAGAATCATAAAAATATCTCTGAAGGGATAAATAAGAGATCAAGAATATTGATTGTTTTGGGTGCCTGGGTGGCTTAGTTGGTTAGGCATCCAACTCTTAGTTTCAGCTCAAGTCGTGATCTCAGGATCACAGAATGGAGCCCCACATCGGGCTCCACACTCAGCACAGAATCTGCTGGAGATCCTCTCCCTCTCCTTCTGTACTGCCCCCTCTTCCCACCATGCATGCATACTCTCTCTAATATAGCCTAAAAAAAGAATATTGATTGCTTTTCCAGGAAGGGAACTAGATGGCTAGAGGACAGGGCTGGAAGGGAGAAAGATATTACTGATTTGTTACAGGAGGGACAGGTAGCCTGATAAAAGTGTTTGCTATGAATTCGGTGGAAGTAGAAGCAGAGATATTAAGTAGAATGAAGAGAGTCTGGAACAGCATCTGTGGGGAGAGTGCCAGGGAACATATGAGACAACTAAAAGGATTGCTGAGCAGCTGCAAGGGCCAAGTTGAAATTGGACAGCATGAATTTATATTGGTATGCTTGGTTCTCCCTCTAGTAGTGTCCTGGGATTTGGGGAACAGAAGAAAGAGAGAATGGGGACAGTGGAAGCAGGGATCCCAAAGACTATTAACACTGAATCTGAAGTAACTGGGAGGTAATAACTGATGTGGATGAAGTGAGAGGTAAAGTACCTAGGGGTCCCACTGAAGTTAGAGTTGAAGAGATCAAAGACATAAAACTTGTTTGGAAGAGTATTATATCTAGGTGAGATATCAGTGATTAACCAAGGCCTTATTAGTTTCTCAATAGGCTTGTCAAAGGGACTCTTCTAGAACTCCACTGGGGTCCTTAGGTTTTTGGATATTCTCAAATGGCTCTAGAACAGCTCTTAGCAATAACTGAGGTTTTAAGCAGGTGGAGTTCATCACTGAAATTGTAGCTTCTGCAAGAGGCATAGTGGGAAGAGTAACAAACTACTCTTTATTGAGCCTTTACTGTGATCTAAGTACTGTAATAAATAATCTGTCTATTCTCTGTTATCTTTTTCTGTCTCTGTATATAACCTATACATGTATCTCAAATGAAAATATATATTGTTTAATTCTCACAACAGTGTATTAAAAGCATTATTATTTTTATAATACATGAGGAAATTGAGCTTCAGAGGGGTTACATAATTTTCCCTAGGTCACACAACTATCAAGTGTCAGAGCCTGGGGCACTAATCTAGGTCTTGACTACAAAGCCCATGTTCTTTGGTGTTTAAGCAGTACTTTCCAGCAAACACCCTCCTCTACTAAATTAATCTTATTTTGCCAGTGACATCTGTTAAAATATTATAGATGCATTCTTGCCAAAAATAGTTATACACTGAATTGAAAACTTTTGATGATGAGTAAGGAGTTAATTGAGTAGGATGGAAGAGATACTTGGAGGCAGGGAAACTAGTTGAGGATAATTGGCAGTGGTCCAGGGGAGAAAGCTAAGCCCCAGACTAAGTGGGCGTGGTAGTAAGAATGGAGTCATAGATGTAAGAGCTACGTCTTAGCTTAGGCTGTTATGATAAAGTATCATAGACTTGGCAGTTCATAAACAACTAATTTATTTCTCATAATTCTGGAGGCTGGAAGTCTGATCAGGGTGCCAACACAGGTGAGTTCTGATGAGGGTGAAGGGAGCAAAGAGAGGAAGAAGCAAGCAATGTGGCCATGCTGTGCTGTGTTTCTTGAACTTAACACAACTCACTCCTTCCTCAGTGCCTCTGTTATATCTGATCCCTCTGCCTGGAATAGTCTCCTTCCAGGATTTTGAATAACTGGCTCCTTCTTGTCATTCATGTCTGAGCTCATGATAGGTAACCAATTCATTATCTTGAAAATTAATCAATAAAGGGAGAGAATCTAGCATTTATCCTGTATTTCCTATCTGAACTGAGTAACAAAATAGATGGGGGGATATGTCTTTTTACAAAACTATTCCAATGAATAAAAAGAAATAATAAAATCAGAACATCACTTTTTAGCAATCCTTGATAAACAGACATAAGCATCAACAGCTTTTAAGATCCTAAAGAGACATTGTGTCCATCTTATAGTCATACCAAAGAGTGGAACCCAAGTTTGATCTGATCTTTGGGGTCAGATCTTTGGATCCAGCTGCCAATTTGCAGGAAATAGAAGAACTGCACAATACCTATGTAATCAGCAAAATCCACAGGGAGGAGCTTTACAGATCAAACTACAAATATATAGAAAATGTTTGAAAGGATACACACCAAACTAACAGTGACTTTCTCTGAAGAATAAATTTAAAGGTTCAAATATATTATTTTTTAAAAATTTATTTTCCATTTTATTCACTTCTGCAATTTTTTTAAAGATGAAAGTTGAATATTTAAATGTCACATTGATGAAGATGATACTCATCTATTTTCAGTGCTGACTTTTCTCATGAATTTGAATTTTGCATTTACAGTTAACTTCTTGCTAGCATTTCCACTCATGTTTTGCCATAATTTCAAACTCATATCTAAAATAAAATTTAGGGGCGCTTAGATGGCTCAGTGGTTGAGCATCTGTCTTTGGCTCAGGTCGTGATCCTGGGGTCCCCGTATCGAGTTCCCCTCAGGGAGCCTGCTTCTCCCTCTGCCTATGTCTCTGCCTTTCTCTCTGTGTCTCTCATGAATAAATAAATAAAATTTAAAAAAAAGAAATGCAGCAATGAAAATCATTTTACATTTATCTTTGATTATTTGTTTTTTTAAAAGATTTTATTTATTCATGAGAGACAGGCAGAGGGAGAAGCAGGCTCCATGCAAGGAGCCCAACGCGGGACTCCATCCTGGGTCTCCAGGATTACGCCCTGGGCTGAAGGCGGCGCTAAACCACTGAGCCACCCAGGCTACCCATATCTTTGATTATTTGTGCTAATATTTCTTAAATTTAGAAGTGGGATTGCTGGAAAGAAGATATATACATTTTGTATATCTAAAATGTTAATAGAAGGGCTCCTGGCTGGCTCAGTGAGAGGAGCATATGATTCTTGATCTCGAGGTCATGAATTCAAGCCCCACATTGGCATAGAGATTACTTTAAAAATAAATTTTTAAAAATGTTAATAGATACTGTCTGACTTTCCTCCACAAAGACTATTCCAATTTACATGGCCATCCAGCAGTATATAAGGTACCAGTTTCCCCAATACTCTCATCAATACTTTGTTATCAGGGATGCCTGGGTGGCTCATCGGTTTAGTGCCTGCCTTCAGCCCAGGGCATGATCCTGGAGTCCCGGGATTGAGTCCCACATCGGGCTCCCTTCAGCTTCTCCCTCTGCCTATGTCTCTGCCTCTCTCTGTGTGCCTGTCATGAATAAATAAAATCTTTTTTAAAAAAAGGAAAAAATACTTTGTTATCAATTAAAAAATGCTTACCAACTAGATGTGCAAATGACGGTATCTTGTTTTTATTTTGCATTTTCTCTGATTATAAGAAAGGGTGAGGGGTGGCTGGGTGGCTCAGTCGGTTAAGTGTCCAACTCTTGATTTCAGCTCAGGTTATGATCTCAGGGTCCTGGGATTGAGCCCCAAGCTAGGCTCTGTGCTCAGCAGGGAGTTTCCCTCTTCCCCTCCCACCACTTTCACATATTCTCTCTGAAATAAAATCTTAAAAAAAAACAAAGGGTGAGCATTTTTTTTTACTGAATATTCATGTGCAGACTTTCAGTTAACTTCATTTTCAGCCCCATGTATCATGCTCATACTCTTTTGTATCTTGTCTTAGATCCTGGGGCCTTTCCATAGTTTTACTGGTAAATTTGCTTCTTATCTGCATCTTTTTTCCCCATTTTTAAAAAGTAGGCTCTGTGCTCAGCATGGAGCCTAATGCCAGGCTTGAACTCACAACCCTGAGATCAAGAGTTGGATGTTTAAACTTACACTGAGCCACCCAGGTGCGCCATCATCTGTATCCTTTGCACTAGACTAGGATTTCTTCCTGGCTACTATTTAAGCTACCATTTCTCAAATGGCTTGCCTACTTCTAGAGAACACTTGGAACTTTCTGTCCTTTGAGTTTGTATTTTATATATTAGTATACATTGAGTGGTGCCTTAGAAGTGTTCTGAAATGCTGTATTTGTCATATACTAAATTCCCACATGATGGGCTCCTGGCTGGTTCAGTCAGTGGAGCATGCAACTCGGTCTTGGGGTTGTAAGTTCAAGCCCCATATTGTGTGTAGAGATTACTTTTAGAAATAAATTCCTGCATATAACTGCCTCTCTGTTCAGTTCCAGTTATCTGTCTATTCTTTTTTATTTTTTTATTTTAATTTTTTAAAGTAATTTGTACACCCAACATGGGGCTCCAGTTTACACCCTGAGATCAAGAGTTGCATGCTCTACCAAGTGAGCCGGCCAGGCACCCATGTTTGTCTATTCTTGAAGTATATCACACCTTTATATAGTAATTTTATATCTGGTAGGCAAGTCTTCCCTTGTTCTTTTTTTCTTCCCTTCTATCTTTGAGAAGTTTCTTGGCTCTTTCTATATATTCTTTCAGATAAACTTCAGAATCAACTTCTCTGGTATTCCCACCCTGTGCCCCCAAAATCCCAATGAGATTGTTAATGGAAATTTATAGTTATTTGAAATATTTTCAATTATGAAATCCTTCAGGAATATTGTACATCTATCTATTTTTCAGGTCTTTGTATGTATAGCCTTAAGTATTTTGTAGTTTTATTCATGTAAATGTTTTGTACATTTTTGTGTGATTTTATTTTTAAATAATCTCTACACCCAATGTGGTGCTTGAATTTACAACCCCAAGATAAGAGTCCCATGCTCTACTGACTGAGACAGACAGGCACCCACTTTTGTACATTTCTTGTTGGATTTACTTCTGTCATTTTTTCCCACTATGAATGGGATTTTTTTCCCCATTATATTTTCTGATTGGATATTTTTATATAGAGGAATTTTTATATAGAGAAATTATTGATTTCAAACAAATGCTTTTCCTGTTTAATTATTTCTCAATTTTCTTAGATTGTATATTCTATGTAAACAAGGACATTTTATGACTCTTCCTCTATAATATTTATAACTTTTACCTTCTTTTGTCTTAATGGTTTCACTAGAACCTGGAAAGCAATGTTGAGTAGTGGTATTTTTAAAAAACAGGTGAATAGGTGAATATTCTTGATTTGTTCTTACTTTAAGGAGAATGCCAATAATATCTCACTATTGAGTATGATGATTGTAGTTTTTATCTATACTCTTTATGAACTACCAGAAATAAATCAATGTAAATAGAATATATATGAAAAAAATATATGAATATGTTATTTTTTATACAAAGAATGTCATACTATAAACACCTTCTAAACTCTTTGCTGATAAATCAGCTGTCAGTCATTTTTTTTAAGATTTTATTTATTCGTGAGCGACACAGAGAGAGGCAGAGGCATAGGCAGAGGGAGAAGCAGGCTCCTCACAGGGAGCCTGATGCAGGAATTGATCCTGGGACACCAGGATCACAACCTGAGCCGAAGGCAGACGTTCAACCACTGAGCCACCCAGGCATCTCTGAGTCATATCTTTTCTTTTCAGCTCTTTTTTTTCTATTTTCATTATGGAAGTTTTCAAACATACAAGAGCAAAGAGTATAATAGGGGCTCTTGGATGGTTCATTTGGTTAAGTGTCTGCTTTCAGCTTGGGTCATGATCCCGGAGTACTAGGATCAAGCCCTGCATCAGGCTCTCTACTCAGTGGGGAGCCTACTTCTCCCTCTCCCTCTGCTGTTCCCCCTGCTTGTGCTCTTTCCTCTCTCTCTGATCAAAAAATAAAATCTTTTTTTTTAAATAAAATCTTTTAAAAAAAAAGTAGGGCACCTAGGTCGTTCAGTCAATTAAGCATCTGCCTTCGGCTCAAGTCATGATCCCAAGGTCCTGGGATCGAGCTCGGCATTAGGCTCCCTGCTCAGTGAGGAGTATACCTCTCCCTCTCCCTCTGCCCGTCCCCCTGCTGGTGTTCCCTCTCTTTCTCTGTCAAATAAATAAATAAAATCTTTTTAAAAATTTTATAAAAGAGTAGTATACTGAATCCCCGTGTACCTGTCACCTGGCTTCAGTGATTATCAACTTATGGCCAATCTTTTTTCATCTATATTCCTCTAACCCCTGCTCCCCCACCTGCACACCAAGGTTATTCTGAAGCAAATATCAGACATTGTATTACTTCATTTTATCCATAAAAATTAACAATGCTTTAATATCATGTACTTTAAATGTACAGTCACTGTTCACATTTTCCTCATTGTCTCATAAATGTTTGAGTTTGTTGTCAAGGATTGTCAGGTGCCAAATGAGGACTATACACTGCAGCTGGTTGATAGGTTTCTTAAATTTCTTATCTATAGGTGCCCCTTTCTTCTCCTCCTTTTTTTTCTCCCACGGGATTTATTTGTTGAAGGAACTGGGTGGTTTGTCCTGTCATGTTTCCCATAGAATGGATCTTAGTGATTGCATCCCTGTGGTGTTATTTCTCTGTTCTTTTTATTTCCTGAATATTGAGTAGATCTAAGGTTTGATTACATTTAGATTCAGGTTCTATTTTTTCCTCTTTTGGAGGGCAAGAATATGTCATAGGTAGTATTGTATACTTTTATAAGTAGATAACAAGACTCTCGTTCCTTTTAAGATATTCTCTTTGATATTCTGAAGTTTCACAACAATGTGTCTGGGTGGGTATTTCTTTGTTTCGTTTTCCTGTTTAGGATTCCTGAATCTTAGAGATTGTCATCTTTCATCAATCTCAGCTACTTTTTCTTCAAATACTGCTATTCCACTCACTGTTTTCTCTGTTAGTCACCTGAACTCCAATTGGACATCACCTGTAAGCATGGGGCCTTTTAAACTTGGGCAGTAAGGAGGTGCTTGCATGGCTCAGTCAGTTAAGCATATTACTCTTGGTTTGGGTTCAGGTCATGGTCTTGAGATGGTAGGTCAAGCCTCGCATCAGGCTCTATGCTTGGTGTGGGAGTCTACTTCAGATTCTCTTTCCTACTCACTCTCTCTCTCAAATAAATAAGTCTTAATAAATAAAAAAAACTGTAGGCCACCAGGAATCAAATGACTTCAGGGCAAAAGTGTGCTCCAGCACTTAACCCAGCAGAATTGTAGTTATACATTGTTTCCTCTCAGTGTACCATATATATATATATGTGTATGGATGGAGATAGATAATATCTATCTATCTCACCATACACACTTAAAAATATATCTTGAAATCCATTCCATATCACTGTAAAATCTACCTCTTTCTTTCATGTATTGAAATATAACATACATTTTAGTAAAATGCATGTATCTTAAGTATATATTTTTATATGTATATACATCTATGTAACTTACCCTATGTCTAAATACAGAGCATTTTCAGCACCATAGCAGGCCGGCTTCCTATGCTCCCTCACTGTCTTACCCACTCCCAAGATTAACTGCATTCTGACTTCTACATCTATAGATTAATTTTGCCTGTATTTGAATTTCATATAAATGGTATGTATTCTTTTTGCCTCTGACTTCTTTCATTCAGCATTTTCTGTGAGCTTCATCTATGTTGTTGAATATATCAGTAGTTCTTTTTCATTGCTGTCTAGAATTCTACCTTCTTAAAATTAACTTCCATTTTATGGATATATCATAATATAGTTAACCAATCTCCTGTTGATGGACATTTAAGTTTCTTCAGTCTTTTGTTACTACAAACACTGCATGTCTATTCACGCATCTTTGCCAATGTGTATAAGCATAATCAGTAGGATAAAATCTTAGGTGTGTTGTGAGTGCTAGATGAAAGATTATGTGCATTATTAGTTTTAATAAACTGCCAAATTGCCTTCAAAGAGGATGTGTTAATATATTAAATAACAATATAGATAAGGGTATGTTTCCCAACATCTTTCCAACTATTAAGTATTTTTATCTTTGCCAGTCTGACAGGTAACACGTAGAAACATGTAATTACTACATGTTTTTTAACTAAAAATACATGCACATGGTAAGAAAATTCAAGCAGTATAAAAGGTATACAATGAAAGTTATGTATTACCCCTACTCTAAGTCCCTAGTTCCCTGGTTTCCTTTCCAGAGATTACTATTGTCGGTTACTCATGAATCTTCCAGATACAGTCTATACAAATCATGCATGTATAAGTGGGTATATTTGTGTGCACATGTGTTTGGATATCTCTATCTGGCAGATATTTTGATGAAAACAAGTTTACTTTCCCCTTTCCCTTTAAAAATCTATCTCCATCTCTTTTCCCTTTTTTCACAAATGGCAGCAGGCTATTTCTCTGCTTTTTTTCACTTAACATATCTTTGAAATTGTGTCATAATAATACTTTTATAGCTGCCTTTTATTTTTTATGGCTATATTATCATTTATTTGACCAGTCCCAGGCATTTTTGTTGTTTTCAATAACCTGTTTTATAAACAATCTCCTTGAACATACTTATTTGTACACATGTGCCAGTATATTTATAGGATAAATTCCTACAAGTATGGTTCCTGGATCAAAGTAGTTTGTGGCTGATGTGATTCCCTGCCCAAGATCCATTTCACATCTTCCCTGTTATTTAGTGGTTATAAAGTTTGAATTGGTGTAATTGATCTCAGCCTCAGCTTCTGGATGGGGTGTACCACCCTCAACCCAAACAGGGTAAGCCCATCCCCCATGCTTCAGTGATTGGTTCAGGCAACCCAAGCCATAGCCAATGAATGCATACCATTGTCCTGTCAAGGGGATTGTTCAGGAATGGGCCATTGACCCAATTCAAGTTAATGAAATCTTAGAGGATATTCATTGAAGTATTTGGGAAAAGATTTTGGTTTTGGTTTCATTCTTTGCTCTTCTGAGACAGGTAACAGAAGCCAACTTTATCTCTTCTTTTGGACAGTGTGGTGTAGCTGATGTGAAGCCTTTAAATGCTATAGCCCTTTTGCTACCAAGAAGGAAGTCAAATTTATGATGAAGCTCACACTTTTGAAGACAGATCTGACAGAAAGAAATTGGGTCCTTGGTGATATCTTTGATCCGTGGAATCAAATCAACTGCAAAGTTCTCTCACCCCTTGGAATTTGCATTTGTATAAACCAATAAATCCTCTTTATTGTTTAACCCTATTGGAGTTGGGTTTTCTGTTACCAATAAAAAGGCATATGTACTTTAGAAGTTTTTGATATGTTGCCTTCCAAAAGTTACACCAATTTACAATGCCAACAACAAAATACAAGAGTGTCTGTTTGTCCCCACCCTTGCCAAAATAATGTATTGTCAAACTTTCTGATATTGCCATATTTACTGGAAAAGAATGTTATCTCATTGTATTTTAACACAATCTTTTTATTATAAGTAAGGTTAAGCTTCTTTCTAATATGCTTCAAAGTCACATGTATTTCCTGTGTGTGTGTGTGTGTGTGTGTGTGTGAATATAAGTGTATATTGTTCATATCCTTTGCCTAGCTTTGTTTCTCTTTTTCTTACTGCTTTGTAGAAAAAAATTTTAAACATATTATTTATTTATTCATGAGAGACACACAAAGAGAGACAGAGATATAAGCAAGGGAGAAGCAGGCTCCCTGCGGAGAGCCTGTTGTGGGACTTGATCCCAGGATCCTGGGATCACGACCTGAGCCAAAGGCAGACATTCAACCACTGACCCACCCAGGTGCCTGAGCATGCGACTCTTGATCCCCAGGTTGTGAATTTGAGCCCCACATTGGGAGTAGAGTTTACTTAAAAAAAAAAAAAAAAAAAAACAGAAGAGGGATTGCTGGATTATACGGTAGTTCTATTTTTAATTTTTTTAAAGATTTTTTATTTATTCATTTAAGAGAGAGTGTGAGTGAGAGCATGAGCATGAACAAGGGGGAGGGGCAGAGAGAGAGGGAGAAGCAGACTCACTGCTGAGCAGGGTGCCTGGTGTGGGGCTCAATCCCAGGACCCCAGAATCATGACTTGAGCCAATTGCAGATGCTTAACTGACTGAGTCGACCAGGTCCCCCAATTTTTAATTTTTAAGGAAACTCCTATTTTCTAAAGTAGTTGCACCAATTAACATTCCCACCCACAGTGTACAAGGATTCCCTTTTCTCCACATCCTCACCAACACTTGTTATTTTTTGTGTTTTTGATAACAGCCATCCTAACAAGTGTGATGTAATAACCTGATTTTGATTTGCATTTCCCTGATGATTAATGATGTTGAGCATCTTTTCATGTACCTTTTAGCTATCTATATGTCTTCTTTGGAAAAATGTCTAATTCAGATTTTCTGCTTATTTTTTAATCAGTTTTTTTTTTGGTTTGTTTTTGGTTTTTGCTATTGAGTTGTATGAGTTCCTTATATACTTTGAATATTAGTTCCATATCAGACATATGACTTGCAGTTATTTTCTGCTATTCAGTAGATTGCCTTTTCTTTTTGGTGATGATTTCCTTTACTGTGTGCAAGCTTTTTAGTTTGATGTAATCCCACTTGTTTATTTTTGCTTTTGTTGCTTTTATTTTGGGTGTCAGTTCAAGAAATCATCACCAGCACTGTTGTCAAGGAGGTTATTGCCTATGTTTTCTCTAGGAGTTTTATGGTTTCAGGTCTTACATTAAAATCTTTAATCCATTTTGAGTTAATTTTTGTATAATGTGGAAGATGGTGGTCCAGTTTCATTCTTTAGCTGTGGCTGCCTAATTTTCTGAGCACCATTTATTGAAGAAACTGTCCTTTCCCCATTGTATATTCTTGCCTCCTTTGACATAAATTGGCTATGGTTCCAATTGCTTCACATTCTCATGAACACTTATTATTTTCCATTGTTTTTATCATAGCCATCCTAATGAATATGAAGTTTTACCTCACTGTGATTTTGTTTTGCATTTCCATAATAACTAATGGTATTAAGCATCTTTTCATGTGCTTATTATTATCTGTTTGGATATATCTTCTTTGAAGAAATATCTATTCAAGTCCTTTGCCCATTTTTGAATTGTTTTCTTGTTGAGCTGTAGAAGTTCTTTCTATGTTCTAGATCTAAGCCTCTCATCAGATAGACAATTTGCAAATATTTTCTCCCATTCTGTATTTTGTTTTTCCACTTTCTTTTTTTTTTCAGTTAGCTCTACACCCAATGTGGGACTTGAACTCATGACCCCAAGATCAAAGGGTCATGATCTACTGACTGAGCCAGCCAGGTACCCTGTCTTTTCAGTTTCTTGATAGTATCTTTCGATGTACACAAGATTTTAATTTTGATAAATTCCAATTTATCTACTTTTTATTTTGTTATCTATGCTTTTGTTGAAAAGACTGTCAATTTCCCATTGAATCTTCTGGCATTCTTGTTGAAAATCAGTAGATTATACATTTGAGGGTTTATTTCTGGGCTCTATATTCCATTGTTCTATATGTTTTGTCTTTATGCTAGTACCACACTGTTTTGATTACTACAACTTTTATTTTTAAGATTTTATTTATTTGAGAGAATGAGGGCAGCCCAGGTGGCTCAGTGGTTTAGTGCCGCCTTTAACCCAGGGCCTGATCCTGGAGACCGGGGATCGAGTCCCGTGTCAGGCTTCCTGCATGGAGCCTGCTTCTCCCTCTACCTGTGTCTCTGCCTCTCTCTCTCTCTCTTTCTCTCTCTGTGTCTCTCATGAATAAATAAAATCTTTTAAAAAAAGAAAAAAAGAGAATGAGCACACACAAGCAGGGAAGAGGAGTAGAAGGGAGTGGAAGAAGCGGACTCCTTGCTAAGCAGGTAGCCTGACGTGGGGCTCAATCCGAGGACCCTGAGATCATGATCTGAGCCAAAGGTAGACGCTTAACTGACTGAGCCGGCCAGGCACCCCTGATTACTCTAGCTTTGTAGTAGTTTGTAGTTTTGAAATCTGGAAGTTTGAATCCTCTAACTGTTCTTTCTTGAGATAGTTTTGATTATTTAGGGACCCTTCAGATTCCATATAAATTTTAGGATTGATTTTTCTATTTCTGCAAAAAAAATACATTGGGATTTTGATTGGGATTACATTGAATCTGTAGATCATTTTGGGGAGTATTTTCTCTCTCTCTTTTTTTTTACATTTTTAAAATTTAAATTCAGTTTGCCAATATATAGTATAACACCCAGTGCTCATCCCATCAGATACCCTCCTCAGTGCTGGTCACCCAGTTAGCCACCCCCCCACCAACCTCCCCTTCCACAACCCTTTGTTTCCTAGAGTTAGGAGTCTCTCATGGTTTGTCTCCCCCTCTAATTTTCATCATAACAACATCAAGTCATTCATTTGGGGAATATAAAAAATAGTGAAAGGGAATAAAGCAGAAAGGAGAGAAAATGGGTGGGAAATATCAGTGAGGATGACAGAATATGAGAGACACCTAACTCAGGGAAACGAACAAGGGGTAGTGGAAGGGAGGTGAGCGGGGGTTTGGGGTAACTGGGTGACGGGCACTGAGGGGGGGCACTTGATGGGATGAGCACTGGGTGTTATGCTATATGTTGGCAAATTGAACTCCAATAAAAAATATACAAACAACAACAACAACATCAAATCTTTCAATCCATGAGCCGGGATTTCTTTCCATTCTTTTATGTCTTAAAATTTAGGTTGGCAGGGGATCCCTGGGTGGCGCAGCGGTTTGGCGCCTGCCTTTGGCCCAGGGCGCGATCCTGGAGACCCAGGATCGAATCCCACGTCAGGCTCCCGGTGCATGGAGCCTGCTTCTCCCTCTGCCTGTGTCTCTGCCTCTCTCTCTCTCTCTCTCTCTGTATGACTATCATAAATAAAATTTAAAAAAAAAATTAGGTTGGCAGTGTTTGTGGTTTTCATTGCTAGTGTATATAATTGCAACTGATTTTTTGTGTGTTGTAGCCTACAACTTTGATGAATTTATTAGCTGTATCAGATGTGTGTGTGTTATCTTCAGTGTTTTCTACGTGTAAGATCATGCCATCTGTGAACAGAGACAATTTTACTTCTTCATTTCCAAACTGGTTGCCTTTTCTTTTCTTTTTTTCTTTTGCCTAATTGCTGGCTAGAAATTCCACTACTGGGATCCCTGGGTGGCGCAGCGGTTTGGCGCCTGCCTTTGGCCCAGGGCGCGATCCTGGAGACCAGGGATCGAATCCCACATCGGGCTCCCGGTGCATGGAGCCTGCTTCTCCCTCTGCCTGTGTCTCTGCCTCTCTCTCTCACTGTGTGCCTATCATAAATAAATAAATAAATAAAATTAAAAAAAAAAAAGAAATTCCACTACTGTGTTGAATAGAAGTGGCAAAGGAGGACATTCCTGATCTTTTTTTTAAAAGATTTTATTTATCTATTCATGAGAGACACACAGATAGAGAGAGGCAGAGACACAGGTAGAGGGAGAAGCAAGCTCCATGCAGGGAACCTGATGCGGGACTCGATCCCAGAACTCCAGGATCATGCTCTAGGCTGAAGGCAGGTGCCAAACCACTGAGCCACCCAGGGGTCCCTGTGGTCTTTTTTTTTTTAATTTTTATTTATTTATGATAGTCACACAGAGAGAGAGAGAGAGAGGCAGAGGGAGAAGCAGGCTCCATGCACCGGGAGCCCGACTTGGGATTCGATCCCGGATATCCAGGATTGCGCACTGGGCCAAAGGCAGGCGCCAAACCACTGCGCCACCCAGGGATCCCCGTGGTCTTTATTATGTTGAGGAAATTACTTTCTATTCCTAATTTATTGAATTTTTTCTTATCATAAAAGTTTTGGATTTTATCATATGATTTTTTGGTTTATTGAGATGCTTGTGTTATTTTTATTCCTTATTATATTAATATGGTGTATCACATTGATTGATTTGCATATGCCAAACCATCCTTGCATCCCAGGGATAAGTCCTACTTGGACATGGCATATAATCTTTTTAATGTGCTGTGGAAATAAGTTCGCTAGTATTTTTTTGAGGATTTTTACATCCATGTTTATTAGGGATAATGGCCTATAGTTTTCTTGCAGTGTCTTTTGTCTGTATTTGGTATCAGAGTGATGCTGGCCTCAGAGGGAATTAGGAAGTGTTTCCTCCTCTTCAATTTTTTGGAAGAGTTGGAGAAGGATTAGTGTTGATTCTTCTTTAAATATTTGGTTGAATTCACCAATGAAGCCATCTGGTCCTGAGCTTTCCTTTGTTGGGAAATCTTTACTGTTTCAATATCTTTACTACTCATAGGTTTTTACAGATTTTCTATTTTTTATGGGTTGGTTTTGGTAGATTGTATGGGAAACAGACATATTTGTTTCCTCTACCAATTGAATACTTCTGCATTCCAAATTTGTGGGTGTTTTTCCCACACCAAGCTATTATCCTGGTCTCCGCAGACACCAACTGGGTATTCTATAACTTAACTCAATCTGACACTGTCTCCTGGAAATAGCATTATATCCCACAAGTTAAGGGCTCAGTCCCACAAATCTACCCCTATTTCAGATGCCAATTGCAAGTCCAGGTTGTCATTTGTGCTCCTGACTGACTAGCTACATATTGGGGGTCCCCATAACCCTGTCCTTATATTTGATAATTTGCTGGAACACCTCACAAAACTCAGGAAAACAGTTCACTTACTAGACTACCACTTTATTATAAAATAATGAGACTCAAGAACAGCCAGATGGAAAAGATACAGAAATGTGTAGGGAAAGGAGTGTGGAGCTTATATGCTTTCTTTGGATGCCCCCCTCTCAGTCCCTTCACATGTTCACCAACTTGGGAGCTCTCTGAACCTCTTCAGTTTGAATTTTTATGGACGCTTTATTGCATGGACATGATTGATTACATCATTAGCCTTGGTAAGGCTCCAGACTCTCCCCCTTCCCTATCCTCTATGTAAATGATTGATTCTCCTGGCTACCATCCCCCGTCCTGAGGCTATCTAGAAGCCCCTAGCTACCAGTCTTCTGGTTTATGGTCTTGTTCACATTTCTGTTTCTGCAATGACCAGCCTGGTTGTACTATCCATTATTGAAAGTAGAGTATTGAAATCTCCAACTTATTATAGAACTGTCTATTTCTCCTTCAGTTTTGTTAATATTTGCTTTGTATATTTTAGGGCTCTGTTCTCATGTTTACGAGTACTATATATTCTTGCTAGATCAAACATTATATCAATATGTAAAGTCACTTTTTTGTCTTTTGTGACCTTTTTATATTTAAAGCCTATGTTTTTCCTGACAGTAATATAGTCACCCCTGTGCTGTTTTGGTTACTATTTTCATGGAACATATTTTTCAATCCTTCTACTTTCAACCTCTTTATGTTCTTATGTATTTTTAAAAAGATTTTATTTATTTATTCGTAAGAGACACACAGAGAGGCAGAGACATAGGCAAAGAGAGAGAAGCAGACTCTATCCAGAGAGCTGGATGTGGGACTCAGTCCTGGGACTCTAGGATCATGTCCTGAGCCGAAGGCAGGCACTCAATCACTGAGCCACCCAGGCGTCCCTGTATTCTTATATTTATTTTTTAAATATATGTATTTTATTTATTTATTCATGAGAGACACAGAGAGAGGCAGAGGGAGGAGAAGTAAGCTCCATACAAGGAGCCCAATGTGGGACTTGATCCCGGGATTCCGAGATCACGCCCTGAACCAAAAGCAGACGGAGCCACCCAGGCGTCCCTGTATTCTTATATTTAAAATGAGTCTCTTGTAGACAGCATATAGATTCTGCTCTTCTTTTTTAAATCAAATCTGCCAAGCTCTGACTTTTACCAGGAGAGTATAACCCATCTACATTTAATGTGACTACTGATAAAGAGAAATTTACTTCTGTCATTTATCTGTTTTCTTCCCCTCACCCCATGAAACAACCTCTGCTCTGGTAACCATAAGTTTGTTTTCTACAGTTAAGAGTCTATTTCTTGGTTTGTCTCTCTAATTTTTTTTCCTTTTCTAGTTTGGCTTGTTTCTTAAATTCCACATATGAATGAAATCATACGGTATTTGTCTTTCTCTGACTAACTTATTTTGCTTAGAATTATATTCTCTAGCTCCATCCATGTTGTTGCAAATGGCAAAATTTCATTCTTTTTTATGGCTGAATAGTATTCCACTGTATACACATATCACATCTTCCTAATTCATTCCTCAACCAATGGACATGTGGGCTGATTCCATCATTTGGCTATTGTAAATAATGCTGCAATAAACATAGGAGTGCATATATCCTTTTGAATTAGTATTTTTGTATTCTTTGGGTAAATACCTAGAAGTGTGACTCCTAGATGGTAGGGTGGTAGTTCTATTTTTATTTTATTTTGTTTATTATTATTTTTTAAAGTGAACTTATGCCCAATGTGGGGCTTGAACCCCAAACCCTGAGATCAAGAGTTGCATGCTCTTAAAAAAAAAAAAGTTGTATGCTTACTGACTAAGCCAGCCAGGCAGGCCAGGTAGTTCTACTTTTAAATTTGTGAGGAACTTTCATACTGTTTTCTGCAATGGCTGCACTGGTTTGCATTCCCACCAGCAGTGCACAAGTGTTTGTTTTTCTCCACATCCTTGCTGACACTTGTCTCTTGTGTTTTTTATTTTAACCATTCTGACAGGTGTGAGATCTCATGGTAGTTTTGTATTTCCCTGATAATGAGTGATGTTGAGCATCTTTTCATGTGTCTGTTGGCCATTTGTATGTCTTCTTTGGAGAAATGTCCAAATGTTCATGCCTTCTGCCCATTTAAAAAATCAGGTTATTTGGGTTTTGGGTGTTGAGTTTGATAAGGTCTTTATGGATCTTGAATACTAGCCTTTTATCTGATAAGGCATTTGCAAATATCTTCTCCCATTCTGTAGATTGTCTTTTGGTTTTGTCAACTGTTTTTTTTAGCTATACAAAAGTTTTTTTTAAAATCTCGATGAAGTCTAAATAGTTCATTTTTGCCTCTGTTCCCCTTGCCTTTGGAGAGGTGTCTAGCAAGAAGTTGCTGCAACTGAGGTTGAAGAGGTTGCTGCTTGTGTTCTCCTCTAGGATTTTGATGGATTCCTATCTCACATTTAGGTCTTCCATCTATTTTGAGTTTATCTTTGTGTATGGTGTAAGAAAATGGTCCAGTTTCATTCTTATACCTATGGCTGTCCAATTTTTCTAGCACCATTTGTTGAAGAGACTGTTTTTTCCATTGACTATTCTTTCCTGCTTTGTCAAAGATTAGTTGACCATAGAGTTGAGGTTCTATTTCTGGGTTCTCTATTTTGTTCCATTGATCTATGTGTCTGTTTTGTGCTGGTACCATATTGATTTGATTACTACAGCTATGTAATATAACTTGAAATCTGGAATTGTGATACCTCCAGCTTCGTTTTTCTTTTTAAAAATTTTTATTTATTTTTATTATTTTTTTATTGGAGTTCAAATTGCCAACATATAGCACAACAACCAGTGCTCATCCCGCCAAGTGCCCCACTCAGTGCCCATCACCCAGTCACCCCAACCCCCCACCCACCTCCCTTTCCACTACACCTTGTTGGTTTCCCAGAGTTAGGAGTCTCTCATGTTTTGTCACCCTCACTGATATTTTCACTCATTTTCTCTCCTTTCCCTTTATTCCCTTTCACTAATTTTTATATTCCCCAAATGAATGAGACCATATAATGTTTGTCCTTCTCTGATTGACTTATTTCACTCAGCATAATACTCTCCAGTTCCATCCATGTCGAAGCAAATGGTGGGTATTTGTCATTTCAAATGGCTGAGTAATATTCCATTGTATACATATACCACAGCTTCTTTATCCATTCATCTTTCGATGGACACCGAGGCTCCTTCCACAGTTTGGCTATTGTGGACATTGCTGCTATAAACATTGGGGTGCAGGTGACCCGGCGTTTCACTGCATCTGTATCTTTGGGGTAAATCCCCAGCAGGGCAATTGCTGGGTCGTACAGCAGATCTATTTTTTTTTTTTAGGGCAGATCTATTTTTAACTCTTTGAGGAACCTCCACGCGGTTTTCCAGAGTGGCTGCACCAGTTCACATTCCCACCAACAGTGCAAGAGGGTTCCCCTTTCT
The DNA here is from genome assembly GCF_048164855.1 of Canis lupus baileyi. Classification (NCBI taxonomy): domain Eukaryota; kingdom Metazoa; phylum Chordata; class Mammalia; order Carnivora; family Canidae; genus Canis; species Canis lupus. The sequence goes on along the minus strand of NC_132876.1, from coordinate 68,921,140 downwards.
CCACATCCTCTCCAACATTTGTTGTTTCCTGTCTTGTTAATTTTCCCCATTCTCACTGGTGTGAGGTGGTATCTCATTGTGGTTTTGATTTGTATTTCCCTGATGGCCAGTGATGCGGAGCATTTTCTCATGTGCTTGTTGGCTATGTCTATGTCTTCCTCTGTGAGATTTCTGTTCATGTCTTTTGCCCATTTCATGATTGGATTGTTTGTTTCTTTGCTGTTGAGTTTCATAAGTTCTTTATAGATCTTGGATACTAGCCCTTTATCTGATAGGTCATTTGCAAATATCTTCTCCCATTCAGTAGGTTGTCTTTTAGTTTTGTTGACTGTTTCTTTTGCTGTGCAGAAGCTTTTTATCTTAAGTCCCAATAGTTCATTTTTGCTTTTGTTTCCCTTGCCTTCATTTTTCTTTCTTTTTTTATTTTTTATTTTATTTATTTTTTAAAATTTTATTTATTCATTCACGAGAGATACAGAGAGAGAGAGGCAGAGGAACAGACAGAGGGAGGAGAAGCAGGCTCCATGCAAAAAGCCCGATGCAGGACTTGATCCTGGTAAGCTGGGATCAGGCCCTAAGCCAAAGGCAGACGCTCAACCTCTGAGCCACCCATGCATCCCTTCTTTCGTTTTTTTTTTTAAGATTTTATTTATTTATTTATTTATTTATTTATTTATTTATTTATTTATATTTTATTTTATTTATTTATTCATGAGAGACACACACAGAGAGAGGCAGAGACACAGGCAGAGGGAGAAGCAGGCTCCATGCAGGGAGCCCAACGCAGGACTCAATCCTGATCTCCAGGATCAGGCCCTGGGCCTAAGGCCGTGCTTAAACCACTGAGCCACCCAGGCTGCCCAGATTTTATTTATTTTTTCATGAGAGACACATAGCGAGAGGCAGAGACATTGACAGAGGGAGAAGCAAGCTCTTCACTGGGTGCCCAATGTAGGACTCGATCCCAGGACCCCAGGATCACGCCCTGAGCCGAAGGCAGATCCTCAACCACTGAGCCACCCAGTGGCTTTATTTTTTCTTTTTTTGTCTTCTTTTTTTGTTGGTTTTTTTTTGTTTTTGGTTTTTTTTTTTAATTTTTTTTTTTTTTTTTTTTTTTTATGATAGTCACACAGAGAGAGAGAGAGAGGCAGAGACATAGGCAGAGAGAGAGGCAGGCTCCATGCACCGGGAGCCCGATGTGGGATTCGATCCTGGGTCTCCAGGATCGCGCCCTGGGCCAAAGGCAGGCGCCAAACCGCTGCGCCACGCAGGGATCCCCTGTTTGTTTTTATTTAAGTTCCATTTACCAACATATAACACCCAGTGCTCATCCCATCAAAAGTCCTCCTTAGTGCCTGTCACCCAGTTACCCCAACCCCCCACCCACCTCCCCTTCCGCAACCCTTTGTATTTTTTTTAAGATTTTATTTATTATTCATGAGAGACACACAGAGAGGCAGAGACATAGGCAGAGAGAGAAGCAGGCTCCAAGCAGGGAGCCCGAAGTGGGACTGGATCCCTGGTCTCCATGATCAGGCCCTGGGCTGAAGGTGGCGCTAAACCGCTGAACCACCCGGCTGCCCTGTATTTTTCTTTTTTAAGGTTGTTTTGGCTATTTGGAGTCTTTTGGGTTTTCATACAAATTTTAGGGTTGTTTGTTCTAGTTCTGTGAAAAATACTTTTGGTATTTTGATAGGGATTGCATTAAATGTGCATATTGCTTTGGGTAGTATAGGCATTTTAACAATATTTGTTCTTCCAATCCATGAGCATGGAATGTCTTTACATTTCTTCGTGTCATCTTCAATTTATTTCATCAGTGTTTTAGTGTTTAGTGTTAAGTTTATTCCTAATATTTTGTTATTTTTGGTGCAATTGTTTTATTTTTGTTTTGTTTGATTGCTTTCTTAATTTCTCTTTCTGTTGCTTCATTATTAGTGTATAAAAATGTAATGGATTTCAGTACATTGATTTTGAATCCTGAGATTTTATTGAATTCATTTATCAGTTTTAATAGTTTTTAGTGGAGTCTTTAGGGCTTTCTATATAGAGTATCATGTCATCTGCAAAATTGGAAGTTTTACTTCTTCCTTACCAATTTAGATGCCATTTATGTATGTATGTATGTATGTATGTATGTATGTATGTATGTATGTCTAATTGCTGTGGCTAAGCCTTCCAGTACTTTGTTGAATAAAAGTGGTGAAAGTGGACATCCTTGTCTTGTTTCTGACCATAGAGGAAAAGCTCTCAGTTTTTCTCCTTGAGTATGATTAGCTGTGGGTTTTTCATATATAGCCTTTATTATGTCGAGGTCTGCTCCCTCTACACTCAGTTTGTTGTGAGCTTTTATCATAAGTGGATGTTGTACTTTGCCAGATGTTTTTTCTGCATCTACTGAGATAATCATATGGTTCTTATCCTTCTTCTTATTAATGTGATGTATCATGTTGATTGACTTGCAAATATTCAACCACCCTTGCATCCTGGAAGTAAATTCCTCTTGATCATGGTGAATGATTTAAAAAAAATTTTTTTTTAGTAATCTCTACCCCCAATATGAGGCTCCAATTCATGACTCCAAGATTAAAAGTCTCATATTCTTCTGACCGAGTCAGCCAGATGCCCTGTGAATGATTTTTAAAAATTTCCTGTGGATTTAGTTGGCTAATATTTTGTTGAGAATTTTTGCATCTATGTCCATCGGAGATATTGGCCTGTAGTTCTCTTTTTTTGAAGTATTTTTATCTGGTTTTGGTGTCTGGATAATGTATGCCTTGTAGAATGAATTTGGAAGTTTTCCTTCCTCTTCTATTTTTTGGAGTCTATTTATTTTCCTTGTGCCTTATCTGCCTTATGCTGCCTTTGTTGGTAGTATGCCATTGTGATTTCCTTCTTTCCTTTTTGGAATATTTTAAAGTTATTTCCTTACTAGTTACCTTGGGGATTACAATCAACATCTTAAATTTATAACAACCTACTTTGAATAATACCAGCTTAGTTTCTTTTTTTTTAAGTTTATTTAAGTATTCTCTACACCCAAATATGGGGCTCCAACTCATAATCCCAAAATTAAGAGTCACAAGCTCCACTGACTAAGCCAGCCAGGTACTCCAATACCAGTTTAGTTTCAGTAGTATACAATTACTCTGTTCCCATCCCCATCTCTCCCCTTTATTATTGTTATTGTCACAAATTACATCTTTATATGCTGTAGACCCACTAACATAGATTTCCAATTATGTTTTATCCATTTGCCTATGAGATCGTATCAGAAAAATAAGTAATAAATCATACCAAGAGTACAATAATACTGGCTTTTGTATTTACTTATATAATTGTCTTTTCCAGTACCCTTTATTGTTTTTCATAGCTTCAAGTTATTGTCTAGTTGCTTTTCATTCCAGCCTAAAGGTCTCCCTATAGCTTTTCTTGTAGGTTAGATGTACTGGTAATAAACTCCCTCAGCTTTTGTTTATTTGGAAATGTCTTCATTTCTCCTTCACTTATAAAGGATAGTCTTTCTGGATGTAGAATTCTTGGTTTATATTTTTCTTTCAGAATTTTAAACATATCATCCTACTGTCTTACGACCTGCATGGTTTCTGAGGCAAAATCAGGCATTAATCTTATTGAGGATCCCTTGTACATGATCAGTCACTTCTCTCTTAATGCTTTAAAAATTCTTTCTTTGGTGCTCCCTTCAGCACATATACTAAAATTGGAATGATACAGAGATTAGCATGGCCCTGTGCAAGGATGACATGCAAATTTGTGAAGTGTTCCATATTTTTGAAAACAGTATGGAGATTCCTCAAAAAGTTGAAAATAGAGCTACTCTATGACTCAGCAATAGCCCTGCTGGGTATTTACCCCAAAGATACAGATGTAATGATCCAAAGGGGCACCTGTGTCCCAATGTTTATAGCAGCAATGTCCACAAGAGCCAAACTCTGAGAAAGCCCAAATGTCCATCAATAGATGGATGGATAAAGAAGATGTTGGGATGCCTGGGTGACTCAGCAGTTAAGCGCATCTGCCTTTGGCTCAGAGTATGATCGACCTGGGATCAACTAGGTTGATCGAGTCCCGCATCAGGCTCCCTGGATGGAGCCTTCTTCTCCCTCGGCCTCTGCCTATGTCTCTGCCTCTCTATTTCTGTGTGTCTCATGAACAAGTAAATAAAATTTTAAAAAAAGATGTGGTATAAATATACACAATGGAATACTATGCAGCCATCAAAAAATGAAATCTTGAAAAAAAAATTAAAAAAAAAAAGAAAAAAAATGAAATCTTGACATTTGCAATGATGTGAATGGAACTAGAGGATATTATGCTAAGCAAAATAAGTCAATCAGAGAAAGACAATTATCATATGATCTCTCTCATATGTGAAATTTAAGAAACAAAACAGAGGATCATAGGGGAGAAGAGGAAAAAATAAAACAAGATGAAATCAGGGAAACAAACCATAAGAGACTCTTAATCATAGGAAACAAACTGAGGATTGCTGGAGGGGAGTGAGGGGGACAGGGTCACTGGGTGATGAACATTAAGGAGGGCATGTGATATAATGAGCACTGGGTATTACATAAGACTGATGAATCACTGACCTCTACCTTTTAAACCAATAATACACTATATATTAATTAATTGAATTCTTTGTCTTTGGATTTTGACCTCTTGACAATAATGTGTCTTGATATTGAGCTTTGAATTTGTCCTGTGTAGCATTCATTTAACTTCTTAGACGTATATATTCATGTATTTACTCAAATTTGGGACAAATTTGGCTATTTTTAAAATTTTTTAAAAAAGATTTTATTTAGGGCAGCCCCAGTGGCTCAGCGGTTTAGCGCCGCCTTCAGCCCAGGGTGTGATCCTGGAGACCCGAGATCGAGTCCCACGTCGGGCTCCCTGCGCGGAGCCTGCTTCTCCTTCTGCTTCTCCCTGTGCCTCTAACCCCCTCCTCTCTCTGTGTGTCTCTCATGATTAAATAAATAAAAAAAAATTTTTTTTAAGATTTTAAGATTTAAATTTTTCAGCCTTCTCTCTCTTTTTTCCTTCTAGGACTCCTATGTGAACTGCAGTGCATTTGATGATGTCTCACGGGTCCCTCAGGCTCTGTTATTTTTCATCATTCTTTTTTTTCCTTTCCTTAGAATGGATGATTTCAATGGTCTCATCTTAAAGTTTGTTGATCTCTTCTGCCTTTTCACATCTGCTGTTGACCGCTGGTGAGTTGTTTTTTTTTTTTTTTTTTTTTTTTTTTTTTTGATTTATGATAGTCACAGAGAGAGAGAGAGAGAGAGAGAGAGAGAGAGAGAGGCAGAGACACATAGGCAGAGGGAGAAGCAGGCTCCATGCACCGGGAGCCCGACGTGGGATTCGACCCCAGGTCTCCAGGATCACGCCCTGGGCCAAAGGCAGGCGCTAAACCGCTGCGCCACCCAGGGATCCCCTGGTGAGTTTTTTCATTTCAGTTATTGCACTTTTCAGTTCCAGAATTTCAGTTTGGTTCCCTTTTGTAATTTCTTTTTTTTTAAAGATTATATTTTAAAAAATAAAAAATAAAATTAAAAATTTTATTTATGTGAAAGAGAGCCATGAGAGCGAGAACAAGCAGAGGGAGAGGGAGAAGTAGATTCCCCACTGAGAAGGGAGCCTGATGCAAGGTTTGATCCCAGGACCCTGAGATCATGACCTGAGCTGAATGCAGATGCTTAACCAACTGAGCCACCCAGGTGCTCCCCTTTTTGTAATTTCTATCTCTTATTGATACCCTCATTTTTTCATACATTGTTTACCTGATTTCATTTAATCCTTATCCATGGTTTCTTTGAGATTACTGGACATATTTAAGACAGTTTATTTAACATCTTTGACTAGTAATTCCAATGTCTGGGCTTCCTCATTCAAATCTTTTCCCTGTGATGGAGCCATACTTTCTTGTTTATTTGTATATTTTGTAAACTTTTAAAAAAGATTTTATTTATTTATTCATGAGAGACAAATGGAGAGAGAGGCAGAGACATAGACAGAGGGAGAAGCAGGCTCCCCACAAGGAGCCCAATGCAGGACTCAATCCCCAGACCCAGGATCACCCCCTGAGCCAAAGGCGGACACTCAACCACTGAGCCACCCATGTATCTCTATTTTGTAAATTTTTTTGAGAACTGGACATTTTGAGTATTACTATTGTGGTAACTCTGGACATCTAATACTTCCACTCCTCTGGGATTGATGAATCTTGTTTGTTGAGGGTTAGAGCCATCTATTTGTGACTTTTGCAAACTATTTTTATAAAGCGTGTATTATTTGTTATACATGGACACTGATGTTTCTATTCTGTTATATCTGTGGTCAGTCAGTAACCTGACAAAGATTTCCTTAAATGTCTCTGTATCTAAAGGGGGAAAAGAAGCAAAATATTTTTTTAAAAATCCAAGTACTGTTTCTTTAAATCCCCTGTAAACTGCCTTAGCCCATGGGGATTGAAACAATGGTCAGCCTCTGTGCCAGCCTCTCAGCCCTCATAAATAGCAATCAGAAATCAAACCACATAATCTTGATATTTAGAGGACAATGTCTTTATTGCCCACTTAAGCTTCAGGAAGCTGCACAAGGAACTGTCCCTTTAGGCACCTGACTCAGTGCTGGGGGATGGCAACTACTGGGTAAAAGGCCAACATTTCAAGAAATTTACCAAAACTTATAAGCCTCTTTATCAAGCTCTCCCCTAGACTCTGCAAGTATTTAACTAGAGTCCATAGTTCCAAAATTGTTACTTCAGACAGTTCCTGCCAATTTAATAATTGTTTCAGAGGATGGATGGTTTCCTAGAGCTTCCTGTTCTACCATCATCTATTATATCTGGCTGGTATTATTTTACTCCTTGGAATCTATTATTATTTTCTTGTAGCCTAGTACATGATCAATTTTATAAGTGTTCTATAGCCTTTGAAAAGAATGTATAATCTATTTTGAGGTGTAAATTTCTACACAAATCTATTAAATCCAACAAGTTATTTGTAGTTTTCAAATCTAAATCCTTACTTAATTTGGCTCTTTGTATCTGTCAGTCTGAGTAATGTCTGTCTCTGACCATGATTTTGTCTTTGTTATTGTCTTGTATTTCTAATAGTTTTTGCTTTATGTTTCCCTACTATGTTGTTCTATATAAAAAGTTCAATGACAGCTGTATCTTCCTTTTCGGTCAATTGTGTTCTTTTGCCAGTTTAAACAAATGGTACCTTTCTTGTATAACTTAACACACTTTGTCTTAAATCCCACTTTATCCAATATTAATATTGCTATTTCTCCTTTTTTTAAAGTTTATTTACTTATTAATCTCTACACCCAATGTGAGGCTTGAACCCATGACCTTGAGATCAAGAGCTTTCTGACTAAACTAGCCAGGTACCCCTCCATTTCTGCTTTTTTAAAAACCATATTTACCGGATGAGTTTTTATCCTTTTATTGTCAACATTACTCTGTCATTTTGTTTTAGGTCTGTCTCCTGTAAATAACATATAATTGGATTTTTAAATTTTTTTAAAGATTCTATTCATTATTTGAGAGAGAGTGAGCATGAGCCAGGGGTGGGAGAGGGCAAAGAGAGAGGGAGATACAGGCTCTTCAACGACCAGGGAGCCGGACAAAGGGCTTGATCCCAGGACTTCAGGATCATGACCTGAGACAAAGGCAGATGCTTAACCAACTGAGCCACCCCAGTGCCCCTGGATTTTTTTAAGTAGGCTCCACACCCAATGTGGGGCTTGAAATCACAACCTGAGATCAAGAATTGCATGCTCTACCTACTGAGCTAGCCAGGCACCTCATAATTGGATTTTTTAAAAACTCAGTTTTCAGGGGCGCCTGGGTGGCTCAGTTGGTTAAGCAGCCGATTCTTTTTTCAATTTATTTTTTCAAATTAAATTCAATTAGTTCACATATCATGTATTATTAGTTTCAGAGGTAGAGTTCAGTGATTCATCAGTCTTATATAATACCTAGTGTTCATTACATCACATACCGTCCTTAATGTCCATCACCCAATTACCCCATCTCCCCAACCCCCTCCCCTTCAGCAGCCCTCACTTTGTTTCCTATGATTAAGAGTCTCTTATGGTTTATCTCCCTCTCTGATTTCATCTTGTTTTATTTTTTCCCACCCTTCTATGATCCTCTGTTTTGTTTCTTAAATTCCACGTATGAGTAAGATCATATGATAATTGTCTTTCTCTGATTGACTTATTTCACTAGCATAATACCCTCTAGTTCCATCCACATCATTGCAAATGTCAAGATTTTGTTTGTGATGGCTGCATAGTATTCCACTGTGTATAAGTATACCACCTCTTCTGTATCCATTCATCTATTGATGGACATCTGGGCTCTTTCCATATTTTGGCTATTGTGGACATTGTAAGCAGCTGACTCTTGATTTTAACTCAGGTCATATCTCAGGGTCTTGGGATCAAACCCTGAGTTGGGCTTCACACTCAATGGAGCATAGGATCCTCTCCCTCTGCCCCTCCCACCACTTGCTCTCTCTCTCTAAAAGTAAATAAATCTTTTTTTAAAAAAAAATCCTCAGTTTTTACAGTATTTTTTAAATAGAGAAATTTACCTATTCTTGTTTATTGTCATCATTAATATCTTAGGTTTTATTCTACCAACTTATTTCATGTTATTTTATGCTGCTTTTTTTGCTTCTTAATTTTCATCTCATACCTTTTGCTTGACTGATCAAGTTGATTCTGTTCCTTTTCTCCCTCTAATCTAGTTCCTATTTCTAGTCAGTGAGCAATAAATTATATTTCCACACACACAAAAATTTACGTATACTTTTTCTGAAAATAGCATTAATTATTCAATATCTATAATCCTTTCTTCTCCACCTCTAATCATTTTGTAAAACCACTCAAAATTTTGGTTCCAGATTTATTAAAATTTTTGCCTATATGATCCCTTTATTTTAGGAATACTTTCTTGACTATTGTATATAAGTCATAACCAAATTATTAGAAAATATTTTTTTTTAAGTAGGCTCCATGCCCAGCATGGAGCCCAATGCAGAGCTTGAATTCATGACCTTAAGAGTCTGATTTAAAATCAAGAGTTAGACGCTTGGGACGCCTGGGTGGCTCAGCAGTTGAGCGTGTCTGCCTTTGGCTCAGGGCGTTATCCTGGAGTCCTGGGATTGAGTCCCACATCAGGCTTCCTGCATGGAGCCTGCTTCTCCCTCTGCCTTTGTCTCTGCCTCTCTCTCTCTCTCTCTCTCTCTCTCTGTCTGTCTCTCATGAATAAATAAATAAGATCTTTAATAATAAAAATAAAAATAAAAACTTTCCTCTCTTACTCCTAATCTGTGCAGGTTCTATTTCTAGGAAACAACTAAAGTTATCAATTTCTTGCATATTTTATCAAAGATATTCTTTGCATATACAAACAAGTATTCCTAGACTTTCTTTTAATTTTTTTCTTATTCAAATAATAGCATACCATCCACATGTTCTGAATCTTTACTTTTGTCTTAACAATATATCTTGGAGTTCATTCCCAACTATTTTTAAGCCTTTTATTGTGGAAAATATCAAACGCATACAAAGGAAAAAGAATAGTATAATTACCCCCCCATGTACCCATCACCCAGTTCAATGATAGTTAATACCCCATTATTATTGTTTTGTATATCCCTCTCTTATTAAGAATTGCTGGAGTATTTTATTTTGTTTTAAATAATTAATTTTTACTGGAGTAGTTTAAGGCATATTCTGGGCATCATATCATTTCACTTTTATGTATTTGGGCTCAAAAGATAAAGACTTAAAAAACACAACCATAAGACCATTATCATACTCCATAAAATATATAATTTCTCAATATCATCTAATACTTAGTCTTTGTTAAGTTTTCCATTAGTATGTAAAAAATGTTTTATGTCACAGTTGCCAATCTAAGGATATTTTTATTGACAATTTCAGAAGACCCACTGCTCCCATTCCTTGTTTCCCTTAAGTTCTTTCTCCTATTTGACACTGTTAATTATTCCTTATAACTTGTAAAGCTATTCTAGATAACCTTCTGTTCTAAATCCTTCTTTTCTCTTTTTTCTTGGCTCACTTACTTCCTCCTCCCTTCATCTTGAGGCCCAATGTTGAACTCTTTTTCTTTTTCTCTAACTTCCCATATTTTTAAAAAATATTTTATTTATTTATTTGAGAGAGAGGGAGAGCATAAGCAGAGGAAGAGGTAGAGGGAGACGGACAAGCAGACTCTCCACTGAACACTGAGCCTGTCACTGGGCTTGATCCCAGACTCTGAGATCATGACCTGAGCCAAAGTCAGCCACGTAATCAGCTGAGCCACCCAGGCACCCCTAACTTCTCTTCTTTCAAGTAACTAATCCACATTATTATTTCAGCTATCACCTTTGCTGATGACTCTGAAGTACTTTTCTCCAGCCCAAGCCTCTCATCCAAATGCCAGTTCTCTATTTCTAACTGTCTAGAGGACACCTCCGAATGAAAGCCCTATGGTAAACTCAAAATGAAAATATCCAAAATGGAACTTATCTTTCTCTGAAATAACTTTCTTTGTTGTTTCATTTCTGATAATGGCAACTTCATTCTCCCTGTTCCTAACCTTAACATCCAAGTTATTTCTAAAGTATAATTCTCTTTCATCCTCCTTGTTCAGTTAGTTACCAAGTTCTATTGATTCTTCCTTTGTAATGTCTCTGGTTTCTCTCCAGTCTCACTGTTATTCCTTAAACCTGAATCACAGACTTTCACTGGTAAACTAGCTACCATTCAGCATTATGCTACAAGTCCTAACCAATGCAGTGAAATGAGAAATCAAAATAAGAGATATAAATATTGGCAACAAAAGCTATAAAATACATTAAAAATATAGGCAATGATCTTACACAGGAGATGACCGAAAAAATAAATAAATAAAGGCACTAAGCATAAAAGAAAAATTTGAACATATTAAAATTTAAAACTTCTGCTATTTCATTTAAGAAAATGACAGGCAAGCCACAGAGCAGAAGAAAATATCACAAGACATATGTCTGACAAGGATTTTTTAAAAAGATTTATTTATTTATTTTAGAGAGAACACGTGCACACATGGCAGGGAGGGGCAGAGGGAGAGAGAGAGAGAGAGAGAATCTCTAGCAGACTTGTATATGAGCACAGAGCCGATCTCACACTCAGCCGGGGCACGATCTCATGACCCCCAAGATCACAACCTGAGCTGAAATCAAGAGTCAAATGCTTAACCAGCTGAGCCACCCAGGTGCTCCTGAGAAAGGATTTGTATCCAGAACAGTTAAAGAAATTTTACAGCTCAAAATAAGAAAACAACCTAATAACAAAATGGGCAAAAGATTTGAGCAGACACTTCATGAAGAAAGACATATGGATAGCCATTAAATAAATGAAAAGCTGGTCAAATCATTAGGTATCAGGGAAATATAAATAAAAACCACTGTGAAACATCACTATATGCCCATTAGAATTGCTAAAATTAATTACTAAATATTGGTAAAGATACGGAGCCACTGAGAGTCTCATACATTAGAGGGTAAAATGGTACAACCACTTTGATATACTATTTGGTAGTTCCTTATAATATTAAATATACAAAATTAAACATACATCCACCCAGTGGCCCAACATTTCTATTCCCTAGATATTCCTCAAGAGAAATTAAAACATATATTCACAAAAGACTTATAATTATTCATAGCAGCTTCATCCATAATAGCTCTGAACTGGAAACAAATTGCCATATATTCTTGCAATTGATATTACTAAGCAATAAAAATTAATGAACTACTGTTGTGCCTGACAATATGAATAAATCTCAGATACATGCTGAGCAAAAGAAGTGGATGCAAAAGAGTACATGCTGAAAGATTCCACTTACATGAAATTCCAGAAAGGCATAATTAATCTTTAGTGACAGTATGCAGAATCTTGGTCTTCTGGGGCCAGGGGTGATAGAGATTGACTGCAAAGGGATAGAAGGGAACTATTTCGGGTGATGAAAATTTATATCTTGATTGTGGTAATAATTACATAGTGCATACATTTGTCAGAAGTCATCAAACTATCAGGATGCTTGGCTGGCTCAGTTGGAGGAGCATGTAACTCTTAATCTTGGAGTCATGAGTTTGAGCTCTACATGGGGTGCAGAGATTACTTAAAGCTTTAAAAAATCATCATCAGCTATAAACTTAAAATGAGCTTATGTAATGGCATATAAATTATAACTCTATGAATTTGATTTATTTTTAAAAAATATTTATTTATTAATAAGAGACAGAGAGAGAGAGAGAGAGAGAGAGAGAGAGGCAGACATAGGCAGATGGAGAAGCAGGCTCCTCGCAGGGAGCCCAGTGCGGAACTTGATCCCAGATCCCGGGATCATGACCTGAGCTGAAGGAGGCACCCAACCGCTGAGCCACCAGGCGTCTCTATGAATTTGATTTAAAAGTACAAGTTGGCAATAAAAAGGGATGAAGTACTGATATGTGCTATAATGTGGATGAAACTAAAAAACTTTATGCTAAGTGAAATAAATCAGATACAAGAAAATGAAATATTGTGTGATACCATTTATGGGAAATGGTCAAGAAAGACACCTTTACAGAGAGAATTAGTAGATTAGTGGTTGCCTGGGATTTGGGAGCAGGGAGTGACTGCAACTGGGCAAGAGGGATCTTTCTGGGGTGATGGAAATGTTCTAAAATCAAATTATGGGACACCTGGATGGCTCAGCGGTTGAGCGTCTGCCTTTGGCCCAGTGTGTGATCCTGGAGTCCCAGGATCGAGTCCCACATCCGGCTCCCTGCATGGGGCCTGCTTCTCCCTCTGCCTATGTCTCTGCTTCTGTGACTCTCATAAATAAATAATAAATAAATAAAATCTTTAAAAAATAAAATAATATTGTAATGATAGCACATTGTCAATATACTAAAAATCATTTAGTTGTACATTTTAAATGGGTGAATTTATAATGTATAATTTTTTACCCCAATATAGCTGTTTTAAAAAGATTATTGCCCATTTGGGCCAGCAATAACATTCATATTTACCCAAATGAGTTGAAGATTCATGACCACACAAAAACCTGCACTTAGATATTTGTAGTGCTTTATTCATAATTGCCAAATCTTGGAAGCGACCAAGATGTCCTTCAGAAGATGAATGGATAAATAAACATGGTACATCCAAACAATGGAATATTATTCACTAATAAGAAATGAGCCATCAAGACATGAAAGACATGGAGGAACCTCAAATGCACATTACTAAAGTGAAAGAGCCAATCTGAGAAGTATATGTATTGTATGATTCCAACTATATGACATTCTGGAAAAGGCAGAACTATGGAGACAGTAAAAAGATCCATGGTCGCCAGGGATTGTATGGAGAAGGGAATGAATAGGCAGACCACAGAGAATTTTTAGGACAGTGAAACTATTCTGTATACTCTTATAATAGTGGATATATGTCATTGTACATTTGTCAAAACTCATAGGATATACAATACCAAGAGTGAACTCTAATGTAAACTATGGACTTTGGATAGTAACAATGTGTCAATGTAGGTTCATCAATTGTAATGAATGTGCCATTCTGGTGGTATGGGATGTTGAGATAGTGGGGTAGGCTGTGCTTGTGTAGGGGCTGGAGGTATATGGAAATTCTCTGTACTTCCTGCTCAGTTTTGCTGTACCTAATACTGCTCTAAAAAAATAAAATCTATTGGGGCGGCTGGCTGACTCAGTTGGTAGAGCATGTGACTCTTGATTGTGGGGTCATGAGTTCGAGTCCCATGCTAGGGATACAGTGTACTTAAAGGAAAATAAAATAAAGTCTATTAAAAATTAACCATATACCTGCACCCCGATGTTTATAGCAGCAATGTTCACAATAGCCAAACTGTGGAAGGAGCCTCGGTGTCCATCGAAAGATGAATGGATAAAGAAGATGTGGTTTATGTGTACAATGGAATATTACTCAGCCATTAGAAACGACAAATACTCACCATTTGCTTCAACGTGGATGGAACTGGAGGGTATTATGCTGAGTGAAGTAAGTCAATCGGAGAAGGACAAACATTGTATGTTCTCATTCATTTGGGGAATATAAATAATAGTGAAAGGGAATATAAGGGAAGGGAGAAGAAATGTGTGGGAAATATCAGAAAGGGAGACAGAACATGGAAGAGTCCTAACTCTGGGAAACGAACTAGGGGTGGTGGAAGGGGAGGAGGGCGGGGAGTGGGGGTGACTGGGTGACGGGCACTGAGGGGGGCACTTGACGGGATGAGCACTGGGCGTTATTCTGTATGTTGGTAAATTGAACACCAATAAAAGTAAATTTATTATAAAAAAAATTAACTATATATGGGGCCCCTAGGTGGCGCAGTCGGTTGAGCATCTAACTCTTGGTTTTGGCTCAGGTCATGGTCTCCTAGATCATGGGATTGAGGCCTGCATCAGGCTCCATGCTCAGTGGGGGTGCTTGAAGATTCTCTCCTTCTGTCCTTCTCCCCACTTGTGCACACATTCTCTCCGTATATATAATAAATAAATCTTTAAAAAGATTAATTGTTTAGGGCCGCCCTGATGGCTCAGCGGTTTAGCACCACCTTCAGCCCAGGGCATGATCCTGGGGACCCGGGATTGAGTCCCACATCGGGCTCCCTGCATGGAGCCTGCTTCTCCCTCTGCCTGTGTCTCTGCTCCTCTCTCTCTCTCTTTCTCTGTGTTTCTCATGAATAGACAAATAAAATCTTTTTAAAAAATTAATTGTTTAAACAAAAATAATAGCAATGTATTATGGGGTAAAAGTAACATGCATAACAACAGTGTAAAGTCCAGGAAGAGAGAAATGGAAATATATTAACATAAGTGCATAACATAACATATAACTCTTCTGAAGTGGTATAATACTTGAAGGTAGACTAATAAGTTATGGCTGTACATAATAAACCTATAAGCAACCACTAGAATAACAAAACAAAAATGTAAAGCTAATAAGCCAATAAGGAGGTAAAATGGAATTAAAATAATATTGATTAATCCAAAAGAAGGTAGAAAAGAGGAAAAAGAGAAGAGATGGGACAAATGGAAAACAAATTGCAAAATGATAGACTCAAACTTTAACCATATTAACAATTATGTTAGATGTAGATGGTCTAAACACCCCAATTACAGGGTAGAGATGATCAGGTTGGGTAAAAAACAAAAGCAAGACCCAACCATTTGCTGCCTACAAGAAATGTTCCTAAAATACAAAGACACAAATAGGTTAAAAGCATGTAAAAAAGATGTGCTATGATAACACTGGTTAAAAGAAAGGTGGAGGGGCTATATAAATATGGGACAAAGTAGATTTCAGAACAAAGATACCAGGAATAAAGAAGGTAATTTCATAATGATAAAAGGGTCAATAGATGAAGAGGACATAAAAATTATAAATATGTGTATACCTGATGTAAGAGCTTCAAAATACATGAATCAAAGACTGATAAACTGCATGGAAAACCAGACAAATCCACAAGTCTACTCAGAGATTTCAATACCCTTCTGTCAGTAATTAATAGAACAAGTAAGCATAAAATTAGTGAGGATATATAAGTGAGCAACACTATCAACCAAATTGACCTAGTCGACATTTTTAGAATACTCCACCCATTAACAACAAAATACACATTCAAGTTCACACAGAATATTTACCAGGATAGACCATATTCTAGGCCACAAAAAAAAAGTCTCAATGAATTCAAAAGGGTCAAGGCATACAAAATATATTCTCTAAAAACAATGGAATTAAATTACACACCTACAACCAAAAGATCTCTGGAAAATCCTCAAATATTTGAAAATGAAACAGTCTACTTCTAGATATCTCATGGGTTAAAGAAGAAATCAAGAGACAAATTAGAAAATATTTTGAGTGGAATAAAGATTAAACCACACATAAAATTTATGGCATTCTGCTAATGCAGTATTTATGGGGTAATTTAAAAAATATATTTCTTTGATTTATTTAGAGAGAGCGTGCAAGCACTCACGAGCTTAAGGGAGAGGGAGAGGGAGAGAGAATGTTAAGCAAGCTCCATGCTAAACAGAGAGCCCCAGGTGGGGCTCAATCTCATGACCCTGAGATTAGGACCTGACCTAAAATCAAGAGTTGGTTGCTTAACCCACTGAACCACCCAGTCACCTCTTATGGGGTAGTTTTTATGCAATAAAAACCTGTATTAGAACAGAAGAAACAATGACCTTAGCTTTCACTTTGGTAAAAAGAAGAGCAAATAAAACTCAAAGTAAAGGAATAAAAATAATGAAAATCAAAGTGGAAATCAGTGAAAAACCAGTAAAGTTAACAAAACCAGATTCTTGTAAGCCAATGTTCATAACAGCATTTTTCACAAGTCCAAAGTCGAAAAAAAAAACACAAAATGCCCATCAATAGATGAAAGGTAGCTAGAAAAGTCAAATTCATGGAGACAGTTGGTTCCCAGCAGCTGGAGGCAGGGGGAATGAGAAGTTATTGCTTAATGGATACAGAATTTCTGTTTGGGGTGATAAAAAAAAAGTTTTGGAAATATCAGTTGTGACAGTTTTGCACAACATTGTGAATGTACGTAATGCCACTGAATTATACACTTGAAAATGGTTAAAAGGACAAATTTTGTTATACCTATTTATCACAATTTTAAACGTTAATAATGTAACATATCAAAAAACATTGAATTGTACAAATTTTTAAAAGGATTTTATTTATTTATTCATGAGAGACACAGAAAGAGAAAGACAGAGACATAGGTAGAGGGAGAAGCAGGCTCCATGCAGGGAGCCCGATGTGGGACTCCATCCTGGGTCTCTAGGATCACGCCCTGAGCTGAAGGTAGAAGCGCTTAACTGTTAAGCCACCCAGGCGTCCCAAGTTGTACAATTTTTTTAAGGATTTTTTTATTTTGGGGAAGCCTGGGTGGCTCAGTGGTTGACTGTCTGCCTTGGGTTCAGGTTGTGATCCTTGGGTCCTAGGATCAAGACCCCCATCAGGCTCCCCGCGGGGTGCCTGCTTCTCCCTCTACCTATGTCTCTGCCTCTCTGTGTGTCTTTCATGAATAAACAAAATATTTTTAAAAAATAAAATATAGACTTTTTATTTGTAAGCAATCTCTACACTAAACCTAGGGCTGGGATTTATAACTCCGAGATCAGGAGTCACAGGCTCTATTGAGTGCACCAGCCAGTCACCCCTGAATTGTACCATTTAAATGAGTGAATTGTGTGGTATGTGAATTTATAGCTCAATAAAGCCTCTAAAAAAAAGAGTGCATACTATATGATTCCATTTACTGGAAACTCTAGAAAATGCAAAATAATACGGTGACCGAAAGGAACCCTAATTCACTATCTCATTTTTTTTTATCGCCTCCATTTTTCCTAGTATTTGTTTCTTGACTGACTCCTTAGTATTGGTTTTGAGGGAAACGGGGATCTGGGGAGAAGGGGACAGCCTCCCTTTACCAAGGAAAAGATGAGCCTTGGGGAGCTCTGAAGCGAGTGACTCGTCTTGGGGTCCGCACCTGGGGGCCGGATCTAAGGAAACCTGGATTACCCCAAGGGGTGGTTCTAGAAGCCCGTGACTTGCAGACAGTGAGGCGGGCCCTAGAACTCCACTTCCCAGGAGGTGTCGGGGCACTCAGCGAAGACTGCGTCTGACGACTGGGTGGGACTCGGTAGCTGCCCGGATGTGGCGCCGATCCCGCCGAGCCTTGCCCACCCCGGCGAGAGTCTCCCGGGAGCCTCTGCCCGCCGCAGTGAACAGCGTAGGAGGACGACCACTTTGCCAGGTAATCTTTACGGGGACTCCCCGCCCCAACGTCCCCCCGCCACTCCCGCTCTTTAACTGAGTCTCCCCATCCTCGGTCTGTGAACCATTCCCTGGATGGAAGGCATTGGAGGGTGGGATGAGGTGTATGCCTGTAGGGGAGACTGAGCCAGCTCTCCCTATTTGCGAATCCCATGTGGGGCATGACTCTGTCCCGGGCTCGCGAGTCCATATGAAGTCCCGGAACCAACTAGCCTTGGGGGAGAAAGATGTGAGGGAAGTGCCGAGCGGACTTGTGGTATTGCCGGGTCACTACCACTGCCTCTCTGGCTAAGTTTCCAGCCGCGGAATAGTCTTCTCCTGGCTCCGGTTTGGGGAGTGTTCACCAGGCTTCCTTGGCCCGGAGAGTCCTAAAGCCTTCTTCCACTGGACTTGAACCAAAGAAGTCAGTCTTCAGTGTGAAAAAGCTTCCCGGGGGTAGTGGATTAATGTGGAGAGTAATAAATTCAAATGGGGGTCTTCTGCCGAATTGTTTTGGTTTCAGAAAGTTCCAGAGTAATTTCAAGTGAATTAGACTTGGACTTATGGAAAGGGGGAGACTTGGAGGAGAATGTGCTAGAAACAGGAATACTTTGAGCTGCATTCTTGTCTTGACTGTTACTGGGTCTTTTACATTGTGTGTCCAACCTAGGAGAAAATTGACTCCTATGCAGACTTGTACATGTGAAGAAGGATGCTTTGTCAGAGATAGAAAAATTTAGAAGAAACTGTTAATATCAAGTCACTGCGAATGACTGACTTGGAAGGCAACTTTTTTTTTTAAATTTTTATTTATTTATGATAGTCAGAGAGAGAGAGAGAGAGAAGCAGGCTCTATGCACCGGGAGCCCGACGTGGGATCGCGCCCTGGGCCAAAGGCAGGCGCTAAACCGCTGCGCCACCCAGGGATCCCGGAAGGCAACTTTCTGAGGGTGCTGGTTTTCTGCAGCACCAGGCCTCTCCCAATTTCCAATCCTAGGGGCATACCTACAGATCTCTGAGCTGCTCTTATGTATACTTCATGGTGCCACTGTGAGGCTTAAATAAGATAGGTAAAAGCACTTGTTCCTTTTTTTAATGTTTTGTGATTTTTTAAAAAGATTTTATTTATTCATGAGAGATAGAGAGTGGCAGAGACATAGGCAGAGGGAAAAGCAGGCTCCCTGCAGGGAGCCTGATGTGGGACTGGATCCCAGGACCCCGGGATCACGATTTGGGCCGAAGGCAGATGCTCAACCACTGAAGCACCCAGGTGCCCCTATAAACGTATTTGGCACAATGCCTCTAACCAACTCTCATTTTTTTGTTTTCCTTTGCTTCCCCCTAGCAACATTTTTTTTTCCTGTGAGCCATGCATTACTTTGTATTATTGTTTGCCTTTTCATAGAAGTCCTGTCTTTACCACAAGATTGTAAGCTTCTAGCAGTCTTTCTTTTTACTCTTTTCTGAGTCCCTTCTAGCAGTGCATTGCCCGTAGTAGTACCTGGGAGACTGTAGATAGTGGTGGTGATGAGGAGGGGAAAGCTGTAGGTATTCTGTAACAGGACAGCATTGTGCTAGATCCTGAGGCTAAGGTAAACAAACTTTTCTCATTTGCCTTTCTCTTACAACTCCTAGTCTTCTCTCAGAGCTCCAAACCCTTTAAAAATATTTTATTTTTAGTATTTTAAGCCATTTAAAAATATATAGTACAGTAGCGTTAACTATATGCATATTGCTGTGCAGTAGCTCTCTAGAACTTTTCATCTTGCAAAACTGAAACTTTCTTTTTAAAGATTTTATTTGAGAGAGAGAAGGTGTGAGCACCAGGGGGGGATGGACAGAGGGACAAGCAGATTCCCCACTGAGCCTTCCAATGCAAGGCTTGATCCCAGAACCCTGAGATTATGACCTGAGCAGAAATCAAGAGGAAGATGCTTAACCGACTGAGACACCCCGCAAAACTGAAACTTTATCACAACTCCCTATTGGGGTGCCTGGGTGGCTCAGTGGGTTAAGCATCTGACTCCTTGTTTTGGCTCAGGTCATGATCTCAGGGTTGTGGGATCAAGTCCTGCGTCAGGATCCATGCTCAGTGGGGAGTCTGGTTGGAGATTCTGCCCCTCTCCCCACTCTCTCTAAAATAAATAAATCTTTATTTTTTTATTTAAAAAATTTGTTAAAAGATTTTATTCATTTATTCATGAGAGACACAGAGAGAGGCAGAGACATAGGCAGAGGGAAAAGCAGGCCCCCTGCAGAGAGCCTGATGCAGGACTCGATCCCAGGACCCTGGAATCATGATTTGAGCCAAAGGCAGATGCTCAACCACTGAGCCACCCTGGCATCCCTAAAATAAATATATCTAAAAAAAAAAAAGCTCCCCTTTTTCCCCTTCCCTATCCCTGGCAACTACCATTCTACTTTCTGTTTTTATGTGTTTGACCACTCTAGATACCTAATGTAAGTGGAATCATGCAGTATATGGCTGTTTGTGACTGATTTTGAGCATATGTCCTTAAGGGTTTTTTTTTTTAGCAGTTTTTTAAAAGATTTTATTTATTTATTCATGAGAGACACACACACACACACACACAGAGAGAGAGGCAGAGACAGAGACAGAGGCAGAGAGAGAAGCAGGCTCCCTGCAGGGAGCCCGATGTGGGACTCCATCTTGGAACTCCAGGATCATGCCCTAGGCTGAAGCAGGCACTCAACTGCTGAGCCACCTAGGCATCCCTGTCCTCAAGTTTCATCCATAGTGTAGTGTATGAAGAGTTCCTTCTCTCTCTCTCTTTCTCTCTCTCTCTTTTGGAATTAACAGAGCTTTCTAAGCCAGGGTCCTTTATTTTTTCAAGAAAAGATTTTATTTATTGGGACCCCTGGGTGGCTCAGTGGTTGAGTGTCTGCCTTTGGCTCAGGGCATGATCCTGGGGTCCTGAGATCCAGTCCCACATCAGGCTCCCCGCAGGGAGCCTGATTCTCCCTCTGCCTATGTCTCTGCCTCACTCTCTGTGTCTTTCATGAATAAATAAATAAAATATTTTTTTAAAAAAACTTTAAAGATTTTATTTATTTATTAGAGAGTGCAAAAGAGAGAGCATGAGTAGGGGGAGGGAGGGCAAGAGGCAGAGGAAGCAGGAGGAGCAGACTCCCCACTGAGCAGGGAGCCTGACACCGGGCTCAATCCCAGGACCCTCAGACCATAACCCTCAGATCATGACCTGAGCTAAAGGCAGATGCTTAACCGACTGAACCACTCAGGCACCCCATCTCTTTTTTTAAGTAGGCTCTGTGCCCATTGTGAGGCTCGAACTCAAGGCCCTGAGATCAAGAGTTGCATGCTCTACCCATTGAGCCAGCCAGAGGCTCCACGATTTCCTCCTTTTTAAGGTTGAATAATATTCAAAGTTAAATATATCTATATATCTCACATTTTCTGCATGTATTCCTCCATTGATGGATTTCCACTTCTTGGCTCTTGTGCATAATATTGCCATGAATGTTGGTGCACAAGTATCTCTTTGAGATCCTCTTTCCAATTCTTTTAGATATATTTTTTAGTATTTTTAAACTATGGATAATTCCAAACATACATAGAAGTAAATAAAATAGTAATGAACATGCAGGCTGAATCAATGATTCAATTAATTATACAGAGGAGCCCCCCAAAATACCTGGGACTTCTCCTGAACCCCCCCCTTTCACAGAGAATTTGCTACAGGTGAGGATGTTGGGATGTTCCAGCTGCACTTCATCATCTAGGCCTTTAGCCCTCAGTGTGACTTGAAGGCCCATCTGCAGATCATTATGCCAGGACTGTTAGTGGAGATAAGCAGAAATGAGTGTAGATGCCTTTTCCTAATTACAGAGATGTGAGGAGCTGAGCTTGGGGTGCAAAGTGTTCTTTGGGCCTAAGAGTTTGCTCTGGTTCAGCAACTCCCTCGGATGCATGGTCATCCGGAAAACAGTCACTTTGAACAGAGACGTTGGATAATGGATGATACCAGTAGCAGGCTGGGAAGACGAGTTGTTCACGCAGTGATTGCTATAGGATAGGAACTCAGAGGAGAAAGAAATGAATCCAGCCTGAGGAAATCAAGGAAGGCTCTTCTCAGAGAATGTGATGGTGACTTTACCCTGTTTCCATTGACCTTGTATGTTTGAGCCTTATGCCTCTTCCTAGATGGAAAAAAACAGGGCTAATGGTCAGTGAGTACTGGAGTGGAATTACACTCTGGACTTTTACCTGTGGGACCTGTGCTAATGAAATGAAGGCTTCGAGGTGGAATGCCTTGTTAGTCAGAATTGGCTGTACCTCTAGTGGGGTTGTGTGAAGCGTACTCAGGCCAACTTTTCTTTCTTTTTTTAAAAGTTTATTTCTTTATGTATGTATATATGTCTGTAATCTGCACCCAATGTGAGGCTCGAATTCATGACCCTGAGATCAGGAGTTGCATGCTCTTCTGACTGAGCCAGCCAGGTGCCCCAGAAGGCCAACTTTTCTTTGCTCTGACTGAAAATTAGGTGTTTTGTTTTGTTTATGATATGGGCCTAATGTGGACTGTAGCTAATAAGACAACAGAATGAAGGATGTACCCCCCCAAATTCCCAAGGTGAAGAACTAATTGATTCTCAGTATTTTTTCTGTAATCAGATACATATGACATTTGTCCCCTTTCTTCCATGTTTCAATACTTGAAGAAACTAATGCTATCTGGATCAAGTCTGAAATTAGTGCAGTAGTTAAGAAGCTAGAGGAAATGGACTGCTTTGGGGGCGCTGACAGGGTAGGGGATTTTTTTAATGTTTTAACATGGGGGTATAAACGTGGGAGGTCATCTGTGCCTTACCATTAATTTTCAAATACTTGATTCATGAGGAAATGGATGGGGAAAGTACGGTGGTGGTATAACCAATGGTTTTGCCAAGATAAGGTGGGAGGGGATGAGATCCCTGATTTGTTTAGCATTGTAATCACATTACAGAACTTTTGCCTTCCCCAGAACAGTAGAAGAATTATTATGAAGTCATAGTAACTTCTAATACTTAAGGAGTACTTCCTATGTGGCAGATACTAATAAGCACTACACATACATTCTTTCATTTAAGCCACAGGTTAAAAGCTTGTCCAAGTTCACAAAGCTTGGAAAAAGAAAGGACTAGTTTTGGACTCCGGGTGGTCTGACATAAGAGCCTGGACTCTTAACTACTTCTCTGGATGGCTAAATCTGACTGGCCTACTTTTCTCCAATTTTATGATGTCACTGTCAGGAACAGGTTTCTTTGCTGAGTCTATGACCACAGACCCAAAGTAAGAGCCATATTTCTTTTGTTTCAACCTTTAAAACTTTTCTTTCTACATCAGTGTGTTTTTCTAAATATTTATTTGTTTGAGAGAAGGAGCACATGCATGCATGAGTGGGAGGAGCAGAGGAAGGGAGAATCTCAAGCAGACTCCGTGCTGAGCACAGAGCCCAACGTGAGGCTTGATCCCATGACCCTGAGATCACGACCTGAGCCAAAACCAAGAATTGGATGCCTAACCGACTGCACCACCCAGGCACCTGAACATCAGTGGTATTTAAAAATTAGTTTCCGGGATGGCTCAGAGGTTGAGTGGTTGAGTGTCTGCCTCCAGCTCAGGTGGTGATCCCAGGCTTCCCTGCAGGAAGCCTACTTCTCCCTCTGCCTATGTCTTTGCCTCTCTCTGTGTGTCTCTCATGAATAAATAAATTAAATATTTAAAGAAAAATAGTTTACATTTATGGAGCACCCACTGTGTTTTAGCACCTTTGGTAGAGTACAGCCAGATGTCATGACAACAGTGTAACATAAATATCTAAGTATATGAGTGGTTTTTAATCTTTATGGGCTCACAGCCCTTTGTGACAATCTGATGGGTTTTGGATCTTCTTTCCAGAAAAATTCACTTATGTACATACACATAATATTACATACTTCAGAGGCGGCTTCTAGGATCTATTGAAGTTTATCCTCTAGCAGTTCATGGACTCCACGGTAAGAACTCTTGCCCTATATAGCCTTTCCCAGCTGACTCTTCTATGGTGTTAAGGGGATGGGCAGTGGTGGTGGTGGTGGGGGTCTACACTCCTCTCTTTCTCCTCAGAGAGAAATGTTGACAAAGCTTAGGCCCTCCAGATGAACCCAGCATCTGTGAACATTTTTTCTTTCTCTTTTGCACACAGGACTCCAAGGGAAGAATGCAGACAATCAAATGTGTGGTTGTAGGAGATGGGGCTGTCGGGAAGACCTGCCTCCTCATCAGTTACACAACAAATGCCTTTCCTGAGGAGTATATCCCCACTGTCTTTGACAACTACAGCGCCCAGACCTCTGTAGATGGCCAGATCGTCAGCCTGAACCTGTGGGACACAGCTGGCCAAGAGGAGTATGACCGACTGCGAACGCTGTCCTACCCCCAGACCAATATCTTTGTCATTTGTTTTTCCATTGGCAACCCATCCTCGTATGCCAACGTGAGGCATAAGTGGCACCCGGAGGTCTCCCATCACTGCCCCAATGTACCTGTTCTGCTTGTAGGGACCAAGAGAGACCTGCGGAATGATGTTGAGACAGTGAAGAAGCTGAAGGAACAGAGCCTAGTGCCCACAACTCCTCAGCAAGGCACTTCCCTGGCCAAACAAGTAGGGGCAGTGAAGTATCTGGAATGTTCGGCCCTGCTGCAGGATGGAGTGCATGAGGTGTTTTCAGAAGCTGTCCGGGCTGTGCTTTACCCTGCTACAAAGAAGAGCACCAAGAAGTGTGTACTGTTATAGCTTCGGGGGGTGCTACTTGGAGACTGCACCTAGGGAGAAAAAGAGGGACTCCTTTGATAGCATTGGACAATGCCAGCATGAGCCATTTGTCTCTTCCCAGAAACCCTAGACTCCAGGCTATTGGAGGAACAAAGACAGCCTAGTTTATACCTGGCTGCTTGGAAGTTTGTGGAGGAAGAGAGAGAGAATGAGAGAGAGACTGACTTTCACCTCTAAATGTGGCTTTCCTAGCCATATTTACTATTGAACAAGTGCCTCAAAGAAGGACAAATCTACAGTTTTCATATCATGGCCTTAAGCTTCTTGATATACTAATTTTGGAAAGCCATCTTATGTGTGATTTCTGGGTGTTCCCAATGTCGGCATGTTCTTGAGATGAGACATGCTTGCAAAAGTGCTTAAGCAGCATTTTTTTTCAAAGTACTGGGAGATACTAATAGATAAATGTTCTGTAACAAGGTTCTGTGGTCAAATAAGTCAGGAACCAGTGGGGTGTTAAATGTTTATTTAAATCCTAGTTAGTTAACACACAGTGTACTATTAATTTCAGGTGTGCAAGATAGGGATTCAATACTGCCACACGGACCTGGTGCTCATCACAAGTGCCCTCCACCTTAATCCCCATCACCTATCTACCCCAGTCCCTCACCTACCTCCCTTCCGATAGCCAGTGATTTCAATAAAGCTGAAGTTTCCTCTGCTGCAGGAATGTATGACAATATTTGTATTGTCGTACAAATGTATGATGTATTTATTTGGCAATATTTCCCAAATTTATTTCACTGAACTTTTTTTGGGTCCATGCAACACCTGTTAACATCTCTAGAAACAATTTCAGAGATTCTGGGCTAATAGGAACTAGAAATTCCCAAAGAGGCTGTGAGAAAAAGCATAACTGTGGTCCTGTGCTTTTTGATGTTTCCTTCTTTAGGCCTTTGAGAGGAATTTTATCGCCATGGACTTGTTACTAGTTCCTCTCTGACCCTTAGGAGGTGGGTTTGGTACTTAGTCATGATAGTGCATTGGATGTGGGGTCTGATGGGCGGATCTGCTATCAGATTATGGCCCTAGTGATGTGGAATTAATCCCCCATAAAGCTGTGTCCTTGAGGTCTCTATGAGGCCCTTTTTTTCTGTCAGCTTCTGCTTTAGGGAAAGACCACTGAAGGTTAACCCCATAAATCAACCAACCCACCAACCAAAATGTTCTTCCAGTCATTATCAGGGAGTTATGTGATTGTTCTCAGCGTCCTACCTTGCTCTCTTCCTGTTCCTCCCTCCTCTATATTGTGTGTGTGTGTGTGTGTGTGTGTGTGTGTGTGTGTGTGTGTTTTCAGTCCTGGTTGCCTTTGAAGTCTTTTAGTTGCCCCAAGAAAGTTGGGAGTATGTAGGATCTCCAGACCCCAGGGCTGTCACATTTGTGGGGATTTTGCTGGAGTTGTTCAGCCTGCCCAGGTGCAGTACGAGTCAGATTCCTTACCCCAGTAAGCCTGCTTCTCCTTATTCTCCCTAGTTGTACTTTTGACCTTCATTTGATATGGAAGGAAAACTCTACCTGGCAGATGGTGGTTGACAACTCCACTCTGCACATACCCTCTCACCCTGCCAAAATAAGCATTGGATCTTCGAGAGTTTGGGAAATGGAATTAAAAGAATCACATACCTCCTTCTGTGGTGAATGAAGTGTCTCTGTTTTGCTCTGTGATAGTCTTACTGTTGCTCTTTGTTAATATATGATAAGATTAGTCCTCAGGTTAACTGAACCTCCTGGATACAGTTGCCAGATAAAAGAGAGTAAATAATTCTTTAGTGTAAGTAGGTACCATGCAATATTTGGGACATAGAATGAGAAATTATTTGCTCTTTATCTGAAACTCAAATTTAATGGGACATCATGTATTTTTATTTGCTAAATCTGGCACCCTTATTCTCTGAGAACTTGAAACCCAGAGGTCAAGCAGATACCAAGTATTGTTAGAAGGTAAAAGGTTACATAAGCTCACTATTCTTCCTTTTCTCCTCTCCCTCACCATAGACTAAAGTGTTCTGTTTTGCTTTTCCTTTATCACTGCACTTTCCACTCCATATAGTAATTCATTTCTACACCATTTATTGTCTAAAACTGTGGAGGATCCATGATGAATAGTATTGTCTCGTAGATGTCTTCTTTCTCAATTTCAGTGTACTGTATTTATTTCTGGTGTTTGGCCCAGAGCTTCCTGTTATGGGGTTGTAGGGACCCTGTATGAGCAGGTTGTTAACTGGAAGAGGGTGAGGGTGGCCCTCCTTAACTAAGGCCCAGTAACACTTTGGAAAGTGGGGGTCCATTATAGTAGTGTGGTGACTGTAGGAGTCAATTGGCCTGTGGGCATGTGTGCCAACTGCTCTGTGTATTCACTGAGTTTTCCTACAGGCAGCCAAATGAGGCACCTATTGCTTGAGTGTATTCTGGTCTCAGGATGTTCTGATTGATGCTGCCTGAGGTGCTTACAGGACTTCATGGTTGAAAGGGGCTAGAAACATGGCTGTCACTGGTGTCTGGGAACTTTCCATTTAGCTACTGAAATCTTTTTAATTGGCTTATAATAGTGCCTCCTGCTCTCACTTTGCGTAGCACATTGCCAAATGTAAGCCTGGGCTGGGTTTGGTCAAACTCATATCCTCTTAGGAATGGAGGTGTGACCCACAAGTCTGAGAGTATGGTTCTGTATTAGACTGATCTGATGGTCTTAAACATACACTGACATCTTGTTTTTATACTTAAAAGGAATTTGTATGAAGACTAACATGCTAATAGTCACTTTTCAATTGTTTGTAATGAATGGTAATAAACTTTTCTGATTTTACCGGGTCTGTTGCTTTCTAAAAATCAAAAATTCCTCAACCTTCCTCCTTTGCTCTGAGTGGTTTCTAAATGCCTTTAAACTTGCAAAGGATGAAAGGACTATAATTGTATTGCACATTACACCTGTGTGTAACTGTACTTATTTTTCTACCTCAGACAGGATAGGGAGCTGTCTTCCCTGCTAACATTGATTCTCTAGTTCCTGCTGGTTTTCACTAGTGACAGACCATTTAGTTTCCTGTAGGCGATTTTTCTCACTTATCACACTACATTCAGTAAATAATTATCAAACTCCTATTGTGTTATAGGTATTACAGTGCTAGGTGCCAGGGCTTGTAAATATAGGACATAATATTTAATGTCCTTTGCCTCTTGCAGTTATCTCAAGGTCTCCATCCTCTGTCATAAAAATGAACTGATACTGTTAATCATATATAGCGCTGGTGCACTATTAAGTGACTAGTAAGGAAGAGCAACTGATGTGTTTTGCTTTGAAAACCACATACCAAAAAAATTCACCCATTCCAGGTGTACAGTGTAATGACTTTTAGTAAATTTACTGACTCATGCAGCTGTCACCAAAACCCAGTTTTATTTTTTAAAAATATTTTTAAGTAATCTCTATACCCAATGTGGGGCTCAAATTTACAACCCTGAGATCAAGAGTTGCATGTTACCAACTGAGCTACCTGGGCACCCCAACTAACATCCCATTTTTATTTTTTTAAAGATTTTATTTATTCATGAGAGACACAGAGAGAGAGAGACATAAAAGAGGGAGAAGCAGGCTCCCTGCAGGGAGCCCGATGCAAGACTCAATCCCAGAATCCTGGGATCACAACCTGAGCCAAAGGCAGACGCTCAACCACTGAGGTGCCCCTAAAATCCAATTTTAGAACATTTCCATCACCCCAAAGGGATCCCTCATGCAGTTAATCCCACCCCCAGCCCTAGGCAACTAGTAATCTACTTTGCTTTTTCTGAGTATTTCATGTACATGGAATCAATATGTGGTCTTTTTTTTTAATCAGGAAGACCCTGAGAACAAGAGTTGCATGCTGTCCTGACTGAGCCACTCAGGCACACCCAATATGTGGTCATTTGCAACTCACTTTCTCTATTTAGCATAATGTTTTCAAGGTTTATCTATATTGCAGCGTATATGGGTACTTTCTTGGGGGGGCAGATTTTTAAAGTTTATTTATCATCTCTACACCCAATGTAGGGCTTGAACTCACAACACCAAGATCAAAAGTCACATGCTCCACTGACTGAGCCAGGCAGGCACCCCTCCTTCATTTCTTTTTATTGCTGAATAATATTCCATTGTATGGATATAAAATATTTAATCTATTTATAACTGAGGGAAATTTGGGTTGTTTCTATCTTTTGGCTATTATGAATAGTGCTGTTGCCTTGTATACAAGGTTTTTTTGTGGACATGTTTTCAGTTCTCTTGGATATAAACTGGAGTGCTGGGAATTGCTGGGTCATATGGTATATTTATGCAAAACCAAGTTTTGAGGCAAGAATACCATCTTGAGTATTTATAGTATCTGAAGTCCCCTTCCCCTTTCCATAAGCCTCCATCCCCCTCTTGCTGAATCTGCTTTTCCTTAAGCATAAGCATCTAAGAAGCAGTATAAAGTACACTTAGGGCGCCTGGGTGGCTCAGTTGGTTAAGCATCTGCTTTCAGCTCAGGTCATGATCCTAGGGCCCTGGGATCAAACCCTGAGTCTGGCTCCCTGCTCAGCGGGGAGTCTGCTTCTCTCTCTCTCTCTGCTGCCCATGTCCCCGGACAATCCTGGGTCTCCAGGATCACACCCTGGGCGGAAGGCGGCACTAAACTGCTGAGCCACCCGGGCTGCCCGGGAACCAGAATTTTAATTGTAAGAAAAGCAAGACAGAAATATGAAATAGGTAAAAGTGAAGGAGAACCCTGTGGTGTTGGACTTGAATTGGAGGTATTAGTATAAACTCATTTTTTAAAATTTCTATTGTTTTAAAAGTAAGCTCTTCACCCAATGTGGGGCTTGAACTCATGGCCCCAAGATCAAGAGTCACTTGTTCTACTGACTGAGCCAGCCGGGTGTCCTTTAAACTCATTTTTTTTTTTAGTTCTCTCCACTGAAAGGGCCTATTAAGCAATGATGCCCCAGTTTCTAAATATAATTCTCCACTAAAAGAAATCAGGGCTCCTTGGAGAAATGGCTTAAATCAGGTCTGGGACAGGGAATGTAGAGAGTAAGCCTAGAACATCTTGTGCCAAAAACCAAGGAAGTACTCCGCCAATAACACAGGAGCCAGAGTGAAGTGGTTCCCACTGGACAAATTTGGAACAGTTTGAGCATCAAAAAGGATAATGATGGTGCTACATTATAACACATAAAAATAAAAATGGGAGAAGGGAGGTAAGAGCAAGTTCTTTACTGAGTAAGTCCACTTAATAAATGTAGAAGGAGGGCAGCCCCGGTGGCGCAGCGATTTAGCGCCGCCTGCAGCCCGGGGTGTGATCCTGGGGACCCGGAATCGAGTCCCACGTCGGGCTCCCTGCATGGAGCCTGCTTCTCTCTCTGCCTGTGTCTCTGCCTCTCTTTCGCTCTCTCTGAATAAATAAATAAATAAATCTTTTAAAAAAATAAATGTAGAAGGAATTTAAGAATTAGAAAAATCATCATTTTGCACTCAACATAACTGATTCAGGCAAGGATCATTAAAGGATGCTAAACCCACTGGGTGAATATTCACACAATCTCAACCCTATTTACTAATTACAAAAGGAAAAATGTGCCTGTGCAATGGAGAGATCTGGTGCTCAAATAGAGCAGCACCAATTTTGTGACAACCTGACTTTTTGCCTTCTGATGGTCGGTGAAATATTTAACCTTAACCAATTCGAAGAAACAATCAGATGAATTCAGAATATGGGATATTTTCAAGACAACTTGCCTGGATTCTCCCCCCAAAAAAATTTAGTGTCATGCAACATCAAGAAAAGGCTGGTGTTTCTGGATTAAGGCTGAAGGGAGATTACCAAGTGCGGTGCAAGAACCTCAAATGGATCTTGGATTGAAGTGTAAAATGCTCCAACCAGGACAACTGGGGAAATCTCTCTTTTTTAAATTAATTAATTTATTTATGAGGTAAATACAGACATAGGCAGAGGGAGAAGCAGGCTCCCCGCGGGGAGCCCGATGCGGGATTCGATCCCCGGATCCGGGACCCGCACCCGGAGCCAAAGGCAGATGCTCAACCGCTGAACCACCTAGGCGTCCAACTGGTGAAATCCCAATATGAACTGTATGTTAAATGATAATGATTTAATACTAACTTTTAAGATGCAATAATTTTGTGGTTATGTAGAAAAATATTTTTAGGGCTGGAGAATCACAATATTTTTGTAACCTACCTTCAAGTGGTTCAGAAACTTTAAAAAAGCAAACCTGTAAAAATGTTAATCTAGGTGAAGGGTAGGTTCTTTTACTCATCTTTTTCACATCTCCCGAAAGAAAACGAGGGGGAGGGGACTCCATTTCCATGGGGAAAATGTCAATCAATTCAAAACAACTTGCATAGGTACCTCTGGCACAGTGCGATTGATGGCCAGTTTCTCCTTAACACGAAGCGGCAAAACAGCTGGACGAAGGAAAAGCCTGCTTCTAACCTTCACTTCCGCGTACCACGGCCGTGGTGAGTCGCAGTCACTAGGGCGTAGGCTACGTGACCCAGGCAGCTCCTTATGATTGGAGAAACAGCTGTGGCTCTACCCAACGCACAGAGAATGCTGTTGCTCAGATAAGTTAAAGGGGGCGGGACCAAACGTTTTCTTTGACCAACCGCTTTCCACATACCCAACCTCCTGATCGCGTATGGTCGAATCAGAAGCCGTTAGTAAAGTAGTGCAACCAATTTTCCTTTTTCGTAGGACCGCCCGTCTTTCCGGTTATTCCCACCACCACCCCTTTCCACATCCGGTAGGGCCTGGTGAGGTCAAGGAGCCCTGTAAGTCACTTCTGGGCGACTGATGTTTTTATTTCCGGTCTATGGGACCTGGCTGGGATTTGCTGCTGCCTGTAGCCGCCGGAGACACTACCAGCGCCATCATGTCAGACACGGACAGCGATGAAGATTCTGCTGGAGGCGGCCCATTTTCTCTAACCGGTTTCCTTTTTGGCAACATCAATGGAGCCGGGCAGCTGGAGGGGGAAAGCGTCTTGGACGATGTGAGGGGGGTGGGCGTCGGGATAGGGTAGGGGGTGGTGCGGCTGAGGAGAGGCGGTGGGGTGAGCAGAGTAGAGGATGGTTAGAGTAGAGCCTCTGTGAAAGGGCGCGGTTAATGTAAAGAGAGGAAACCAGAAACGGAGTGTGTATCCTAGTAGAGTGTCTATAACGTTGAGCGTGCAGGCTCAGTTGTGCGTGAGCATGGGGAGAAGAGAGATTTGTAGGGAAGCCCTCGTAGGCCGAGCGCTGATGTGGGCGGCTTTGGGGATGATATTCATCCTAACAAGGCAGCCGGAAAAATAGCGTGACCTAGTGACGTTGCTTTTAAGCCGTTGCTATGAGACCCTTGAAGATTCTTGAAACGGCACCTTCTGACCATCTTTGACCGGAGGTGGCTCTAGAGCAAGAGGACTGGACAGACCCTGTAACAAATCCTGTGGTTCAGGCCTCAGTTCATAGAACCGTGAATGTTTAAACTATTAGGGACAGACCCCCTTCTGGTCTACTTCCTAGGTAGTTTTCCCGGTGTTCACTGGCATTCATGAAATTGTTTTCTGTGTCCAGATGAGCCTTACCTACTTTGATTTAGGTTCATTTTCTCAAGGAGAAAATATTGATCAATATTCCTCATCTGCATCATACACAAACACACAAAAGGTAGCAAAAAAAGTTCTTGCCGTCCCTTCTCTAATCCCAATGATCTTGTTTGCTTTAGGCTTTAGAGAATTGCTGTTCCCTTTGTTTAGTCTTGGTGATGGTTCTTTGAATAATCTTATTAAAGCATGGTAATGAAGTTGGACATACTATGTTAATAAAGATCTGATTAATGTGTGGAGTTTAGCAGAAGATTTACTTTACAGTTCTGGAAGGTGATGCTCCTTTTAGCACACTGTAGAGTTGTATTTAATATGGATTTATAGCTTTGTGCTGGACCAGAGAAATAAGCCTTGTGGTGTGGGAAACTTAGGTTTAGTTGTTATCTTCGACTCTGGTGCTGTCCCTTTTTCAGGAGTGTAAGAAGCACTTGGCAGGCTTGGGGGCTTTGGGTCTGGGCAGCCTGATCACTGAACTCACGGCAAACGAAGAATTGGCTGGGACCGATGGTGCCCTGGTAAATGATGAAGGTGAAGTCTGGGGTCATGGGGAGTAAAGTGGGGGAGGAGGCTAGCCACTTAACCATGTACACACTTTTCAGTGGGCATTTACTTGCTCACTTGGGAGTGAGAGTTACTTGCTCTTTGTTGAAATATACCTGCCCCTCCTTTTATTTATAGGATGGATCAGGAGTACAGAAGATGCTGTGGACTATTCAGACATCACTGAGGTAGCAGAAGATGAAAGCCGAAGATATCAGCAGACAATGGGGAGCTTGCAGCCCCTTTGCCACTCAGGTGATTCTCTAGTGTCATCAGTAGAGCATTCCAGTTCATTTTCTTGCTGTGTAGTCTATTTTGTTTCTGTGTATGCTTTCTGCCGTTATTCCTGCTCTCTGTCCTGTGCTTCTCTCTGTCAGCTCAGTTCCATGTAGCTGCTTTTTTTGTTCTGGGGCATGTTCTCAGACATTTATTCCTCATAGTGGTTATTCCCAAATTCTTGGTGAATGCCAAGTAAGGATGCTAATGCTGTCCTTATCATCTGGTACTTAAGTACCTGCAGGGTTCATGGCACTGTTTTAGATACTATTCAAACTCAGCCTTTGCCCTTAAGGACTTGGTAGTTCAAAGAGGGTTAAGTATTTACAATGACATATATAAATGAGCACATGTATTTATTAGCTCCACTTCTGTTAATCACCCACCACCTGTAATGGTGACAGAATGCACTTAATGCTTGCTCACAATACAGATTTCTCTCCCTGGTGTAAGGTGCTACATGTAGAATCAGAATCAGAGCTGGAAGGAGTCTTAGTAATTATTTATTACTAACCTCATCACAGATTTAGACCTTGACTTTAATAAGATGTGAGCCTTTATTAAAAGTTCTAGGGACGCCCAGGTGGCTCTGTGGTTAAGCGTCTGCCTTTGGTTCAGGGCATGATCCTGGAGTCCCCGGATTGAGTCCCGCATCAGGCTCCCTGCACGGGGCCTGCTTCTCTCTCTGCCTGTGTCTCTGCCTCTCTCTCCGTGTGTCTCTCATGAATAAATAAATAAAATCTTTAAAAAAAAAAGTTCTATAAGTTAAGTAGTGGCAGACCTTAACAAATTCAATAATTCAGATTACTAGACTTTTATTGAGCACCTATTATGGGCTATAAACTATGACAGTATTGTACAAAGATAATAAAATTAATTTTCCTATCTTGAGGAGCTTAGTTCTGTGGTCTAGAACGTAGGGCTACTGATCATAGTTCCTTTTTCTTTTTGACTTTTAATTTTTTACAACTTTTAATTGAGGTATAGTTGACACATATATAATTCATTGTTTCCACTGCCCTATACTCACTATTCTCACTGCTTGACACTTTTTTTAAAGATTTTAAATATTCATGAGAGACACACAGAGGTAGAGACATAGGCAGAGGGAGAAGTAGGCTCTCTGTGGGAACCTGATGCGGGACTCGATCCCAGGACCCTGGGATCATACCCTGAGCTGAAGGCAGATGCTCAACCACTGAGCCACTTAGGGATCCCTGCTTGACCCTTTTGTAGGAGGCTGCTCATTGTTTGTTCATTGTCCACCTTGTTGAATTAGATTTTAGGACCAGTCAATGGATTGGAGTGCTTGTTATATAGAGAGAATTAACTGTACCACATATACAAGAGGTAACCCAGAAAAAGAGAAGATACAGGTTTCACTGTTGTGGATATTATTATCATTTGGGGAAAATGGGATAAACAAACGTGAAGTGTAATTACTCATAAGAAGAAGACATAAGCCAGCTACAAGCTCATATTTCTGTATATTGTATTTCGTTTTGAGAGGTTGACAGAATATCTAAAACAAATATCATGACTATTATTTTTGAGCACCCTGACTTAGGCTAAGGGACAGGTGGTAGCAGCTCTGATTTTCAGGGAATATTGTGGTTTTTCAGGTTTGGGTTTGTTGTCTTGGCTAGGGACGTGAAGGAAGAGGAAGAGGATAAGTGCGGAATTCCTAGTTGGGTTTTATGAGCTAAAAAAGGAGGATGCTGCATTTGATAGTCTCAGTAATCTAGGATGCTCGTTTCCAAGTTCTCTTACTTAGTGAAGGTGCCTTCACCTGTGCCCTTAGCTTCCTCTTTCTCTGGCACTGGCCACTTCACATGGCTTGATTTACAAGGATTCTTCTTTGGAATAGTTTTGAGTGGAGGTCATTATAAAAGATATCATGGAGGTGAATTTTGAGCAAAATTTTGACAAAGTTTCATGGAGAGGGAGCAGCAGGGCATTTTGGTTTGGAAACATGGCTTGTCTAAAAGTTTAGAGACAGAAATAATTGAGTAGTGTGGGGGGTGGGAATTGGCCAGCAGGTTTTCTTGAAAGGAGTGGAAAACATAGTGCTAGATAGGAAGAACCAAGGGTAGAGCAGTTTGACAGCACTTGTATGTATGCCTTACTTGGGATTTGATGCTATAAAGGATTGTAAACCAATATAGATTGTTGAGTTAGGGTCAGGGTGGTATAATGAAAAGAAAATGGTCTTTGGAGTCAGAATGATAGATTTAAATCCCAGCTCCGTATTTAGTTTGATCCTGGGAAAGTTGCTCAGTTTTTGAGGCTTGGATTTGTAATAATCGCTCAGTTTTCTTGTCATCTATAAAGGTGATAATACCCAACCTATTAATAGGTCTTGTGTGGGAATTTAAGCTCATTGTCACTTGGTGTGAAAGCACCTACATAGTATGGTGTCATAGTGGGCATAGTGGGACTATTACATAGTCATTACAGATGCTCTGTAAATGTTAGTTGCCTTTCCTTCCTAAATGAAAATGAGAAGTGATGCTTGTTGCTTTGGGGTTTTGATTAGAAAAAGGGTAAAGGGGTAGACTTTTTGCCCACTAGATGTAAAGTTATCAAGGTCTGGGAAAGTGACAGTTGTGGAAAATGTTAAGCAGAATTAAACTTGCGAGTTGCTAATAAAATATCAGTAGGACTAAGTAAGTGAGGAAGTGCGTGAGAAAGCATATAGGCTTTGTTGTTCAACCAGCCTTGAATTCTGTCTTTGTCACTTAAAACTGTGTGACCCTGAGTAAGTCATTTTACTATCTCAGAATAATTCTTACTTTGCCAACATTCTTGGGAGGATTGTAGATAAAATAACTACAAATACCTGGCACATAATGGAAGCTAAGTAAATGGAAGTTGCTATAATGACTACTATTAATGATTGATTGGAAAAGGTGTGTTTTCCAATCACATAATGGGAACTAAGTAAATGGAAGTTGCTATAATGACTATTAACGATTGATTGAAAAAGCATAAGAGATTGATGGAAGGGACAAGAGACAAAGTCATAAGGTGGGAAAATAAGGATGGAAGTGGTATTAATAGTAAGGAAAGAGTTTTAAAGAGGTGAAGGATATTTCAGTGTGATGAGAGATGGAGTTGTGAGGTATCTGAGTGGAAAGGTTCTTTAGGCAACAGAACATGTACAATTATAGAGGGTGGGTAAGTCAGGACAAGACCTACAGATTGGAGTTTAATCTGGATAAGGGTGATTCTTGAGTAAGGGAATGGAGCTTGTGTAGAGGAATGAAAGCAAAATGTTCACCATCTGGTATTGAGTGATGCCAGAGGTTAAAGGTCAGTGAAAAGAATAAACTGCAGAAGGTAGACCAAAAAAATGTGTCAAAGACTTGGGGAGTGGGGCGCCTGGGTGGCTCAGTGGTTGTGGCTGCCTTTGGCTCAGGGCATGATCCCGGGGTCCTGCAATCAAGTCCCACATCTGGCTCCATGCAAGGAACCTGCTTCTCCCTCTGCCTATATCTCTGCCTCTCTCTTTGTGTCTATCATGAATAAATAAATGAAATCTTTAAAAAAAAGACTTGGGGAATGGGAAGAGAGAAAGTCCAATCTTAAAGGAAACTGACAGAGAAGAAAGAATGTTAAATTCAATTATGAGATTGAGCAGAATGAAAATAAAAAATTAAATAGGATTTGATCAGGAGAAGGAACAAAGGTTTTAGACAGTTCTTAGGAGCTCCCTAAATTTCTATATGTGGCATACATTGTGTCCTAGTATTTGGTAATAACGTGTCATCATCTCTTTCTCAAGGCAGAGGCTGCACCTCTTGTGTGTTCTTAAGGGATCTACGTAGTGTTTTGCGTGGTACTTTAAATTCTTGCGTAACAGAGGAACTCAGGACTGTTATGTGATATTTTGGGTATTGGGATCATTTTCCTGATTTTATTAGATTATGATGAAGATGACTATGATGCCGATTGTGAAGACATTGATTGCAAGTTGATGCCTCCTCCACCTCCACCTCCAGGACCAATGAAGAAAGATAAGGACCAGGATGGTCTTACCGGTGGTGAGTAGAGACTATCTTCTTTTGTCCAAGGAACATATTTCATTTATAGGTCTAGGCTTTTGGCATACCCATAGGGAGCTATTAAAATTAAGATGCTAGGAAAGGATACAACTTACGGAAGTAAGCATATAATTTTCAAATTTTAATGTTAAAGGGAAGTTTTAAAACATTTGGCAACAGTATTTTAATATTTACTCAAGAAAAGGTAGTTTAGGTCAGTGTTTCTCAAATCTGGCTGTCCATTACAATCATCCCAAGCATTTAAAAAAATAAGATTTCTGACTCTCACACCAGAGAATCTGATTCCGAAAATCAGCGAGAGAGCCCAGGAATTTTAAAATGTTCTCCAGTAGTTGCTGATGCAACTGATCTGCATACTGGTATTTGGAAACTACCTATTTAGATGACTCTCTCTAAAAGAAATGACCAAATGGGGAAGGCATCGTAGAATGTGCATAAATCATATAGAGCCAACTACTAGATTCAGAGATTTCAAAGGCAGGGGCTTTAGTGATCCTCTCCACCTTTCCTATGTTGGCCACAGTAGTACAGTAGTAACTTTGTCCTAGGCTAGGAGGTTGCAGAGGAGCAGTGTCTTTGAGCTCTTGTTTTTTTGAGAATTATGTTAACCTAAATTCCTCCTATTAGAGTTTTAGCCATTTCTGCATTAGTCTGCAGGCTAAACAAGATCTGATAACTTTATGTTCTACATCTTATTTTATGTTAAAGAATTTCATTATCATCCTGTGGGCTTAAAAAAAATCTTCAGTTTATGTGTCCCTGAACTAGAAATGATAAGGCCTGATTGGTATAAAAGTATTATATAATTTTGCTATTGATCACATTCCTTTAAGCTAATACATGTATAGAAAGTAGTAAATGTAGTAATAGTGTTTGTTTTCTCTCATCACAACCCTAGGGTACCAGGTATAAGGTGAGTTGGGGATGGTGGGAGATAATGAGTTGGAATGAGTTTTCTGGGTTGCATACTAGTAATCTGGGTGCTTGGAACTATATCCCCTGCCACTGAGCCATCCATATAGCCTAGAGAGTGGGTATTGACTGAATCGGAGGAAATATGCTCACAGTTACATGCCAAAGGGGTTTCTCTTCCTTGTTGCAGTGTCTGAGGATGGAGAAGGCATCATCTTGCCCTCCATCATTGCCCCTTCCTCTTTGGCCTCAGAGAAAGTGGACTTCAGTAGTTCCTCTGACTCAGAATCTGAGATGGGACCTCAGGAAGCATCACAGGCAGAATCTGAGGATGGAAAGCTGACCCTACCATTGGCTGGGATTATGCAACACGATGCCACCAAGCTGTTGCCAAGTGTCACAGAACTTTTCCCGGAATTTCGGCCTGGGAAGGTACTTTCTGTGGAGAAAGCCCACATTGCAAACTCCTGACCTCTCCTAAATACTGAGTTCTATTCTAAGATGTTGAATATAGAATGAATAAGATTTAGAAGTTTTGGGATGCCTAGGTGGCTCAGTGGTTGAGTGTCTGCCTTCGGCTCAGGGTGTGATCCCGGTCCAGGGATCGAGTCCTGCCTCGGGCTCCCTGCAAGGAGCCTACTTCTCCCTCTGTCCATGGCTCTGCCTCTCTCTGTGTGTCTCTCATGAATAAATAAAGAAGATCTTTAAAAAAACAAAGATTTAGAAGTTTCCTCATTCGACTGCGTTGTATTAGGTCTTTTTAAAAAAAAAAAAGTCATATGCATTGATGATAGTACATGTGATTTTTGTAGTTCTCATTAGAAATTGCCCTTGTCTTAAATGAATGAGTCCAAATTATTAAAGGATACTTCTTTACTTTCTCAGTAGATGTTATAACTCTGAGTTCAGCACTCCTGGTCCCTCCCCTACAGTCAGGTAGACCCCTCAGGGGAGTTTGCAGACCCAGACACTACTTTTTTCCTACCTGATACTGAGTCTTTGACTTTCCATGTCCTAGGTATTACGCTTCCTTCGTCTTTTCGGACCAGGGAAGAATGTCCCATCTGTTTGGCGGAGTGCTCGGAGAAAGAGGAAGAAGAAGCACCGTGAGCTGATACAGGAAGAACAGATCCAGGAGGTGGAGTGCTCAGTAGAGTCCGAAGTCAACAAGAAGTCTTTATGGAATTATGACTATGCTCCACCACCACCTCCAGAGCAGTGTCTCTCTGATGATGAAGTAGGCAAAATAGAGACCTGGGATCGAGACCTATGAGAGGAACAAATGAGTTCTCCCTAGCTTATGTCTAAATAGGAAGTACCACCTTAGCAGGCAGAGTCCTGTGCTGATAATGAACGAGAAATTGTGAGTTCAGTCTTAGTGGCTGTCCCTTCCCTATTACAGTAGAAAAGGATTGAGGGCAGGCAGTTGGTGATACACATCCTGGTGAATAGGAAAGTTTGAATGATAGGCAGAGTGTGGCATGATAGCACTCCATTGTTAACATTCTAACTCCAGTCCCATTGAAGAACTGTCCTTATGGCTTCTCTGACTTCCCTTCCTGACTATGGACTCCCTATGATAGCCCTAGGACATCTGGGATCAGGAAATCCTTCCCTCCTACTTTGTTCTGTTACAGATTACAATGATGGCTCCTGTTGAATCAAAGTTTTCCCAGTCAACTGGAGATATAGATAAAGTGACAGATACCAAACCAAGAGTGGCTGAGTGGCGTTATGGGCCTGCTCGACTGTGGTATGATATGCTGGGTGTCCCTGAAGATGGCAGTGGGTTTGATTATGGCTTCAAACTGAGAAAAATGGACCATGAGCCTGTGATAAAATGTAGAATGATGGAGGTAAGCGATACTGGTACGTAAGAAAGGAATCTGTGCCCAGGGCCCTTGCAGTTTTACCTAACTTTACTTTTCAGTTGAGGACATACCAGATAGGATATCTTTGGTGGGAGATGGAGGTGTTCAATTCTTTTGCTTGTTATATAATATTGCCCTGGCAACTAGACCCTGTTGCAAGGGTACTGTTTGTGTTGGACTAGGAGTGGGAGGAGGCAGATAATGCTCCATTATCAGGTTCTTTCAAGTCAAGGACTACATTTGATGTATCTCATGTGAGATCTGGAGTGGGAACTTTGACCGTTGACCACTCAGGGATTTGTTGTTCTTTTCCTGTTTCTGTAGGACTTGAGGAAATTTGAGGAAAACAATGGCTCTGACCTACTGGCTGATGAAAACTTCCTGATGGTGACACAGCTGCACTGGGAGGATGATATCATCTGGGATGGGGAGGATGTCAAGCACAAAGGAACAAAGCCTCAGCGTGCAAGCCTGGCAGGCTGGCTTCCTTCCAGCATGACTAGGAATGCCATGGCCTACAATGTTCAGCAAGGTGTGCTTCCATGCCAGCTGTGTCTAGCACACTGCCCTTTGCCTCAGTTATCCTAAGTGGGGTTAGGTGTGCCCTATGCTGCTGCTGAGGGACAGTGAAATGTTTCAGACCTGAGCCCTGATTCTAGTCTTTAATAAGTTTTTTTACATGATTACTAAGCTAGGATGGACTCTGATGTCTCAAAAATATGTGAAAACCAAAAAATAAATTAATTAAATTTTAAAAGAAAAATGTGAAAACCACTTTGAAGTTAAAGGTCTTTTTTGGACTAGAATAAGGCTTGATCTCCTAGTCTACTTTGGTTTTCAAAGCCAACCCCTTTGTTTTTTATCATGCTGGAATTTGCTTTTTCTCTCCATACGCCCAAAAAAGGTATGTCATGCCTAATGTAGAAAACTTTGAAAACAGAATACAGTGTCAAAAATCACTG
The DNA here is from genome assembly GCF_048164855.1 of Canis lupus baileyi. Lineage (NCBI taxonomy): Eukaryota > Metazoa > Chordata > Mammalia > Carnivora > Canidae > Canis > Canis lupus. The sequence continues at coordinate 68,880,161 of NC_132876.1, read as the reverse complement.
ATAACACCAAAGAAAAAAAAATCACTGATAATCCAGCTATCCAGAGATGATCGACTATCTATTAACTTTGTGGTACACTTGGTTTTTGATTTTCTGTTTTCTGTGTGTATGTGTAGTTGAGCTCATTTCTGTAGACATAGTTTTGTATGTTGTGCTTTTCACTTGACATAAATACTATTCTGTGTCATTCCGAGTTCTTCATAAAAATACTTAATAACATGGGAAACTCGAGTAAAAAAAAAAAACAACATAAAATGGCTTATACGATGCCCTGTTTGTGTGAGTGGGGAAAAAAGCACACTATGTTATAATCACAGAAAGCTGACTGAAAGGAAATGTGCTATGGGATTCACAGTGGTTATTTCTAGTTTGTGAGATCACAGACAGTTTCCTTTATATTTTTTTGTGTCTTCCTTCAGTTAACCTGGATTACTTTTATAATTCAGAGGGAAACAAAATTGTCTTAATTTTTAATTCTAAGAAATAGTTTTTTCCTCCTTTCATTCTATCTAAACACTTTGTTTATTGCATAGTATTATATGGATGTTTTCATAATTTACCAATAGTTACTCTGTTTTAAATATATTTTACTACCATTTATTGTTAGTATATTTTACCATATCATTTATTACTGTAATTTCTTTAGCCAGTCCTTTATTGAACACACTGGCTGTTTAAATTTAGTCTTTTTTTTTTAATTTTGAGTCACAAAAAATATTGCAAGAACATTTGCAACTTTTTTTTTAAGTGAGAAATAATACAAAGAAAAATAAAGCGAGAAATACACTGTGTGTCCTAGGTTCCTTTTCAGTAGCCCCATGAGTAACTGTACTAACATTTGCTCCTTTTCCCTTTGCTGGGATCATTATTGAAAGGGGCATAGATACTTTGTCGGTTATTAAGTGTTTCCTCCTCTTCTGAGTAGGTTTTGCAGCCACCCTGGATGATGACAAACCTTGGTACTCCATCTTTCCCATTGACAACGAGGAGCTGGTATATGGACGCTGGGAGGACAATATCATTTGGGATGCTCAGGCCATGCCCAGGCTGTTGGAGCCTCCTGTTTTGACACTTGATCCCAATGATGAGAACCTTATTTTGGGTATGGTATTGGCAGGGACCAGTGTTCCTTCTCCATAATTGAAAGCTTGCTGCTAATGTCAAGGGACAGGGAGAAATCAGAAAGGTTGGGAAGGTCAAGACTAGAAGCTTCTTGGAGGTGGCTGGCTGGCCAATTCTGTGGAGTATGTGGCTCTTGATCTCAGGGTTGTGAGTTCAAGCCTCACATTGGGTGTGGAGTCTACTTTAACAAATAAATTAGGCCAGCCCTGGTGGCTGAGAGGTTTAGCGCTGCCTTCAGCCCAGAGTGTGATCCTGGAGACCTGGGATCAAGTCCCATGTCGGGCTCCATGTATGGAGCCTGCTTCCCCTTCTGCCTGTGTCTCTCGTGAATAAATAAATAAAATCTTTAAAAAATAAATTAAAGAGACTAGGACTTTTAGGTAGCAGTTTGAGAGAGCAAAGTTGTGGCTCTTAGTTTCTAGTATTTCTGTTTTGCTTAGGGAAAACTCATAAAGTAGGAATATTGAAAAGTAGTACCTTTGAGATTCCAGGAGTGTAGTTTGGGCTAGAGGGAATCACCTACTAGAAGTTGTCTAGGATGGGATGAGACATCTGGTTAGGAAGCACAAAGATATCTGTAGGAAAAGTGAATCTTCAGGGATAGCATCTCCAGAGTGACTTTTGTTTCATCCTTAGAAATTCCTGATGAAAAGGAAGAGGCCACTTCTAACTCCCCCTCCAAGGAAAATAAGAAAGAATCATCTCTGAAGAAGAGCCGAATTCTCTTAGGGAAAACAGGGGTCATCAAGGAGGAACCACAGCAGGTCTGTGAAGAGAAAAGGGACTTAGGGCATTTAGAAGAACAGAGAAAGGTGATGGAGAAGGGTAGTCTAAGATTTATTTGATGTCCTGTCATTAGAACATGTCTCAGCCAGAAGTGAAAGATCCATGGAATCTCTCCAATGATGAATATTACTACCCCAAGCAACAGGGTCTTCGAGGCACCTTTGGAGGAAATATTATCCAGGTAAAAGTAACATTTTTTCTGGGATGGATGGGACCCACTTCCTTGTTTTGATAGAGGATATGGATAAATCTTGCCTAGGCTGGAGTTCGTATTTAATTTGAATTCTTATTTCCTGCTTTAGCACTCAATTCCTGCAGTGGAATTACGACAGCCCTTCTTTCCTACCCATATGGGGCCCATCAAACTTCGGCAGTTCCATCGTCCACCCCTGAAGAAATATTCCTTCGGGGCACTCTCTCAGCCAGGTCCCCACTCAGTCCAGCCCTTGCTGAAGCACATCAAAAAGAAGGCTAAGGTATGATTGAATTCTGGTTAGGAAAAAAACAGCTATAAAAGACATTAGAGTACAAACTGGGGAAATGGACTGGATATTAGGTGATTTTAGGGAATTGCTTTTTTCTCAGATGTGGTAGAATGTTATTGATGTTATTTAGGAGAATGTCCTTGTTCTTAGGAGATGCATGTGAAAATACTTAAGAGTGAAGTGTCCTGATGACTACAGCTTTCAAAAATGATTCAGTAATATCTATAGAGATAGTTTTAGATAAAACAAGGTAAAATAGAAAGTTATATCTAGGTGGTGAGATAGTTAAGTGTTCATAGTTTCAACTTTCTTTTTGAAACTTTTTGCATGAAGTTAAAAAGGAAGGCAAAATCATTTTTGGTGTCATTGTCTCAGTTTGAAGTTATTGTCCCATCAGGAGCTGGACTGTATTCTCTTTGTTCTGAGCAGATGAGAGAACAAGAGAGACAAGCTTCTGGTGGTGGAGAGATGTTTTTTATGCGCACACCTCAGGACCTCACAGGCAAAGATGGAGATCTTATTCTTGCAGAATACAGTGAGGAAAATGGACCATTAATGATGCAGGTTGGCATGGCAACCAAGATAAAAAACTATTATAAGCGGGTGAGTCTCTGCTCAGAAAACCTTCGTTATTAATACAATTGTAATTAGATATCCAGCAATAATCTGCAAACATATATTTTGTCTTTTTTTATACCGTAAATTTCTTGGGAAAAAGAAATAGTATTTTCTTTGTATTTAGTAATACTAGTAAAAGTTCAAGGAATATTTTGTGTAGGCTTATTGATTATATTCTGTGATAGTAATTGTGGGTCTTCTGTGTTTGATCTAGAAACCTGGAAAAGATCCTGGGGCCCCAGATTGTAAATATGGAGAAACTGTTTACTGTCATACATCTCCTTTCCTAGGCTCTCTTCATCCTGGTCAATTACTGCAGGTGAGGGATTCTTTCCTGTTTTAACTCTTTCCTAAGGAACTTGACAGGTGAGGAGCTAGTCAGCCCAGAAAGAACCAATTCTAGTTGATTGAGTAGTACCTTAGTCAACTGTGGGGAAGATCAGCATAATCCTCAAATGATTATAATCCCCAACATTCTTTGGATCTTCTTATTAAAACTTGCTCCTAATAATGTTATTTGTAAACTAACTTTGAAATCGTTTTTTAAGGGACACGTAGGTGGCTCAGCGATTGAGCATTTGCCTTTGACTCAGGGCGTGATCCCAGAGTCCTGGGGTCGAGTCCCACATCGGGCTTCCTGCATGGAGCCTGCTTCTCCCTCTGCCTGTGTCTCTGCCTCTCTCTCTCTCTGTGTCTCTCATGAAAAAATAAAATCTTTTAAAAAATGGTTTTTTGAAAACACACACTGGTACGAAGTCAGAAACATCTGGGTGGCATTTGAAAGTCAACCTGGGATTAATCATTTACTGTAGTGACTTAATATTTAATTTGTATCTGCAGGATTGGCAGGTTTTGATTGTATTAGTCATGGTCATTTTGAGTACTAAAGCACGCCTGAAGTGTGCCATTTACAGTCCCTAGCCATAGTGAAGTGTGCCCCCTCCCCTTTCTGTTCTGATGGGTGTAGAGAGGCCCTCTGGTAGTCTAGCTTTTACGTGTTAAAGGCAAGTATAGATATGTGCAAATGATATGAGGACATCTCTAGCACTCTCCTCCCTTGTTTTGTTTTGTTTTTTTTTTTTTTTTGTCCTCCATTTCATTTCTCTTGGTAGGCTTAACCACTTTTCCTTCTCTCATAGCTAGTGTATTCTATTAATACTGTTGCTTATTCTCCCAAAGCATCTTTAGACTGCTGGCATTTCTCTCCCTGTTCCTGGCACTTCTCTCCCTATAACCTTCTGTGGAGATTTTCTACCAATCCCTCCCTTCTTTTGTGGCTACTTTTTAAAAAATATTTATTTATTTATTCATGAGAGACACAGACTGAGAGAGAGAGGCAGAGACACAGGCAGAGGGAGAAGCAGGCTCCTTGCAGGGAGCCCGATGTGGGACTCGATCCCAAATCTCGGGATCGTGACCTGAGCCAAAGGCAAGCACCCAACCACAGAGCCACCCAGGCGTCCCTTGTGGTTACTTTTATAGCCTCTTAAAGATCCTCTTTTTTATCTTCTGTAATTTTGTTTTTCTCTCCATTTCACACTTAGAATTTTCTTTTTTTCCCCACACTTAGAATTTTCTATTCATATCCATATGTTGAAGATTTGTCTCTCTTCTGTCCTCCTTTCTGATTTTCTGAGAAGTCTTTCCTTCAAGTCACAGGTTTGATTGGTCCCCATCTGGCTGCTGCTTAAACAAGCTCAGATGTTTCTGTCCTGTGTGTTTAGTCTGTTTTTTTTTCTAGCACAGTTTCTACTCCACTAATTTTTGTTTTTGTTGTTTTATTTAACAAATGTTTTGGGGGATCCCTGGGTGGCTCAACGGTTTAGCACCTGCCTTTGCCCCAGGGTGTGATCCTGGAGTCCCGGAATCGAGTCCCACATTGGGCTCCCTGCATGGAGCCTGCTTCTCCCTCTGCCTGTGTCTCTGCCTCTCTCTCTCTCTCTGTGTCTTTCATGAATAAATAAATAAATAAAATCTTAAAAAAAACATGTTTTGATCTTACTTATATTATGACAGGAGCTATGCTGGGGTCTAGGGTAATAATATATACTTGTTAGTTTATAAAGTGATTTTCATATATAAGCATAGCAATTCTGCAAGGTATAGAGATTTTTAAATACCTAGATATAGATATAGATGAGGACAATTTTAATTTCAGAGATATTAAATAACTTATCTGACATTCAGTGAGTAGCAGAGTCATTATCATCTGAATCCAAATCCTGTGATTTCCCTACTACTGACTCTTAAAGATAGCCAGTGGGTAAAAAATTACCTTTTTTTAAAAATTACTTTCTAATCCTGTTTGACATTCCATATTTTAATTTGTTTATATTACTGGATAGATTTTAGATGGCATTATGGGGATGCAGAGCAAATAAGCTTCATTTTCCTTTCTCAGTTGACTAAATTTCCTAGGGCTTCTCTGTATATAATTTTTGTATTTTTACTTTTGTTAGGCATTTGAGAACAATCTCTTTCGTGCCCCAATTTATCTTCATAAGATGCCAGAAACTGACTTCCTTATTATTCGGACAAGACAAGGTTACTACATTCGGGAGTTAGTGGATATTTTTGTGGTCGGCCAGCAATGCCCCTTGTTTGAAGTTCCTGGGCCCAACTCCAAAAGAGCTAATACACATATTCGAGACTTTCTCCAGGTAAGAATGACAGAATAGGGAGGTGGGTCAGGATGCATATAACAGGGTTTGTGGATTTGGGGGGCACATCAGGAAAGATCAAAATGCATAGGGGCTTAGCAGGGGAAGGAGTCCTGGCAAGGACTTTTATCCTTTACTTTGCCAGATGAAAAACATTGGATTTGTTTGGCAGGTTTTTATTTACCGCCTCTTCTGGAAGAGTAAAGATCGGCCAAGGCGGATCCGAATGGAAGATATAAAAAAAGCCTTTCCTTCTCACTCAGAAAGTAGCATCCGCAAGAGGCTAAAGCTCTGCGCTGACTTCAAACGCACAGGTCATGAGTTGTGACTAAATATTTGTTTTCTCTTTCTCTGTCCAAGAAAGGAACTCTGGCTTTCAATGAAAGGATCAGCATACAGCTCACAGAATTAGAAATTGAGAGTCATCAAAAGAAGGAAATAGTAAATCTTTAATTATGGAGGCTCTGATTGCTTTTTGATTTTCTCCTTCCAGGAAGTTTATTGTATGTTGGATGTCACAAGGTATAGGAAACGTAGCAGCAGAGGTTTTCTTTGGTAGGCAGGCTAACTGGCTAAACCTTCTGGGAGATTGCTTGGTTCAGTCTTGGTTTGTTATCCTTGTTGCTGTCAGGGGAAGGGCCTTTGGGTTTCAAAATGGTCTCATTCTCTCTACTTTTTCTAGGGATGGACTCAAACTGGTGGGTGCTAAAGTCAGATTTTCGTTTACCAACTGAAGAGGAGATCAGAGCTATGGTGTCTCCAGAGCAGTGCTGTGCTTATTATAGCATGATAGCTGCAGAGCAGCGACTAAAGGTGAACACCTTCCTCTTAGGCCTTGCCTTTGCTCGTGGATTCGTGTCAGAGAGATGAGGATGAAGACTATCCTCACTGGCTTAGAAACGATGGTTACTAGATTATTAACCAGTTACTCAAAAATTCAGGCCATGAGGTACTCTGTGTATATTGGTTCTGAGGAAAATTATAGTGGAACTAAATAGTAGTGGGAAGGCTTAATGTGGGACTCAGGGCATATTGTTTCGTCCACTTGGGTGGTGACTTTAATCTTTGTTCTTTACAAGACAGGTATGTAAACAGGGAAAATACTTCTCAGTTGTTTTCCAGAGCCTTCCAAATGGGCAGAGATGATGGTGCTGGACATGTGCTTTAGAGAAGCACAGTATCCTTCTCAGGCCCAAACAGGAAAGGTCTAGCCAGGGTGAGAGAACACAGCTATACACCTGAGTTCATGAGTCTGCAGTGACAAGTGTCTCTACTTAGCTTTCCTAATGGGCCTTAACTATCCACACATCAGCTGGCAAGTTCCCTGAAACATAATATATCTTCTGATAGTCCAAGGATGTAGAATGGGGACAGATATAGTGAAGACTTTACAGAATCCATTCTCTATGCAAAAATATACTTTGATATTTTGTTCTTGGTATTTATTGAAACTTGTACATTGTGTTTTCCAGTGTGTTGATTGGTTTATGCTTAGATTTGTGCTCTTCCAGGATGCTGGCTATGGTGAGAAGTCCTTTTTTGCTCCAGAAGAAGAAAATGAGGAAGATTTCCAGATGAAGATTGATGATGAAGTAAGGCTTTACTCTAATTTTTAAAAAGATTTTATTTATTTATTCATGAGAGACACAGATTGAGAAAGGCAGAGACATAGGCAGAGGGAGAAGCAGGCTCCATGCAGGAAGCCTTCGGGGGGACTCAATCCCGGGATCCCAGGATCACGCCCTGAGTCAAAGGCAGACGCTCAACCGCTGAGCCACCCAGGCATCCCTACTGTAATTTTTTTAAGCTAGTTAATATATTTATTTGAGAGAGAGAGAGCCATGTACACAGGGGCTGGGTGGGGGGTGAGCAGAGTGACAGAATCTCAAGTAGACTCCATTCTGAGTGTGGAGCCTAATGTGGGGCTCGATCCCACAACCCTGAGATCATGACCTGAGCTGAAATCAAGAGTTGGATGGATGCTCAACCGACTGAGCCACTAAGGTGCCCTGGCTTTACGTTAATTTTTATTAGTGTACATCCCACTTAGTCTTTTTTGTTAATTTATTTTTTCCCCATTTATCCTTTAAAAAAACAGCTTTATTGAGGTAAGATTGATACTATAAGCAGCACATTTAAAGTGTGCTATTTGATGTTGTGATGTATGTTTATACCTGTGAATCATCTTAACAGGATAGTGAATGTATCTGTCACCCACAAATGTTTCTTTGTACTCCTTTGGAATTCCTTTCTTCTGTCTCCTCCCTTCTCTCCACCTTCCTTATGCCCTGACAACCACTGATGTTTGTCACTATAGATTAGTTCACATTTTCTAGCGTTTTAGATAAATGGACTCATACAGCGTGTACTTTTTTATAACTGTGATAAAATATACATAACAAAATTTGCCATCTTAACTTTTAAGTGTACAATTCAGTAACATTAGGTACGTTCACACTGCTATATAACCAATCTCCAGCACTCTTTTCATCTTGCAAAGCTGGAACTCTATTACCCATTAAACGACAAGTCTCCATTCCTTCCTCTCCCAGCCTCTACAGCCACAATTCTACTTTCTGTCTCTAAATTTTACTACTCTAGGTACTTTCCCTAAGTGGAATCCTACAGTATTGTTTTTATGTGACTAGTTTATTTTATCCAGCATGATATCCTCAAAGTTCATCCATGTTGTAGCATATATCAGAATTTCCTTCCTTTTAAAAGCTGAATAATATTCTACTGTGTGTATATTCCACATTTTGCTTATCCATTCATCCATTGATGGACATTTGGGTTGCTCCTACTTCTTGGCTATTGTGACTAGTGCTTCTGTGAAGGTGGGTGTGCAAATATCTCTTCAAAATTCTTTCTGTTCTTTTGCATATATATCCAAAAGTGGATTACTGGATCACCTATTTTGAGTTTTTTAGTTTTTTTGGGGTTTTTTTGTTTGTTTTTTATTCATGAGAGAGAGAGAGAGGCAGAGACACAGGCAGAGGGAGAAGCAGGCTCCATGCAGGGAGCCCGATGCAGGACCTGATCCCGGGTCCCCAGGACCACACCCTGGACCGAAGGCGGTGCTAAACTGCTGAGCCACCCGGGCTGCCCTTTTTTTTTTTTTTTTTTTTTTTTTTAAAGCAGCTGCAGCATTTTACATTCCTATCAGTGGTATATAAGAATTTCAATTTCTCCACACTCTTGCCAACACTTGTTATTTATTATTTTTTGATAGTAGCCATCCTAATGGTTGTGAGGTGGTATCTTATTATGATGTTGATTTGCATTTCCCTAATGATTAGTGATGTTGAGCCATCTTTTCATGTACTTATTGAACATTTGTGTATCTTCTGAGAATGATCTATTCAAGTCCTTTGCCCAGATTTGAATCAGTTTGGTTCCTGTTGTTGAGTTGTAGAAATTCTTTATATTAGTGAAGATGAGATAAATCTTTTATGTTAATAATCTCTCATCAGATACATGCTGTGCAAATATTTTCTCCCAAGGTTGCGTTTTCATTCTATTGTGTCCTTTGATGCAGAGTTTTTTTTATTGAGATACAGTCCAGTGTATCTAATTTTACCTCAGTTGCTTGTGCATTTGGTTCCATATCCAAGAAATCATTGCCAAATCCAGTGTCATGAAGTTTTTCCTCTATGTTTTTCATCTGAGAGTTTTATATTTTTAATTTTTACACTTAGGTCTTTGATCCATTGTGAGTTAATTTTTGTATATGGCATAAGGTAAAGGTCCAGCTTCATTATTTTGCATGTGGTTGTTCTATTTTCATTTGTTGGAAGTACATATTCCTTCTTTCACTACTATTATGTTGAGATTTATCCAGGTTATTATTGATCGTTTGTTTTTTGTATTGCCATATAGCACTCCATAATGTGCATATATATCAGTTTAGCTGACCGCCTACTAAAGGACATTTTGGCCGTTCCCAGTTTTTGGCTATTATGAATAAAGTTGCTATCAATATTCATGTATAAATATTTAGACATTTTTCCTTTTTTCTTGGTTAAATACCTAAAAGTAGAATTATTGGGTTATATAGTAATTGTTTCAGTTTTTAAAAAATATTTTATTTATTAAAGAAAGCCTGAGTAGGGAGGCAGAGAGGGAGAGAAGCAGACTCCCTGCTAAGCAGGGAGCCTGACATGGGGCTCGATCTCAGGACTCTGAGATTGTGACCTGAACCAAAGGCAGATGTTTAACTGACTGAACCACCAAGGGGCCCCTGTTTCATCTTTGAAGGAACTACCAGACTGTTTTCCACCATGACTGCATTATTTTTACATTCTTATTAGCATTGTATAAGGTTCCAGTTTTTCCACATCCTTGTTAACACTTGTTATTTTTCTTTTTTTATTATTACTATTATGGCTCTCCTGTCAGATATGAAATGGTCTTTCACTGCAGTTTTAATTTGCATTTCCCTAAAGGCTAAGGGTGTTTAGCATCTTTTCATGTGCTTATATATCATCCAGACATCATCTTTGATCAAGTGTCTGTTTATCTCTTTAGCCCACTTTTATTTTTAGTTGGTTGCTTATTTTCTTTTTACTGAGTTTTGAGAGTTCTCTATGTATTCTAGGTCTGACTACGTATTCTAGGTCTGACTCTTTATCAGGTATGTGATTTATGAAGATTTTCTCCCAGCCTGTGGCTTGTCTTTTAATTGTTTTAACAGTGTTTTTTTCGAAGAACAGAAATCCAAATTGTCAGTTTTCTCTGTTACTTGGGGTTTTGATATGTCTAAGAAATTATCTAACTCAAGGATGCGAAGGTTTTCTTTTATGCTTTCTTCTAAAAGGTTTGTTGTTCTAGATCTTATGTTTAGATCATTTTGAGTTAATTTTTGTGTAGAGTGCAAGGTATAGATTAAGGTTCTTTTTCTTGCATATGAATGTCCAATTATTCCAGCACCATTTTTTAGAAAATTGAATGACCTTTTAAAATAAGAATTTAAAACAAAAATGTGATCATCTGACTTTCTTTCACAAAGACTTCTTTGGATCCTCACTTCTCTTAGAAGCTCCTCACATGATTTACAAGGTGCTACATGATTTGGGTCTTTTTTTTTTTTTGATTTGGGTCTTACATATAACTCTAACCACCTCTCATCTGTCCCTGCCCATCTTGTACTCTAAGCTCCAAACATAATAAAGTTCATTCAGTTCCCAAATTTCTTTCTGTTGCCTCCTGGGATTTTACAATGGCTTTTCCCTCTGCCTAGAATATTTTCTTGCCACTCTTCTACCATCCTATCTTCATCTATAATTTATATTTCATTGGAAGCTTACCCTGATTCCTGCCCTCACTCCCACCATTCATTCATATTGGATTATCATTTTTCTCTTCTTTATGTACATGTAACACTTTTTTAAAAGATTTTATTTATTTACTCATGAGAGACACAAACACACACACACACACACACACACACACACACGCACATGCAGAGTAGAGACACAGGCAGAGGGAGAAGCAAGCTCCATGCAGGGAGCCCGACGTGGGACTTGATCCCGGGTCTCTAGGATCATGCCCTGAGCTGAAAGCAGAGGCTTAACCACTGAGCCACCCAGGCATCCCTTTTCTTTATGTATATGTAACACATTTTACTTTGCTGTCAATGCACTGATCGTGTAGATTAAATTTGGTTGGTTATTTGTCTCTTCCTCACAAATGTGAGGTCCATGAGAAAGTAGTGCCTGGCATGTGTGTTAGGTGTTCAATAAATATTTGTTAAAATCATTGAATGATTGTAAATGAGGTCAAACTGAATGAGTGAAGAAGCATCGTTGTGTTCTTTTGAGTTGGAGTAGAAAATGAGTGGATGTCTAAGAATTTCAGAAAGTAAAGATTTTGTCAAATAACCTTTGAGATTGAATCTTGAATAGAGAATTGGCCATTTTTTAGCTAACTGTGTATACTCTTAACTGGTCTGTGTGGACAAGCACATTCCTCTTAATTCCCTGATTGGGGCACCTGGGTGGCTCAGTGGTTGAGAATCTGCCTTTGGCTCAGGTCATGATCCCAGGGTCCTGGGATTGAGTACTGTGTCAGGCTCCCTGCAGAGAGCTTGCTTCCTCCTCTGCCTGTGTATTTCTCTGTGTCTCTCGTGAATAAATAAAATCTTTTTTTAAAAAATTGCCTGATTATTTTGAGGGGTCAGTAAAATACTATTCAGGGTCCCAGGAGAGGACTTCTCCCCAGGAGAGAACAGACATTTTTGACCAAACCAGTGGCAGAGGTAGAAATGGACCTGGGGTTAAAGCTGCTACTTTGCAAAACATGCTTATTATTTAATTATAGAATATATTGGCTATTCTAAAAAAGCCTTTTGAGCAATTGGGCAGTCAAATGCATCATCATCCTCTTTGAGCATCATGAGGGTGGGGCAACACTGTCTCTGAGAACTCTCAATATATCCCAAGTGATATGGGGCTAAAGGGTACTGCTCTTCCACATATTCTTCCTTACATTGGCTGAGATCTTGATTTCTATTTAATATCATAAGTACCACAGGGGGAGGAAGAGTAAGCTGAATACTGGGCAGCTTTATGCAACTATTCTTTGTGGATAATTTAAGAAAGCATAAAATCTACATGATTGTAATTATTCCTACCATCTAAGAATTGGCTACACATAGAGCAAATGTTTCCCACAGCCCTTAGAATTTTTCTCTATACCTCAGGTTCGCACTGCTCCTTGGAATACCACAAGGGCTTTCATTGCTGCCATGAAGGGCAAGTGTCTCTTGGAGGTGACTGGGGTGGCAGATCCCACAGGGTGTGGTGAAGGATTCTCCTATGTCAAGATTCCAAACAAACCAACACAGCAGAAGGTGAGACTATCTGATATCCTAGAAGCTAAAAATCAAGGGAAGAAGAAAGGGAGATTAGGAGTGGAGGCGAATGGGCTGGAGGATCTGGAAAACACTTAGGTTGACAGAATGGTTTAGGTGCCTACTATAAGGAGTTCAGCTTATTAGAGTTCTTGCCTGTTTTGTTTCATGTTTGAGGTAGGATGATAAGGAGCCTCAGCCAGTGAAGAAGACAGTGACAGGAACAGATGCAGATCTCCGTCGCCTCTCACTGAAAAATGCCAAGCAGCTCCTACGTAAATTTGGTGTGCCTGAGGAAGAGGTGAGTGTGGAAGAGGACGACTTGAGTCTCCTAGGGGCTGTGTATATAGAGAGAAAACCAAGGAGGCAGATGCAAGGAACTATCTGAATAATTTTGTGGTATCGGTTGTAGTATACTGGATCTTGGGCACTTTTTCAGGAGTTAGCTTTCTCCAAGCTTTCTGTTTAACCTGCGTTGGGTAATATATATATATTTTTTGGTCTGGCTCTCTAAGTGCATGCCTTGGTTTATTTATTTATTGAAATCTCTGATGATTTAGGTATATATATTTGTGTCTGTCTCTCTCATAGATTAAAAAGCTGTCCCGCTGGGAAGTGATTGATGTGGTACGCACAATGTCAACAGAGCAAGCCCGCTCTGGAGAGGGGCCCATGAGTAAATTTGCCCGTGGATCAAGGTTTTCTGTGGCTGAGCATCAAGAGCGTTACAAAGAGGAATGTCAGCGCATCTTTGATCTACAGAACAAGTGTGTTGTTTTAGTGCTGCAGCAAATCCAAGCTGGAAAGGGGAGGGGTCCCAGACACTATATTATAATAAAGAGGAGGTGGTTAGGTATCTGAGATTTCAGGGTGGTGTCTGTTCATAATACTGCAAGAATACCTATTCCTTTCAGAGCATCTTGGCAAAGGTTATGCATTGGCAAGAGATACTCTAGGTTCCATGGCAACTTTTGTGAGTGGTGATAGGGGACAGTGAATGTTTTTTCTGAAGGCTTACTTGTGAGAGGCTGGTAATGCTCTGTTAAAAATAATCGATGTGCTGATGTATTTCTCAGGCTTTCTCTAAAATTCTTTTTCTCTAGGAATTTTGTTTTTTTTTAAACATTTTATTTATTTATTCATTAGAGATACACAGAGAGAGAGAGGCAGAGACACAGGCAGAGGGAGAAGCAAGCTCCATGCAAGGAGCCCAATGCGGGACCCGATCCCGGGTCTCCAGGATCACACCCTGGGCTGCAGGCGCCGCTAACCTGCTGAGCCACCTGGGCTGCCCTCTCTAGGAATTTTGAAAGAGTTGCTGTGCTATTTCATGTTTCAAACTTGCCTTGTTGAGAGATGTCTAGGAAAACTTTGTAAAGCTTTTCCGTTAAGGCCCTCATGTCTTAGTGGATTTGGGGTATTCCTTTTTAAGGGTGATTTCCCAATTTCCTGCTGTTGCCTAAAGCCGTATTTCTTCAGCTCTTTACATTCTTTCATGTTTCCCCTCATCTTAATTTTTAACATTGTTTTTTCTCTTTTTAGGGTTTTGTCATCAACTGAAATATTGTCAACTGACACAGACAGCAGCTCAGCCGAAGACAGTGACTTTGAAGAAATGGGAAAGAACATTGAGAACATGTTGCAGAATAAGAAAACCAGCTCTCAGCTGTCACGTGAACGAGAGGAGCAGGAGCGGAAGGAACTGCAGCGGATGCTACTGGGTGAGGGTAGTGACTTCACAGGCAAGAAAGAAAAGGATCAAAAAAGTATAAATAATTGCAGACTAATAACTGAACCAGAGCTGGAGAAGGAAGAAGTAGGGGATGAGTGGAGAAAAGCCTGTAGATGAGGTAGAGAGGTTACTGCAAACCAAACTGTAGGTTTGTCAGGAGGCACAGATTGAAGAGATGCTGGCAATCCACTGTTGCCTTTGTCCATATCAGGCTTGTCCAAGCCAGGGCTATCAGTGCTGTATATCAAGTGAGCTTTCTGATCATTTATCCTAGAGGGTAAGAGTTATTAAAAACAGATGTTGTGGGTGAATTTGGAGGCTCTTGAACCCTCTGAAATCATATGTAAAATTCTGTGCAAATGTGCCTTTTCTGAGAAGATCCCCGACTTTCAGAAGATTTTCAGAGGAGTCCTAGATCCTAAAAGGAGTTAAAAATCACCAATGAAAAATTGTGGAAGTTGAGAGTGGGGATTGATAAGGGCCTGAACTGGTTTGGGATATGGATATTGGAAATGAAAAGAGGTGAAAAATCAAGGTGGCCTTAAGATTTCACTCTGGGCTTGCCAGAAAGATGGTGGTACCATTGATTAAAGTAGTAAATTTCAGAGGAAGAAGCAGATGTGAGAAGGGAAGATGTAATGTGTGGAGTTAGAGGTCCCCATGATACTTCCAGTGTAGATGTCAGGCAGACAAATGAAAATCTGGATATAGATACTATGAGAGAGAGGATAGAGGCTGAAGATGGAGGCTTAAAACTGTTCTCACTCCTAGTAGTCTTTTCCTTTGTTTCCTCCTCTCTATAAAAGCTTTGTAAAATTTTGTGTTCTGACTACTTTGTAAAGATGTGATAAAGTCTTTTCATCAGTACAGTCCTACCAGCAGGATCTACATCACACAGGAGCTCATTAGAAATGCAGCTTCTCAGGCCATACCCCAAACTCTGCTGAATTGGAATCTAGTCTAATGAGAATCCTCAGGTGGATCCTATTCATTCATGTTCAAGTTTGAGAGGCATAATCTAGGCCTTAAGACTTGGGACTTGTTGGCACCATTTTTCCCTTTGGTGCTTTTCTTTAAAATGATCAACTACTTGCTACTTGGACTTTCTCCTTTTGCTACTCAGAGGAATCAGAATACAGCTGCTATTTTTCTGTCCGCTATGTTATAACAAACATAGTTCTTTGAGTTCCTTTCAGAACTTCATGCACTTTGGAAAATGGGAACAGTGGCAGTGGTAAAATGAAGTCAGGAAAGGACAAATTGGTATATTTTGGGCCTGGTTGTGACATTGATACTTTCTGTAGAATGGTACTTCTGTAGCATGTTGAGCTTCGAGGTCTCCACTCAAACCCAGGAAAATGACCATTTGAGTGGTAGGGGGAATGTGTGGAAATCTCTTTCTGCCTTGCAGCAGCAGGTTCTGCAGCATCAGGAAACAATCACAGAGATGATGATACAGCTTCTGTGACCAGCCTTAACTCTTCTGCCACTGGCCGTTGTCTCAAAATTTATCGCACATTTCGAGATGAAGAAGGGAAAGAGTATGTTCGCTGTGAGACAGTCCGAAAGCCTGCTGTCATTGATGCCTATGTGCGCATACGGACCACAAAAGATGAGGAATTCATGTGAGTGTGACTCAACACTTTCCATTATGATAGGGAGGATGATAAAAGTGATGGGGAAAGAGGATGAGGTAGGTGCTTGAGTTTTAGTGACCGGATTCTGTACAGTTGGAAGTTGGAGGTCTGTGTTGGTTGCGTGCCTTTATTTAGGTCTTTGGGTTCTTACAGGGCCAAATCACAGGGAGAATTTCAAATTTGCTACAAAATAAAGGCCTGTTTTCAGTTCAACCTGGGTCCTTTGCATTGTGGTTGGTTGGCAAAAAGCTTAGGGATGACTCAGAATGTCTTATTCTGAGAGAGATGCCTCTCTACATGTGGAAGGCTGATGAGTGGGAGAGTTGGGAATGCCAAGTAGTCCCTTTTATTTCTAGCTGGATGGATTACTTTAGTTCTGAGATGTTTAGCTATCATGACAGTCATCTTGGTTTGGCTTTGCTTACGGTCCCGTGATATTTTCCCCTTTGTTATTCAGTCGAAAGTTTGCCCTTTTTGATGAACAGCATCGAGAAGAGATGCGAAAGGAACGGCGGAGGATTCAAGAGCAACTTAGGCGGCTCAAGCGGAATCAGGAAAAGGAGAAGCTTAAGGGTCCCCCTGAGAAGAAGCCTAAAAAAATGAAGGAGCGTCCTGATCTAAAAGTAAATATAATGTGGTGTGACCATAGCTAACAAGGCAAAGGAAGGAAGCATACCTTTTCCCTTAGCTTTTGGCATCTTCCCTAACCTAGGAATAAGGGCAGTATTGTGGAAAGCTAGTTTGATTTGGTGTGGCTACTCAGGTGTTACCAGTACCAGTGTGACTGGTACCAGCAACCTAATCTGGTGCCATTGGGTGTCATTTTATACTTTATCCGTTGGAAATATTTCCTAGGAGTTGAGGTAGGCTTGGTTGAGATAGATTTTTTTTTAAAGATTTTATTTATTTATTCATGAGAGACACACAGAGAGAGAGAGGCAGAGGGAGAAATAGGCTCCATGCAGGGAGCCTGACGTGGGACTCGATCCCGGGTCTCCAGGATCACGCCCTGGGCTGAAGGTGGCACTAAACCCCTGGGCCACCAGGGCTGCCCGAGATAGATTTTTTTTTAATGTGCACTTTTGTGTATGTGTGTATACATACATACATACATACTTTTAAAATTGTGCATATTAAAAGAGGCAACAAAAAAATTACCAGTACAGGTTGCTTTCCATAACTTAAGTAGGATTCCAGACATTACTATACAAGGTAACTATAATGTACAACATAAAAAGAGGACACTGTGGTATAGTGGAGAGAACCATGATTTTGGAAACAGATCTGCCTTCAGGTTCTGGTTCTGCCATTTAGTAGCTCTATGACCTTAACCTTTACCACTATACCTGTTTTTTTTTTTGAAATGGTAGCTGTTTCATAGTGTTGGAGTGATATAATGCATGGGAGGTACTTTATAAACTATAAAATTCTCAGCAAATGTAAGCTGGTGGTAACATGTACTGAGGTGATTAAATATTTTCAAGTTGCTTTCTTATATATGATATAAATATACAGTTGACCTCATATTACAGCTGAAACTGAGGTCAGTTGCAAAACTGAGACAGAAACTTGGTATTATTGAACCTTTTCCTTGGGACTGAAAATACACCCATGCTTGGCTGCCTGTGCTGCTGAATACAGTCTTCAGCTTCCAACAGACTTTCTCCTGCATATTTAACATTTTCATACTCTACAACTTGACTCGAGAGTGGAAATAGTCTCCCTGTTCTTCCTCACCAGAGGAATTCAGTCTCTGGATTGCATTTTATTTTGAATTGTCATTTCCATACAAGCTCTTTTGTCAAGTGGCTTCTTGTTGAAAGGTGTATAATAGTTATGTTAAAACAAAAGTTCAGCACCTGCCTTGTATGTATTTTGTAAAGCAAACATTAGGCAGCCTGTTTACCTCTGACACGTTGATACTTTTTCTTTTTCAGCTGAAATGTGGAGCTTGTGGTGCCATTGGGCACATGAGGACAAACAAGTTCTGCCCCCTCTACTATCAAACAAATGCTCCACCTTCCAACCCTGTTGCCATGACAGAGGAGCAGGAGGAGGAGTTGGAAAAGACAGTCATTCATAATGATAATGAAGAACTTATCAAGGTTGAAGGGACCAAGATCGTCCTGGGAAAACAGCTAATTGAGAGGTAAGGGATAGCAGGCAGGAAGTGCTATGGAGAGATCTGTTCAAAGTTGATGATATCAAAGGGTGGCAGGGGTAGATATGAGTGGAAGTCAGAACATGGGAACTTTGATGGATTTTCCTCAGTAATTATTGCCAGTAATGACAATTATGGTCTTTTGTCATGAAGCATTCCTTTAGGTTCTACCACTTGCCTTGGGGCTTGCTACCTAACTTTTCTGAGTCTTAGTTTCCTTATTTTAACCAAATAAAACCACCCTTACCAAGGTAGTTATGAAGATAAAATGACAGACTATATAAACATGTAGCACAGTGCCTGGCATGCCGTAGGTGCTCTTCCTATTTTACTTTAAGGCACTCATCCTATATGTAAAGTCCCTAATCTCAGAGAGTTCCAGTAACTGACCATCCTAAAAGATGGTTATCACAATGTCCTTTATGGCCTGCCCTACCCCCAATTCAGGATCCAATCCCAGTTCAAACATTAAATATTTTGAGTGTGTGTGTCTCTCTCTCTTTTTTAAAGATTGTATTTTTTTATTCATGAGACACACAGAAGCATAGGCAGGGGGAGAAATAGGCTCCTTGTGGGGAGCCGGATGGGGGACTCGATCCTGGGACTCTGGGATCATGCCCTGAGCCAAAGGCAGATGCTCAACCACTGAGCCACCCAGGCATCCCATTTTGAATGTCTCTTAATCTAGAACTGTTCTCTCTGCCTATTCTGTTTTTCGTGGCATTGACTTTTTTGAAGAGTCCAGGCCAGTTGTCTCCTAAAATATCCTATATTCTGGATTTGTTTGGTTGTTTTCTCATTGATTATGTTTAGATTAAATGTCTTTGGCAAGTTTACTAAAGAGGTGATGTTATGTACTTACTATACCACATCAAGAAGCACATAATGTCAGGTTTTCTTACTATTTTGATCATCTTGTTTAAGTGGTGATCCCCAGAACCCTCTATAATAAAGGTATGTTTTTACCTTTGTAAAGGTACCTATGCATGTGGGCGAATATCCTGTACCCTAACAATCTTTCAGTAGTTGTAGCATCCATTGATGATTGTTGCCTAACTCAATTGTTACATCAAGGGTTGTAAATAGTGGTTTTTCTAATTATAGCATTCTTTCTATATTAACTGGCATTTTTATAAAGAAAAGCTTTCCTTTCCTTTCTGTTTGAGTATTTCTATAGATTCTGAAATTCTTCCTTTTGTAAACTTAATATAATTTATTAACACTGTTTTCAATTGTGATAACCATATTGTCTCACTTTTGACCTCTTAAAGCCAGATCCTGTGTCCTTTTGAAACAATCCTGTAAATCTTTGAGAACGTCTTTGCTTTCTGACACAAGATGTTTTAGGCTGTCCTTGAAATTTCCTTGTTCAAGACTTAGAATCAGCCATTCTTCAAGGAGCCCTGGTTCCTTTTATCACAGAATGGTATTTAGAACCAAGATCTAGGTGTTAGGTATGCTCATTGCCACTGAGATGTCATTGCTGCTAGGCTTTTAGTGGATAGGCTAGGAAATACACATAAATTATAGATCACATCAAAATCTCCAATTCAAATCGTATCTACAGATTTTTCCTCCTCTTTCCCCATTTATATCTGTATCCTATTCCTGGTTTCCACCATCAATATGTTTATTCATTTGCTCTGTCTGTATATCTGTCATATACAAAGTATTTTGGGAATTGTAATACCAATATCACTAACAACAAATTTATAAAGTAGATTCAAGGTGTTTTCTGTAGTTTATTGTCCTTAAACTATATACCATTGAAGTTGTACAGCCAGGGTATTCAAAATATATTTGAACTCTTTTTTGAGTATAACTTTTTTTGTGTGTGTGTGTATAACTTTTAGTCAATTTGACGTATAGTTATATTCATTTGTCTCTGATTGAGACAAAATTGATGGGTACCATTATGTAATTTTCAGATGTATGTACAGTGTTGTAGATCGGTATTTATATACACTACAAAGTGGTCACCATCATAAGTCTAGTTACCACCATACAAATTGTTTCTGCTTCTATTAAGTGTGGGTTTTTAAAAAATTTTTTTAAAGTTTTTTAAAGATTGTTTATTTATTCATGAGAGAAAGAGACAGAGACACAGGCAGAGAGAGAAGCAGGTTCTCTGTGGGGAGCCTCATGCGGGACTCAATCCCAGGACCTCAATATCAGGACCTGAGATGAAGGCAGATACTCAACCTCTGAGCCACCCAGACACCCTGGGTTTTTTTTTCCATTCTTGATTTAATTTATCAGTATCTATAGTAGTCATGTTTTGAAGCACACTATGAAAGGAAATTGTAGTGTCTTGATCCCATACAATGGAAAGGAAAAAGGTGAATGGGCTTTTAATGATTGAGGGAAACTCAAGCTAGTTTTTTTTTTTTTTTTTGCATACCAGTTTTTAATTTCTTCCTTGTTTCCAGTATAAGTTTAGCTTCCTAGCCCTTGAACCCTGAGATAGAATGTTGGAGCTGGAAGAATTCTTAAAATTCCTTTAGCCTAGCTCCCTTATCTTCTAAATAGGAAACTGAGGTGAGGTTGTGTCTTGCCTGGTTCTTTATTAATTTGGAGATCCTATGAGGCCTTGCCTGATCTGAGCCTTAGAATTTGGATATCTAGGGACACCTAGTCCTACATTGGGCTTCCTGCATGAAGCCTGCTTCTCCCTCTGCCTATGTCTCTGCCCCCTCTCATGAATGAATAAATAAAATCTTTAAAAAGAAAAAAATTGGATATCTGGCCTTTGGTTTGGCTTTTCCTCCTCAGGCTCATGCTCAGGTACTTTGGACTTCTTCATTGTAGTTGTTTTTTTTCTGGGGACTAGATTTAGGGACTATATGCTATGAAAGTGTCATTGATTACAGTGCAGATGAGGTTCGAAGAAAATCTCTGGTTCTCAAGTTCCCTAAACAGCAACTTCCTCCCAAGAAGAAACGGCGAGTTGGAACCACTGTTCACTGTGACTACTTAAATGTGAGTATCTCCATTGCTTCTTTCTAACCAGGTGGGGTTCTCATTGATTCCTTCAGCCCTCTAACCCATGGCTCTAGCACAGCCTTAGATTCTTCCTTTGGCCTTGCCCTGAAAATAATGTGTACCGTTCATTACAAGATTTCTAAGCTATAGCTAGAAAGGATTGTTTTTCTTATCTAAAGAAGCACTCTGATTTCCCGTTTCTCCTTAGAGACCTCATAAATCCATCCACCGGCGCCGGACAGACCCAATGGTGACATTGTCCTCCATCTTGGAGTCTATCATCAATGACATGAGAGATCTTCCAAATGTGAGTTCATCACATTCATCTCTACAGTAGGAATGGCAAAGCCCTTTGTTCTATCTGTGATTTCAGATAGAGGGCAGTAGAGTATACTCATAGGTATATGGAATTCCTAATCTTTGGGATGTAGTTTTTTGGTTTGTTTTATTTTTTAAAAAATAGTTTAGTAGAGGAAACAGATCTACCTGCTTCATCTAGAAAGATTCCTTTGAGACTTGATGGCCAGGTAGACAGGTAAGATGTGAGAGTCTTCAGGAACTGTCTCTGCCAGGTGTTCTTTGCTCATGGATAATGCTGTCTCTTATTTGCACAGACCTACCCTTTCCACACTCCAGTCAATGCAAAGGTTGTAAAGGACTACTACAAAATCATCACTCGACCAATGGACTTACAAACACTCCGTGAAAATGTGCGCAAACGCCTTTACCCA
This sequence comes from Canis lupus baileyi, assembly GCF_048164855.1. NCBI lineage: Eukaryota > Metazoa > Chordata > Mammalia > Carnivora > Canidae > Canis > Canis lupus. The sequence continues at coordinate 68,858,397 of NC_132876.1, read as the reverse complement.
TCTCGGGAAGAGTTCAGAGAACATTTGGAGCTCATTGTGAAAAATAGTGCAACCTATAATGGTAAGAATCACCTGTTCCTTGACTGCAAAGATCACCTTTCAGATCCTTATTTGTCTCTAACTAGTCCTAAATTCAGACTAGATTGTACTGACTGAAAGGATCTACAGTGTATATGCATTTTGGGATTATGAAAATCAGTGCACATTTTTGTCCTTTAATGTTGCTTCTTGGAATGCCTGGGTGGCTTAATTAGTTAAGCGTCTGCCTTCAGTTCAGTCATGATCCTGGAGTCCCAGGATCGAGCCCCTCATTGGGCTCCCTGCTCAGCAGAGTGTCTGCTTTTCCTACTCCTTTTGCTTCTCCCTCTGCTCACGTGCTTGCTCATGCGTACTCTCTCTCTCAAATAAATAAATAAAATCTTAAAAAATAATAATATTGCTTCTTTTTAGTGCCACTTTTTTAATAATAAATTTATTTTTTATTGGTGTTCAATTTGCCAACATATGGAATAACACCCAGTGCTCATCCCGTCAAGTGCCCCCTCAGTGCCCGCCACCCAGTCACCCCCACCCCCAGCCCTCCTCCCCTTCCACCACCCCTAGTTCGTTTCCCAGAGTTAGGAGTCTTCCATGTTCTGTCTCCCTTTCTGATATTTCCTACCCATTTCTTCTCCCTTCCCCTCTATTCCCTTTCACTATTATTTATATTCCCCAAATGAATGAGACCATATAATGTTTGTCCTTCTCCGATTGACTTATTTCACTCAGCATAATACCCTCCAGTTCCATCCACGTCGAAGCAGATGGTGGGTATTTGTCATTTTTAATGGCTGAATAATATTCCATTGTATACATAAACCACATCTTCTTTATCCATTCCATCTTTCGATGGACACCGAGGCTCCTTCCACAGTTTGGCTATTGTGGTTAGTCCCACTTTTTAATGTATTCTCTGGAGAATTTGAAGTCTTTCTATCGAAATGAAACAGTTGCATGAAGATTAGTGGAAGGAGGAAGTGGGACTGATTAAATTGAAGGAGGAGACAGTATGGATGGAACCTGTGCAGAATGTGTGCCTATGACCATATTTGCTGTGTGTGAATCTTTGATTTGATCTATAGATTTGTTATAGGGGCTCTTACATGTTCACTTTGCTCAAGATCTGCAAAGAGAAGGAATAAGAAATCTGCTTTCTGTTCTTAAAAGGGGGGAAACAGTATAGCTTCTGCATATAAGGGATAAAGGTTTCTGATCTCCAGTTGTATCCTTGAGCACAGATTCATGTATTAGTGTGGGGATTAATAATACAGATAATGAGGGATCCCTGGGTGGCGCAGCGGTTTGGCGCCTGCCTTTGGCCCAGGGCGCGATCCTGGAGATCCGGGATCGAATCCCACGTCAGGCTCCCGGTGCATGGAGCCTGCTTCTCCCTCTGCCTGTGTCTCTGCCTCTCTCTCTCTCTCACTGTGTGCCTATCATGAATAAATAAAAATTTAAAAAAAAGAATACAGATAATGAGTCATGGCCCTGCCACTTACTAAGATACCCTAGACAAATTCTTAGATAAGTTACCTTAGACAGCCTCTCACAGCCTCCTCAGTTTTGTCATCTGTAAACATGAGACAATAGCAGTACCTAGATTCTTTCTTTCACAAGCATGCCTAACCCATTTATCTAGTCTCCTGTCCAGTGCCTGGCACCCATACGTACTAGAGACTCCTACCACATTCAGCATTATATTTCACTAACTCTCCTATGACATTTCTTCACGCCTCTTGCATGGTCTTTGCCCTGTCTGGAATGCCCTTTGTTCCCTTTCAATGGTGAAT